>NC_138949.1:31325486-31925486 GCF_965226115.1 Aulonocara stuartgranti
TCAAGTTTCATTCTATATATTCAAGCTTCATTCTATATATTCAAGTTTCATTCTATATATTCAAGTTTCATTCTATATATTCAGAAGATCATTCTATATATTCAAGCTTCATTCTATATATTCAAGTTTCATTCTATATATTCAAGTTTCATTCTATATATTCAAAAGATCATTCTATATATTCAAGTTTCATTCTATATATTCAAGCTTCATTCTATATATTCAAGCTTCATTCTATATATTCAAGTTTCATTCTATATATTCAAGTTTCATTCTATATATTCAAAAGATCATTCTATATAGTCAAGTTTCATTCTATATATTCAAGCTTCATTCTATATATTCAAAAGATCATTCTATATATTCAAGTTTCATTCTATATATTCAAGCTTCATTCTATATATTCAAAAGATCATTCTATATATTCAGACTTTGGTTGGAATATATATATAATATTTTCCTAAAGGGCATTCCATAATATATATATATATATATATATATATATATATATATATATATATATATACATATATATGTTTCGCAGAAACAAAAAAAATCTCATATATATATATATATATATATATATATATATATATATATATATATATATATATATATATATATATATATATATATTAGGGGTGCAACGATATTCGTATCGATATTGAACCGTTCGATACAGTGCTTTCGGGTCGGTTCGCATATGTATCGAACAATACAACATTTGTAATTTATTTTATCAATTTTCCTTCTGACGATGCTGTCTGTGTTGAGCGCTCAGTGAATCTGTGTTCGACTACTCCGCCTAGGCTGCACTGTCGAGCGCAGATCCACTGAGCGCTCAACACAGACAGCATAGTCAGAAGGAAGAGCGCAGGGCAAGCTAGCGAGACAGAAGTTAAGCTCTCCTTATAACATGGACCTCCCCACCCTCATTCAGATCTGGCGTTTGGAATTATTTTGGTTTTCATGTGACGTATGACCCTGAAGGTAAGCGAGTCATGGACTAAAGTAAAACAGTATGTTGGATGTGCCATGCAATGCTCAATTACATTGGTGTGAACTAGTGTGTTAGCGCAGTTAGCTCGTTAACGTGTTGGCCGTCTAGCCCCATGCACGGAGCGATCGGCGGTAGCTCGTTAACGGAGATTTGCCGTGTTGTGGCGTTAAGGTCATTTCAACGAGATTAACCTGAAAGCACTAGTGGGAACACAACGAATATGACTGCACATTTACGCCGACATCATCCTAGTGCAAAGACAAGTGGAAGCAGACAAAAAAAAGCAAGCATGCTACTAACTTTAGAATAGAATAGAATAGAATAGAATTCAACTTTATTGTCATTGCACATGCACAGGTACAGGGCAACGAAATGCAGTTTGCATCCATCCAGAAGTGCTTTAGTGATATAGATATATTACAATATATATTAGCAATAATATAGATATGTGAGTATATTACAGAAATGGGTCATTTAGCCGAGTCATTTAGACAGCTGTTAGCACATGATTCTCCTTATGCTGCTGAGAATATAGCCCAGAAGAAGCGGATAGTATAGCTTTTATTTTGGAAAGAGCCATTTCTCTGTAATAAACTCTCTTTTCCAAAGATGAGTGATTCCTCAATCAGATACAGGGCTTGCAATATCGCTAGCCCGACGTCCTGGAGCTAGCGATTTTTTCAGTCGGGCTACCAAAATCTTTCTCTTCCCTGCCCGTCGGGCTATTGTAGGAAAAATATATGTCAATGCTTTTGCATTCTTTCAGAAATGTAGCTGGGTAATTATGTCATTGGCATCGGTGAGCCACTGTCAATATGTGACATATTGAAGTCGCGTTTGAATTTGCGCTTGTTTTTTTGCTTTCACTTTGCAATCGTGCGAACTGTGTATAGAGAGCGACAGCACTGATCTGTGAGTGATGATAATTTGTGCACCAATTCCTCTGACATCGTCTTATTAATCGTTAGCTTACTATGCAAACATGACAAGTGAAATCTCCCGCAGCAAGCTTAAACATGTGAGAGGTTGATCACGCAGAGAATCGCTGAGCTTATGTGAGTGAGCGTGTAAAAGCATTTCAGTTCTGCTGAGCCAAATAAGACAGGTCAGGGTGAAGAAGTGACAGCCAAAGAAAAGCTTACCACAAAACGGAGAAGTTATGACAAATCAGACTATAAGGCAAAAAGAAAGTGCAGCTTTATGGTTTCATGGACAAAAGAATTTCTGTGGCTGCCATATGATGAGCTAAATAACCAGGGCTGCACATAAGTGGTCCGCAGGTGCGCATTCGCTGTCAAAATAAAAAACACGCACAAGGGTTAGGGTTAAATTTAAAAACTGTACTTTTGAGTTAAAATATATATTTATAATTTTAATAAATGACAAATTAAAAAGGCATGAACATTTTTTTGTATCGAAAAAATATCGAACCGTGACACCAAAGTATCGAACCGAACCGAACCGTGAATTTTGTGTATCGTTGCACCCCTAATATATATATATATATATATATATATATATATATATATATATGTGTATATATATATATATATATATATATGTATATATGTATATATATATATATATATATGTATATATATATATATGTATATATATATATATACATATGAGATTTTTTTTTTGTTTCTGCGAAACATTAGATCCACACGTGAGGACAGAACAGTTGCAGTATAATGTCCTTGTAAGTGGATATCAGGCTCATTTACAGCAAAATTTAGTATTTTGGCCTAAACAACCTAAAATGTGATGTCCACATATGTGGATGCCAGGTCTTAGAAGGTTAAAGAACAAGTTTCTTACTAGGTATTTTGTTTCCTTTAACCAGTCAGTTAGTAACATTATTTTAGCAGCAATGGTCTTGCTTGAAAGCATGACTCAGTATCAGTAAGCTGAATATTTGTATGACAGGTCTGGATCATGATGAAGGTCAAGTGAGCACCTTTTTTCAAAGATAAAAGCACTCATCACCTGCAAAGATGACAACAGGTTTACTGGGAAAGCTCAGAAAAACAACCAGACCATAAACAATTCTAGTGTACGTGCACACACACACACACACACACACACACACACACACACACACACGGTGAAAGAGAGAGAGAGTTACTCATCCTTGACTGTGAAACTGGGTTGATGGGGGGCAGCCTATCTCCTATGGCTCACACCGTGCTGACAGGCTCATTATAGTGGAGTTAGAGTGGAGACCTTGGTGTGACAGAACCAAAGTCACTGCGGCCAACTCCCTCCAGCTTTCTGTCCCACTCACTGTAATGCCTGACCAGCATAGACATCACGGCACAGGCCTGTTCATCCAAACCATGGATCCCCCAAGGAGAAGAGCTTGTTCAGACCCCAGCAACACATTTCTGAGTGACTGAAATGCATCTAAATGCTTGACAAAAAGCTCATTTCGTGTCCAACAGTTTTCCCATAGGAATGCCCACTGCGGTTGGATTTCTACTTTCTTTAAAAGCTTTGACACTGAAAATGGAGTTGAAACAAGAAAGAAAATAAGGAAGGAATAATAACTTGTGTGTGTGTGTTTTTTTTTTTTTAATTTGATTGGGTTTTCTAGTCACAAAATTGGATAATGCAATGAAAAATCAAATGTGATCTGGAAATTCATCCAAATGTAAAATATTAGCATTGTTTAACATCAACAAACTGTCTGCCATTTATAATTCAGTTTTGAGATCCCTTCCCAGAGGCCTTAACTCACATTCTGGGCCATTTCACCTCAGGAAATCACATGATAGGGTGGGGCTAGGTTTCACAATGGGTTCAGAAACCTTGGCTGTTTGTGACCCACACCCATTTTTACACCTTGGCTCGTGGGATTAGGAAGAGGATCAATAGGGGGTTCATGACCCTTTTGGGGACTGTCCCATAGGGCTTAAAATCTGGGACTCTCCACCAATTGCTCTTAGAACTGAAGAAGCTTCTTAGATGAGAGGTGAAACTTCAGAAACGTCCAGATGCTTTTCTTTCCAAGCTCCTTAGACTATGATGACCTGGATGACTGAGAACCTTCACAGACATTAGCATTGTTTAACATGTGATCCCATAGTAGAGCACTTGTTAGCTCAAGAGTCACGCTGGGAGCCCTTTCATTATCCAGGTAAAAGACGGGTGTGCCCTACTTTTGCAGTATTCTTGGTCTCATTACTTCTTATTTTCAGCAATTACCAGGAACTTCTTAGCATCTTGTATATGACTCTTTTACGGAGTGTATTTGTGTGCACACCAGAGGGGGAAATGAATTGCTGTGTATTACAATGGGGTGTTGCATCCAAATGCATCTGTTCATTTCTACAAGAGTTTAAGTCATCCATCACCCAACTGCAAGATGACATCAATGCACCGAAAGGAAAGGCATATCTAGGAAATGTGTCACATCGGCCGCATTATATTACCATATCACATTGTTCTGTGACTGACTGGTAAGGTGGTGGAGATCATGGAAGCTGACTATCACTGGAGGGATTAGCGATAAATCCTTTTCATGACTTGCAAGCACATAACACCCCCTTCTCCCTTTAAATCTCTCTCCCGGCAGCTTTTCTCAATCTATTCCTTGATACATCACTCTGTCTCCCAACTAGTTCTCCATTTCCACTTCTTTCTTCCTCAGAGCCAGAGGCATGCTAGAAAAATAGACTGCACTCTAATTGCCAATGTAATGATGCAGTCCACTCATCTCACCTGCCTAATTAATACTACAGCTGCCACCCCTGCACTCTTTTTTCTTTTATAGTCTCACAAATGCACACATACTCTTGTGTAATTACAGGAGATGGCATGTTTTTATGAATCCATATCACATATGTCTGCCTTTATATACTAAGCCTTCTTTTTTTTTTCTCTCTCTGACTATTCCTTCTTTTCCACACTAAAACATTGGCCTGTCATTCTGAAATAACACATCAAGATGTACTTTTAGAACTATAAAACTACTGCTCGCGTAGCTCCAGTATCCATGGAGATAATTATTACTCAAACTCTGTAACAAATTACAACCATTAAAAAAAAATCACAAGTATAGACCCTAAAATATTGAAGAATTGTGATAAATCTGAAACACAGCCTGGGCAGACAAGTTTTTTTTTCTTTTATATTTATAAGTTAAGAGAATGTAAAATGTAGCCCCACTATCACTTGAATGGATTGTCTCATTGTTGTACTTCATTTTTGTTGTGACAGATTTGTTAGATGCACCACTGAGTAGTTTCAATGACATGAGTATTATACAGCAACAGCTTTCTCCAATTTACATGTACAACGTTGCTGTACTGAGGTCTGTTTTTGGTGGACGCGTCAGTTAATCAAATCTCGTCTGGTCTGTTGTTGTTGTCATTACGCCTCGGAGGTGGTAATTCCAAAAAAAGTCTAGGATTTAAGAAATGAATGTTCATATAAACCAGTGGTCCCCAAACTTTTTTTGCTAGGCCCCCCTTTGTTTTACAAGAAAAATGTTCATTGCAGTTTATTTCACACCTCAAACATTTAGTAAACAATTAAGGAAATACAAGTAATCTGCAATAAATTACAGGTAGTGATAAAATAAACTACTAACTCTTTTAGGCTACGTCCGCACCTACACGGGTATTTTTGAAAACGCAGCTGTTTCGTCCACGTAAACGGCGTTTCGAATCACCGAAAACGGAGATTTCTTAAAACTCCTTTTTTGCGTTTACATGTGGACGAGGAATACAGAGTTCGTCACAGCGTCAAAGGTATGTGCCTTTTTTCACGTCACGCTGTGCGCCACGTTATTGTTCACAGGAGATGAATTGCAGAATGGCAGATAGAGACAAAATACTGTTAATCTGACTATCTGCAGGTTTTACACGCTTACATTTTCACACGCAGTTACTGTCCCTCCATTTACAAAGGCAGAGGCGTCACGGTGTAATTATTTTACGTGTAGTTGTTTTTTTTTTCCTGTGTAATAATATTCAACATTGCTATCAATACATTTTTCAAAAAATGCCTCTCTGTGCAAAATAGGTTTAAAAACATAAACAGCTGTGGGATCCTGTTTGTCCATGATTTGAACCGAGGGGACAAATCGTGGCAGGATCAGCCTGATGTTATTTGTATCCCACTGTAACTTTACTGTATAAAGAGCTAACATCTCCAAAATGTCAGGAGTAGTTAGTCATTACAACAAGTGTTTGTGAACTAAGAATCAAGAATGTAGGATTCTGTTTGTCCGTGATTTAAACAGCCCAACGCTGCTCCCCACGAAGGGAAAACCAATCCTGCAGGGGAGACCTACCTCGGCACTTGTGCAGGTGAAGCCAAAGGGAAGATTTGCTTCACCATATTTTCTAGTCTTTGGCTTAGAATGAAGTTGGTTTGGAAACATATTCAGCGATGCTTCATCTCCTGCTTTGCGTTTGTGTGGGCGCCCCGTGCTAGCAGTTTTTTTTTTCCCTTTTCATACCGCGTCCCCCCCTGCAATGACTCTGCGCCCCCCCCCCCCCCCCCCCCCCACACACACACACACACACACACACTTTGGGAAGCTCTGATATGAACAATGAATGAGTTATTAATAAAATTAATCAAACCCATGCTGGTTTTGCGATGCCAAATATGGATTACTTACACATAGGTGTTAGACTAGCACACTACTGAAACTCCTTATTTCTATATCGACATTAATATTAATAGGGGGGGAAAACACCCACTAATGAAAAAACACTTATTAAAAAACAGCTGGTGTGCAGGTGCTACATAGTATAAAGATGAAATGTTAGCAAATGTTTCCTGTCAATTTCTGCAGTAACAAAAAATCTTTTCTCTTATTACCAAAGATGTGATTTGGCAGATTTTACTCCCTTTTTCAAGGTATTACAGCAAAAACAAAAAACAACATTTAAATCCTAAAACAGATATGGATTTACATGTGTTGAGGGGAAAGAAGTACATTTGTAATTATATATTTGCAGTTAATACTTTACCTGGTGGCTCGAGTTTGTGAAATAATAATGTGAGACTCTCTGCTAACTCTTTATTCAGTTCATTCAGTTTTATTTATATAGCACCAAATCACATAGCAGTACTGAGGTGTTTTACAATATAAAACACCTTGAAGGTAAACAGCCTGCAATATTAGATAGTGCTGACTCATAGGGGGCCAGACAGTCCATTATGTTCAAGTACTTGGTGACAGTGGAAAAGAAAACACTCCTTTTTAACAGGCTGAAACTTCCAACAGAAGTGGGCTCAGGGAGGGGCAGCCATCTGCTGTGATGAGCTGTGGATGAGGGGAAAGACTGCAGAGAGAGACAGGGCAAAAACTACTGAAGAGAAAACTAGATGTTAATTACTAATGCTGGTTTGAACCTCTAAATGAAATAGTGGTGAAAATAGTTGAGTGAAGAAGAAAGTCCCAGGCATCATGGATAGGCCTGCATCAGCCTAGGCCTACATAACAATGTGATGGCTCAGGGTCACCTGATCCAGCCCCACCTATAGGTTTGACCAACAAGAAAACTTTTCAGCCTAATCTTAAAAGTAGTGAGAGTGTTTGTCTCGCCAGTTCCATAGGAGAGGGGCCTGATCACCGAAGGCTTTGCCTCTCATTCTACTTTCCAATACATTAGGAACCACAAGTAACACCTTGCATGTGAGGAGAAGGATTTCAAATTTAATTCTGGATTTAACTGGGAGCAAATGAAGATAAGCAAATATAGGAGAAAAGTGTCTCTTTCTAGTCCCTGTCAGTGCTCTCACTGTGCCATTCTGAAGGCTTTTCAACCTGATGAAAATGAGTTTTAATAAAATATCTAAATTAGTTTTTCAGCATCACTCTGAGATAGAGGATATTTTTAATTGTAGCAATGCTGCACAAAGTATCTTTACAGTGGCTTGCAAAAGTATTTGCCCCCCTTGAACTTTCCCACATTCGGTCACATTATAGCCACAAACATGAATCAATTTGATTGGAAGTCCACGTGAAAGACCAACAAAAAGTGGTGCACACATGGGAAGTGGAATGAAAATCATACATGATTCCAAACATTTTTTACATGGATTTTACATTTTGCAGTTATTTATTTGTAAAAAATGTTTGGAATCATGTATGATTTTCATTCCACTTCCCATGTGTGCACCACTTTGTGTTGGTCTTTCACGTGGACTTCCAATCAAATTGATTCATGTTTGTGGCTGTAATGTGACCGAATGTGGGAAAGTTCAAGGGGGCCGAATATTTTTGCAAACCACTGTAAAGGAGGCAATGCTACATATCTGTTTAATTTACATGAATCAATTGGAGTCTATGATATAGATTGACAGATTCAAACCAGTGTGGTGCAATTCCTTTAATTCTGCACGATCCCTGTAGTAAAACATTGTGGTGATTGGTGTTGAATGCTTGCACTTATTTCTAGCAGGACAACGATTGGGCAGCACTTATAACCCCCTTTAATGGAAGCAGTAGTGCATTTGCTCTGGCATCCATTTCCTTTTTTCTTTGATGAAACTTTAGGCAGCATATTTTTCAGAGGCCTTTTTTGGGTCACAAAAAGCGCTACAAGTTGCCAGTCCTGCGGCACAGCGGAAGTCTTGTGTAAACGGCTGCTCCTGGAGTCTAGTAATTATTTCCTTTTGCCTTTTTCTTGTCCTCGTTACATTAAAGAATGCTGTTGACAACACATTTTCACGAGGTTTACTTTTGCTTTTGTTGTTGCAGCTGTTTTCTTTTACTTGCTCTTCTCTTTATTGGCTACAGTCTTTTTGTAAAATATAATGCATAGCTGTTCAGAATTAAAAACAATGAGGATAAAAAGACTTGTTCAAATTATACAAAATGTCTTCTTTTATTCTAGACCCTTTCATTCATTATGAGAGTGGCTGATACATGCTTCACATAAAAGAGGATCCGAGCTCACTCAATTCAAAAACTGACCTCCTGTTTCTGTCTTGTGTTTATCTGTTCTGTTCTTATCATTTTCTTAGTCTTTTTCCAATTAGACAAAGTAACCCTTGTTATGGTATTAACATAATTGGAAATCCATCTGTACAGATACAGTCTGAAGGGCAGAGTTAGTTCAAAGCACTGTAATGCCAGTTCTCATGTTCCCCTCAAGAGCCTCACTAGCAACTTGACGTGAGAGCTTTTGTATAAAATATGGATTTTGTTTAATTTTCTCCTCAGGATACCTGGTAAAGAATGGCTGTGATATGCCCTTTAACAACTTTGTCCAAAATAATGTTGTTAACATTCAATGTCTAATAGAAATTTACTAGTAATATTTAAAAAAAAACTGACATGCACATTTCAAAATAATAAATAAATGCTGAAATGTGTCCCTTAGAAACCCACAGTCGACTGTGAATGTTGCATAGACCAGTTCTTAGAAGATGATGACGAGGATACTATATCTGTATACCAGATACAGCAAGCCTCCACTTCAGCTCACCAGTGATAAAGACTCATATGAGCTATATTCTTTAAATACACAGGAGCTTTTTTTTTTAAGTCATTTTATCTCATCTAGCAACCATTTCAGTATATGAGGTCAAAGACCAGGTCATGCATTGAACTTTGGGGGCTAGGCCTCTAAAATATTTAATTTTCCAATCCACATCCCATATTTGTCTATAGCACGATTGTGTCATCAGGATTCATTCTAGACAGCACCACAAAGCTGAACTGAGCCTTTTTTCATACCTTTGATTCTCTTCTTCCTGTTGAAGATGTACTCAACAATGCATGTCTCTGTCCATGAAAGCAATCCTGCCTTTGTTTGAGAGTTCATACAGAGGGTAACACAAGAGAACAGCAAAGGTCATCACTTTAGGTTTGAATGAATGCAAATCACATTCCACTCTTTTCTGCTGTGAATACCAAGTTTCCTTGTGTGATCATGTATTATCTGATATCACAACTGGCAGAATAGGCATCTTTTTTCTTCATATTACCCTAATCTATCTTTGAGCTGGCACATTTGCTTTGTATCAGTCCTTATCAACTTTCGCTTAATGCCGATTTACATTTAATTTGTATTTTGTTTGGTTAGAGAAATTTTAGTCCTCAGAGATGCATATTTTTGTATATTTTCACAAACAGCAGAACCAAAGCAATCAGTTGAAAATAATCACCTGTCAAGTGTAACACTGGCTAAGGATTGGATTGCTCTCTCTGGGAGAGCTGCTGCCCCGTGTGAAGGACTCCGAGTATCTGCGGATCTTGTTCACCAGTGATGGGAAGGTGGAGCGTGAGATTGGCAGGAAGATTGTTGCTGCACTGGTAGTGATGTGAAGGCAAAGCTTTCGATTTACAAGACCGCCTACAGTCCAAGTAGGCTTTGTTTGTTTTTCTATCATTTTTGAAGATAACTTGAATATTTAAAAAAATTGCACGTACCAGTCAAGTCATGGCTGGAGATGCGCTTTTCAGTTTAGTGCGGCTATCTTCCCTTTCAGACTGTACTGCAGCCTCAGTTTATGTGCAGATGTATGGCTGAAAGTAACTATCCCTAATGGCATACTTTTCTGTTACTGAAGCTACATCTCTAACCAGTAGAAGTGCATCCCAGTCACTCACACAGATGCAATGAGGCTGGTGTTATGTTGCTGAGGTAAGCACTGGTTGAAGTGTTGAGAACTTTATTATTCATCAGTTATCATTATTTGTCTACTCTTGTTGGTAACATGATGTTAGCTGCTCCCCTGCTGTGTGCATGTGGGATTTGTTCATACAAATTTACCAACTCTCTACCATTTATCCACAAATAATACCGCATTCTTGCTATTTAAAAAAATCTATGGATATACATTATTATCATTTAATATTTTGCCCTGAAAATGTCATGTTGTGACAGAAAGATTAATTTCATGGATGTCAGAGGTTGAAATAAGCCATCTCGGTTGGGTGTTCGGGCTCAGCTTCAAAGATGAGGCGAGGAACTCCAAGAATTGGTCCTCCCTCACATCAAAGAAGCCAGCTGATATTGTTGGCCATCAATATGCCTGCTGGGCTCCTCCTCTTGGAGGACATGCCCAGTTGGGAGGACACCATGGGGTAGACCCAGAACTCACTAGAGAGATTAGAAATTTCATCAGGCCTGCTAGTGTGCCAGGGTTCTCCAGGAGGAGCTGGAATATCGTGTTGTGTAAAAGGACATCTGGTATACCCTGCTTAGTATGGCGGCACTGCAACCTGACTTTGATTAAGTGGAAGAAAATGGATGGAAGGAAGCGAGGCAGTTCAGGAAACAGATGGACTTTTGATAGGATTTGAACATTTTTCTTTTAGCTAAATGTTTACTTCAAAGTCCTTCATCATCAGTAGGGGGGAAATAATCCTCTAAAAATTGGTAATGCCCTGTAATATAATCCCTTTCTGCCGTAGGGTTTGTTTTGATTAAACTCAAATTCGCTCATAGAACTTGGGGGTATCTGGGCTTTATGTGGACTCTTCATATCTATAAAATATGAAAACATTTCAGATTTTATGACTAATCATTTGCAACAATCTCCGTGGTGCTTTCTAAGGCTGGGTTACATAATACTGAAAATGGAGGCCCAAGTTAGAGAACAGAAATCCATCAGAAGACAAATTTGAATTCCATTTCAGAGAGTTTTTTTTCCCTCAAATCGAGTTTTACAGCATTTAAGAACATTCAGGGAAAGGTTTGAATTAAGGACTGTTTCCAAAATGCACACCTTTCCCTGACAGGAACCCCTGTTTGCTAGGTGAAACATTACAGCATCTGTTTTGTCTTGGCAGCATTTGTTTTGCCATTTCCTGTGTTTCAAACAGACTACTTCTGTCTAAAAATAATTGGTTTGCAGGCTCTGTGATGCTGCTTTCAAGTGCACCATGTAACCAGCTTTTGCTGTAGCCAGCTTTTTCCTTCATTTGAATTCAGCTGGTCTTGCACTCGAGTGAGTTGGGTCACAAATAATGACACAATGAATCACAGAGCATGTTTTTGCTTTCGGTGGCTTTTCACAAATTATTTGAAAACCGAAGCAAAGACAACTACAAAAGGATATTGGAAGTAATGATATCACATCAAGTACAGCCGAAACAGATTCCGTTGTGCAAACCAAATGTAGTCAGTAATCATAAATAAGAAATTACATTTAAAATTTTCATCAGTTGGTGGTTCATCCATCCATCCATCCATCCATTCGCTTCCGCTTATCCTTTTCAGGGTCGCGGGGGGCGCTGGAGCCTATCCCAGCTGTCATAGGGCGAAAGGCGGGGTACACCCTGGACAGGTCGCCAGTCTGTCGCAGGGCTAACACATAGGGACAGACAACCATTCACACTCACATTCACTCGCACATTCACACCTAGTGGCAATTTGGATTAATCAATTAACCTATCCCCACAAGCTGCATGTCTTTGGACGGTGGGAGGAAGCCGGAGTACCCGGAGAGAACCCACGCAAACACGGGGAGAACATGCAAACTCCACACAGAAAGACCCCGGCCTGATGGTGGAATTGAACTCAGGACCTTCTTGCTGTGAGGCAACAGTGCTAACCACCGTGCCACCGTGCTGCCCAGATTCTGCCTGGATTCAGTGTCTTTTTACTTTGCTGTGAAAGTTGCAACAAAACTTTAACATAAAAACTACAAAGCGATTATACTTTATCTATACACCGAAAAACAACATCTTTATACACATTTTTTTTCACTTCAGTTATTTCTAATCTATTTTCAGCCGCCTTCAAAGATGTTCGCAGTAGCACTGTTGATGTTTCTAATCATCCTTTGAACCCGTTTTGTGTGTTCCAATAAGGAATGGCGCATTGTTCAAGCAGTGAAATTACATTTTACATGCATAAGAATTTTAAATCCCACCATCAACATTTGGGAGATGAAGTGGCTGCCAGTTTCCAGAAGGTTATAATTTGAAATTCCTTTGTGTAGTATTATCCTTGGCAAACGCCTTCTTAAACATGCCCTCTAGCAGGATCAGCACAAGGGAGTGACTCTTAAGTGAGAAAATATTTCTAAAGGGACAAAAAAAATCATCGGAAACAGAAGGGAAAAGGGGTAAGTTTAATTATACGATTACCCTGACGGACTTTTGTGCTGCTTAATTTTGTCCAAAGGTCAAAGCTTTCACGAGACCGTTGTTCTTCAACATAAACTGCACGCTCTCTTGCATAAATCCTCCTCTGGCATTTGGGTGTTTTGCTAATTTTTCTGAAATTGGGATGTGATAAAACTGTCACCCATGTGGTACATTATTAGCTAAGCCATTGTTTCCCTTGTGTTAATTTTCCAAATGGCACTCCAGAATCTCAGGCAAAAAATAAAGAACACTCAAGATGGAAAATGATTGTCTAGAATAAAGATGATATGCCAAAAAGAAAAATCATTGAAAACAAATACCGTTCTGGTATTAAAAAAAAAAAAAGAAGATGAATATCAATAATGTTTTTTAAAATTCCCATTAGACTTTTTTTTTCCATCACATCATTCCATTTAAAATCCTCTGCAAGGCAGCTTCACCATGAACACATGAAAGAAGCTAGTTCAACAACTTTAGTGAGCCAAGTAGCTGCCTAGCAACCAGCTATTGGCTAGCTCCTTGCTGATTTCATTGTTCATCCCCAGAGGTTGGTGCTGAGGTAAAGGCCTGAAAAGGTCAGGTCCGGTCAGAGCTTCTAGGGCATGGTGCATTTGAGTGTTGTCTGATTGAAGTCTTTTGATTTCCATTTATAGGTACAGCTGGTTGCCAATAGTGTAGGGTATACTTGGTTCCTTCATAATTGGATGACCATACTGTTTGTAACATTTCTCTTGTCCTTGGTATAACCTAAATAACAACTTGTAATCAGCATTTTATTTCATCCACAAGATGCTTATGGTCATGATGAAACTGTGTGCAGACCAAAGTACTTCCAGATCAAATTTTTGAAAAAAAAAAAGGAAAACTATAGCATAAACTTCCTTACCTATTCAATTTAACGGATATCTGTGCATAGAGTACAGGTTGCTAGAGGTAAAAACTTGTTGCCTGTCAAAGTCGGTGATAGCCATTAAATTGTTTAATCCAAGTACCTTGATACCCCTTTGGCATCAAGATAAGTAAAAGCGATATCCCCTGAATCTTATTCTTGACTGTATGAAAAAAAATCTAACATCTAATCAATGTGACTAAGAGGGAATCATTATGCACAGAGATAAGTGGTCTAAGTGATAAAGTGTTAATATTTAAAAAGGGAGAAATTCAAAGAGAGAGTGTGTAAAACAGAGAGGGGGGCAAAATAAGAAAAAGATAAGGGTTGGATTCGAGCCTTATCTCACTGTTAATGGTATTTCCAGAAGAGCTGAAGTGAACAGGGAAGACTTCACCAACCTGAGGTGTTCCTCCTATAATTTGGGCAAATCTATGCATTATCGCTCTGTTTATGGTCTTTTCTCTTCACTCGTTCCCTCCCGATTGTGTCTGGTTAGTGAAAGATCATGGTTATGATGACAAAAATACCTCAGAAATTGTCTGCTGAGTATAAAAAGGTTAGTTTTCTGTGAATCAATTTTCGTTTTGTTTTTTCCATCATGGAGTATGACACCTGCTGTCAGTTTGGAATCACAGTGGCTTCAGCTGACATGTTTACTTGTTTCAATTATTTGTAACAGCCAGTTCAGAAAAACGTAGCAATAGGCAATAAAAAAAATCTGCCTGTCCTAGTTACAAATGTGACTTGTACATTTCGTATTCTAGTCAACATATAAGCTTTTGAACAACATAGAAGTAATTAATATACTTTTAATTAACTTAATTCTTTGACAATGGCTTCATGACTTCTGTGTTTGACAGTAGGAATGTTTGACATAAAGATCAATGTCACATTGTATTCATTGCATGGATATATTATATGTAATTAATGTGTATAAAGATTTCATTAAATTCGTCAGAGTGCTTTTATTAGAGAATATGGTACGTAAAGGCAGATAGAGGAGGACCAAGGTGAGAGAAATGAAAGAAATTGGCTTTCTTTGTTGTTGTTTTTTATTTGAGGGCCAGTGATCAGTAAGAGCTTTGCATTATTAAGTAACCTCTTGTCTCTCGTGAATGAGTCGGGATGTAAGTGAGGTTTCAGAGGAGTGATGGTGAGACGGAAGCAAGGGTTTGCAGCATGGCCTGTATGTAACTTTCAGTGTGATACATATCAGAGAAGCTCGGCAACTGGAAGCACTGAACAGCTAGAAGCTGCAAACTTACATATACGTGACATATGCAGAAAAGAAAATGCAATGATTGATTTTCTCACTGAAATGAGCTGCTATCAGAAGTCATCCAGTTGAACTGGCTTTGGAAATGCTTGCAAAAGGAACATGCTCCTCTTCACCTTAGAAATTTGAGGCCTGCTCCAAAAGCTCATTTAGTAATTATATCTCTGTAAAGGCAATTTTCAGAAATTAAACTGGAATTGCATCAGACCACAATTACACAATCACAGAGGAGACACAGGAGTACCTTGAGCAGTAAATGGACTATGTGCCTCCTGTTTATTAGACAGCACAGGCAATTTAATTTTGGGTTAATGGTGACCAAATAATTGGCCTGTTGTCACAGTCCTTGTTTACATATATTTAATAATCATTAGTATGTACTAAGTGGAGGCCTTAGTGGAGCTCAATCTGATCTCTAAACAATTTCTTCCTTCCAAAATGCCTTCATATACTTTGAAATACAAGATATTTGTGTGTCCCTCATCAGCCACAACAGTTGATTTGGATGCTGTCTCATTAGTTGGCTGATACTAATTGTAATCAGTCGCATAGATATGACCAGTAGGTGCACTCTTATGTACTAGCAGACTCAGTAGGCAGTTGTCATCTATTCTAAGCATTGTTAAACACAAAGCAACCAAGAATATGTAGGAGTCGTCCAAATGCAGTACAATGGAAAAACCTAGTCGCCCACCCTTATCCTTCTCTAAATGTTACCTCCTTTTTTGTCTTTTTTTTCTTTTTTTCTGTTCTTTATTTTGCGTTTTTGGACATTAACCAAAAGCTTTTTTTTTCATATTCTGCAGCAATATTGTCTGCAATAGACAAAATGGTAAAATCCGCAGGACGATCTTGAATATAATCCAACTTGCCTTTGACTAAGACTAAATGTCAAAAAGCCAAACTATGTAGACCAAGTCAAACAGATGTGAAAGAGTTTAAATATTTAAGTCTTTTTTACCAGCTGGACGTTGTAGAGCTGTCCTGGTTGACACGCCTCTACAATGTTGCGTGGAGTCCAGGGGCAGTACCCCTGGACTGGCAGACCGGGGTGGTGGTCCCCATCTTTAAGAAGGGGGACCAGAGGGTGTGTTCCAACTACAGGGGGATCACACTCCTCAGCCTCCCTGGGAAAGTCTATGCCAGGGTGATGTAAAGGAGAGTTCGTCCACTAGTCGAACCTCGGAAACAGGAGGAACAATGCGGTTTTCGTCCTGGTCGCGGAACACTGGACCAGCTCTTTATCCTCTCCAGGATACTTGAGGGTGCATGGGAGTTTGCCCAAACAGTCTACATGTGTTTTGCGGACTTGGAGAAGGCATTTGACCATGTCCCTTGGGGTGTCCTGTGGGAGGTGCTGCGGGAGTATGGGGTGTCTGGCCCATTGCTACGGGCCATTTGATCCCTATACAACCGTTGCAAGAGCTTAGTTTGCATTGCCTTTCACTTCAGTGGCTTCAGAGTGTCATCTCTGCTTTTCGCGGATGATGTGATTCTGTTGGCCTCATCGGGTGAGGGCCTCCAGCTCGCACTGGAACAGTTCGCAGCCGAGTGTGAAGCAGCGGGAATGAGGATTAGCACCTCCAAATCTGAGGCCATGGTTCTCAGCCGGAAAAGGGTGGAGTGCCACTCCAGGTCGGGGATGAGTTCCTGCCCCAAGTGGAGGAGTTCAAGTATCTCGGGGTCTTGTTCGCGAGTGACGGGAGAAGGGAGCCGGAGATCGACAGACGGATTGGTGCGGTGGCTGCAGTGATGCGGACGCTGCACCGGTCCGTCGTGGTGAAGAGGGAGCTGAGTGTAAAAGCGAATGGCCATGAGCTGTGGGTAGTGACGGAAAGAATGAGATCGTGGATACAAGCGGCGGAAATGAGCTTGCTCTGAAGGGTGGCTGGCCTCAGCTGAGGTGGTTCGGGCATCTGACAAGGATGCCTCCTAGGCGCCTCCTGGGGTTGGTGTTCCGGGCATCTCCCACTGGGAGGAGGCCCCGGGGCAGACCCAGGACATGCTGGAGAGATTATATCTGGGTGTTATTTTTGACTCTGAGCTTGGTTTTATCCCACATGTTAAACATGTAACCAAAATTGGATTTTATCATCTAAAAAATATAGCCAGAGTCCGCCCTATTCTTTCTCGGGCCAACACGGAGATGCTGATGCATGCTTTTATTACCAGTCGCATTGATTACTGTAATGCCCTGCTCTCTGGTCTTCCTAAGAAGAATATTTCAACTTTACAACTCTTGCAAAACTCGGCAGCTCGTGTGCTGACGAAGACCAGAGGGCGGGCCCACATTACACCGGTTTTAGAATCGCTGCACTGGCTCCCCGTGTGTTTCAGGATCGATTTTAAAGTTCTTTTATTGGTTTTTAAATGTCTTAATGGTCTTGGGCCTTCTTATCTCTCAGATCTGCTTTTACCATACGAACCCTCGCGGACCCTGAGGTCCTCTGGTACTGGCCTTTTGATTGTCCCTAAAGTCAGGACACATACTCATGGAGAGGCAGCTTTTCAGTGGTATGGTCCTCGTCTGTGGAACAGCCTGCCGGAGGAGCTCAGGGCCGCAGAGAACGTACATGTTTTTAAGAACAGGCTCAAGACCCACCTTTTTAATTTAGCTTTTACTTAGCGTTTATTTATTTTTTATGCTTATTTATTCTATCCTGTTATTCTATTATTAATTTAGGATTTACCTAATATTTATTGATTTTATTCTTATTCATTTTTTAATCTTCTTACTCTATTTATATTTATATTTATATTGTATCCTGTTCTTATTTATTTTATCATTTTACCCTGTATATATCGTATTGCGTCATATCTCCAGTGTTTCCTCGGAGGGCGCTCTCTGCACCGGGGCTGTTATTGACCGTGGCTGCTGGGTCTCTGGGGTCCTCTCAGCCTTTTAAAAATGAAATCATGGTGCATCTTTGGTATCTAAATACAATAGAAGAGGGTTTTTCATGCATTTCTTTTAGTCACTGTGGACTGGATCATGCCAAAAGAGTTCTTGGACATAATCATTGACGAACTCAGCTGCTTGCCCCTAATTCCTTTCCTTTCAATCAGTATTATAGGGTCAGACTAAAGCCATGCTGAAACACAACTCTACCTGTGATTTCTGGTGCACACCACTAAAGTGTTATGACAGTATCATGCATGGTTACTTTGTTATAGCACTGACAAAATATTTCCACAGACATCCAAACAGTCAAACATAATACCTGCCAAAGTACTCACAGCTTCCTGGTAGTTTCTGGTGTTCTCATCAGGACCATCACACCCAGAGAAAATAATACCAGGTATGCTGTAATAACACTTCTATTCTTCTGTTAAAGTTTTCCACAAATACTTAACTTCTAAACTGCTTTTCTCACACTGGATCCATGTCTTTAGTCACCAGTTCATGTGTTTTCACACTTCCCTTTACAGAAATTCATCATCCTCTGGGCGGCATATTTATATTTATCCCAGGCTTTGTATTGCTTTGTACACTTCAGAGAGAAACACATGTGCTTACACACATGCATGCATGTACTTGCTTCCTGTTTTCTTTTAATTAATGACTGTGGTGTTAATTAGAAGGCATGGAACTCTTCAATACCCTCCCACAGTCTCTCATCCATTCTCATATTCACTCCTCTGAGCTTCATAAGGCAACACTTTGAAGTGTTTTGATCTCAGCAGCAAACGGCATAGGCAAACAAAAAACAGAGTTTGAGGGATACAAGAACTTCATAAACTGCACAGTCCTAAACATGATACAGAAGGATATTGCAGCTGTTTATGGTGCTCCTGGCCATTTAACCGGGATGCTTTGTCTGTTCAACTGTGCATAATTGTGCGTATTGTCTTCTCTCTTGCCTTTTTAAGTATGTTTTAACAGTGGCTAGCATTCACTCTTGCTTCCCCTGTTCCACCTAATGAGCATGAAACACGGGCACTGTCACCATGTTAAGCCTCCTTTCTTTTAATTATCTTTCTTCACATCAGTTGGGTTGACAAAGGTTGCCTCTCGTCGAAGTTTAGTCGGCTTAGCACCATGGAGGGATGTTTGGTAAAGAGAAAATGTCCATCTGTGGTGTAAGTGACCTGTTGACATGATATACTTTTACTGAAATGTTTGATTTGAGTTAGGCTTCGTCTAGCCGGAGTTTCATATGCTAACTTGGTTTTCTCCTTGGGCATCAAATAACGGCATTTTCTTGCAAGTTGCTGTTTCACAGTTAATAAGCTGTTGGCTGTATGTTGAGCTTTAGGCACCAGACTACTTGATTAGGTTTAGGAAAAGGTCATGTCTTTAACTATTTGACACTTAACCAGTGACACATGTGTGCTTAAAGCGGTCCTGAATAATCATCCATATGTGACAATTTGTGAATGAGACCCTTCTTACCATTGCCATTACCCAGTGCATCAGGGATTCGCCAAGGTACACCTTGGCATATCTGCCAGCCACTTTGACAAAGCAGTAGTATAAAGAACAGCCAGTGAAATCACGCTCACCTACATCTGCCCCGGCAACGTTATATAAAGTTGTGGAAACGTTTATCATTTAAAATGAATTTCGTCAAACTTTTGAAGCCTGATTTAGATCTCATCTTTAAAACAAAGCAACTGTATTTGTTTGTGTTTGTTTTGTTCTCCCGCTCCCACACAGAACATATTTGGCATCACACACTGAGATGCTAAAAGCTGAGAACAACAAACTTGGAGGAGAGGTGGCAAAACTGTTGCCTTGACAAACAATGGGATCTTTGAGGCCTCGTGATGTCTCCTTATGTGATACAAGACTTAACCAGTTACCAACAGGTTATATTCATATATAAAAGAGAAGTTGCCAAGCACCAGTATGTCATTTTGGAGATAAATCACTGTCCTGCAACAGGTGCATGGATGAATTTTTGTTTCAAACCTATGAGGTTTTGGTTAGACTCTGAATGTATGAATGAGAGTTTCCATGTATATATACAGCAACTCACAGCCACGGGTTTGCAATTTCTGCTGATTTATCACAAACAGATCCAACTGCAGACAGACTGACTGTCTCATTGCTGTTTCATTGCTTTCTTGATGCATCAAAGTTGCTTTGAAGATAGCAACAGAGTGCGTGTGCTTGCAGACCTGGTCCCTGCGTTGGAAGCAGCCATTTTGGAGGCAATGAAATTCCAATTAAATTGCACATGATTGCAGTCATTTTGATCATACCGTGGTCTCCAGCCAGCGTTTTCCTTAGACTTGACTGTAGCATTACAACATTCCTATATTGATTTCATGTAAATTTTGCTCAGCTCAGTTCCTCATAACATAGTCACGATATGCTGAACTGGTTTAAACTAACTGTATTTGTGAAAATGCACAAAAGAGTTTCACGTATTGGTGAGGGCTATTCAGCATACACAGCAGCACTAAAAGCGAGACAGGAACAGCACTGCTGCCACCGTGCTAACAGTGACAGCAATGGCAAGCACAGTTATGTGGAGATTTCTCACACTGGCTCCCTCCCCCAAGCCTTCCAACCCCCCTGCTGGACTAGATGGCAGTTGAGCATCTGTTACTAGACCACACCACTTACTTTGGCATATTTTGCATTACTTTGAGCAATTCGTATAAAAAAAAAAGTGTCGATCCATTATAGAGCATATAAGCATGCCATGTTTGGCAGTCTTCACAGAATTCTATCATTTTTTTTTAATCCATGGTTGAATAAAATCACTCGGATTGTTAGGGCCTGCACATAATCATCACATGCCGGTCCACATTCCCCTCGCGGCAGTACCAGTAGTTCTGATAAAGCTGCTGAATGTTTATAAGTATAGACTTCACACAGTGTCTGCTGTGAAGCCTGCAGTGTGCTTAGAAACTTCGCATTACACCTGTGCTTTTTCCGACTGTGAACCTGAAAAAGGCAGATTGACAGTATGTCAAGTGATTGATAAAAAGTGTCAGGATCTCACCACCACCAATTTCTTCTAATGCCTTACAGCTGTGAGAAGCTCCCCCAAAAATCAAGCATTTTTTTAGCTTTCAGAGTGTCACTTGACAATACACTCAAAACCTGCATGAGCGAGCTGTGTATCAGTGAGTCACAGCTCCACCCAAAGTACTTTAACTCCATTTTCAAACCAGTTCAAGATTTAAGCATTTTTTTTGTATATACATACGAGTTTCATTCAAAGTTTGCATTCATTGCCACAACACTGCTATGTCTTTACTTATTTCCAAAAGTAAAGACATATGTACCAGCAGCATGCGCAGGCGAATCACCCCACTCTAATTGATTAAAGAACTGAAAATCACAAAACAGGCTTGCTATCGTCATTCTGCTCCAAGCAAAAATCTTTAATATGCCACATTCCAGTTCTTGTAAGCTTGATGTCTATGCAGAGCTCCAGTGTTTTGTCTGGTTGGACAAAGATGTTCTCTCAGATTTCACTTGCAGGCATCAGTATTTTTGCTCTGCTGTCAGCTTGTCAGACCGGATGCAGATTGATTCTGTGAAACAAAGCTGCAAGGGTAATCTGGTGAGACATAGGGATACAGGTGGAGTAGAGATGAAAATTAAGGCATAATGAAAAAGAATTATTAGAAGATTTATCAATTTTTAAGTAATAGTGTGGTCAAATTTAAAGCAGCATCACTATGTCTGTTTCTTAGTTAATGTTTTGCATGGATGAGATGTGTATTTTCTGCAAGAAGGAAGCAGAGTACATTTGGCCAGAGGCAAAATTGATATTCCAGCCAAGTGCGACACCCAGTTAGGCCTCACGCCCTCATTGAAGTCTCTGTGCTTTCTATCTGTTCTGTAAGACAACGCTACACTTCCATGTGTTGATAAGGAGATGGTTATTGAGCTAAAATTAATTAAAAATACATCCTGTCTTTTCTTGGGATACTTTCTGAAGGGCAGCCCAAGCACATTTCAGAATTCATTAGCTGCTTAATGATCATTGCCAGACTGGTACTCTCACTAATGTGCCAATCATATTCAACAGTTTAAATTTCTTTAAAAGTCTGAGGGCTATCCAGAAACCATGGAATGTGTCTTCAGTTAATTTAGCACACGCAAGGAGAAAAATATCACAGCAGATTCAATGTCATTGGAAAGTTCATACGCATTTCAACAATGCTCTTGCACTTTGCCTTTGTAGGAGAAATTCTGCATTTTATTCATTGCATGGTGCATCTAATGATGTTCCTCTGACCAAACAAGGAAACTGAAAGTCATTAGCTGTGAAAAAGGTCAATGCACGCTGGATCCACCTTTTCTTCTGCAGCACCCATTGTGATTTTGCCTAGGACACATTTTTGCTAGTAGAGAGTTCTGCCCCTAAAGATCACCCCACCAATAATTTCTTCTTGTCAGTTTGCTTCCTTTGATGAGGAGGCTGTACTCTCTTTGTAGCTCTTATGTTTACATCATTTTAAGTAAGAAGAGAACTGTAGAAAAGATCTAAAAAACAAAAATGAGCATGCAGAATTATTTTTAGTCCCAGATGAAGGAACATAGTAGATACTTCTGTTCATCTGGACGTAGCGTTTTCAGTTGGAGAAATATTTCATCATCGTCCAAGTGGCTTCTTTAGTCTCAGGTGACTGCAGGTTTCCCCAACCTTTTAAACAGTACCTTTGCACAATGACTGAAACTAGCACCACTGACTAACAATGAGCTATGAGGTCAGTTTCTTGATTATCTTCATCTTGATATGCTAATTGTCATGACCATTGGTCAACAACCACCAATCAAAGACCATGAGTACCATTCACAGAGAGTTGGGGAATGGCTGCAGTCACAGAATTGTATGATGGTTACCCTTAGGCCCCTCCTCGATTCAGAGATGGTCTTTCCCTTTTCACGTAAATGGCCTCCTTGACTCCGCGCTCAAACCAGCGTTCCTCCCTGTCCAGGATGTTACATCCTCATCATTGAAAGAGTGTCCACTGGCCTGTAGGTGTGAATAGACTGCAGAGTCCTGGCCTGATGAGTTAGCTCCTCTGTGTTGTGCCAACCACTTACCCAGAGGTTGTTTGGTTTCCCACTGAAACTTTTCTCTCATTGAAAATGTTACATCCAGATGAACGTAATTAAGTTTTTGGGATTTCCTCACCTGGATGATTGAGCATGCATCAAGACATAGTGATGCTAAAGTTTTGAATGAGATGACTTGCACAATGTGGCTGATGAAGAAACTAGAGCAACAAGAAAAGCTCACATCACCAAGAAAAATAGTGACCGAACCTGCGACATGAGGGGAGATGTTATGTTCATTTCTAACTCTTTTGTTTTGTGACTCAGTGAGAGTAGCTATCCATGATTCACGGTTTAAAATCAGTCTTTATTGTGTGTGTGTGTGTGTGTGTGTGTGTGTGTGTGTGTGTGTGTGTGTGTGTGTGTGTGTGTGTGTGTGTGTGTGTGTGTGTGTGTGTGTGTGTGTGTGTTATACTGAACAGTGGTGTTTCCACTGTGTTCATGTATGTCTGAAACGAACCATTTCAGCTCCTTTCCACCAAACTTTAAAGACAACTCTCTCCTCTTATAGGTTGTCACTAAATTAACCATATCAGTGATATCTACAGGAAAAGCCACTGGGATTACTTTTACATGTGTCGACTACATGTAAAAATAAGCAAAAACATAATAGGCCCTCTTAAATTAATTGAATGTATAAAGGTCATTTGCGTAGTTTCCCAGCTAGAGTTTTTGATTACTTGACTAATAATTATGTTCCTGTTTCCATCAGGTGTCGAGAAGGATACCAAGGAATCCGCTGTGACCAGTTTCTGCCCAAGACTGACTCCATCCTGTCGGACCCAAGTAAGACGCACTTTGTTTTTCTTTTCTTTTTTTTAACCTCCAGTGGATACAGTGTGTCTAGATCTATGATACAATAAGTCCATAAACTCAAACGTATAATAAAGAAGTGAACACGAGAGAAAGAAAGCTCATTCTGAAAGGGTCTGGGTCCATAAGATCTATTTTTGAGACTATTGATCTACATCAAAAACCCAAAAGGAAAAATGAAATATTCACTAGCATATATTGAGAGTTACTGAGCATGTCCTTGCTGCCGCTCCTTGGTCTGCTATGCAAACCAGACATACTGTGTCAGTATGGTTCATACAGAGTAAAAATAGGAATCTTTTCAGTGTGTTTGACAGTTTACATTTAAAACTTGTCATACAAGCATATATCATATTCCTTCAGAGGTGTTATTAATCATGGCAGCAGCAAAGCAATCATGGAAGGGCTTTTCCCCTTGAGCGAAAATATATCTGGATATTACATTTAGTTTGTACCCTGAAATGCACATGCATTGTATAAAGTAGATTTCTTTTAATCTTAGCAGCTATTATTCTACTTGCACTGATTACTTTGTTTCCAGGTGAGTTTGACCTCCTGCTTTGAATTCCAGCAGGGCTGTGGGCTTAGAAATATGATACAATATGATTCCTCGTCAGATTCAGACAATGTTTTCTAATTTTTTGATTTTAGACAGGTGAAGACGCTGAGAAAGATAGATGAAAGCCAGATATCAACATATTCCACATTCTTGACAACAATCACCAGTAGTTCAACAGTGTTCCTTCTTTTTATGTTTAGGTAGCAATAATTTATAGAATATTCAGCATTCCAGCCTTGGCTGTCCTTCCTTCTAATGTTCGCTGCACTTTCTTTACACAAACTCATAATCTGTCCTCCTATTACCTTTTCATTTTCTCCTCCCTTCAGTGCCTTCTCAAATATCCTCTCTGAGTCAGACTAATGTCACTTCTCTCATTTCTTTATCTCCCAAACACACGGTGCTCTCAATGTCACACAGTTGAGGGAAGAACACAAATTGCCCTAACTTATGTCCTTACTCCTCACTATCTATTCCATATTAATTTCCCAGGTCTCCTCAGCTCATTCCAAAAAAATATGCAACCTTGTCACGCGGGCACTAACGTTGTGGCAGTACAATAGCTTATCTGTGACTTTTTTACTAACAAGCACCATGCTGTAATAGCACTATTTACCATAAATGGACAGAGATACGCCTTGGAATTTTCACCCCATAGACATCCAATGACCCAATGTCCAACAAAGGAGACTCACTGCAGTGTTATTAAAATCTAAATTCCTGTTAGGAATATGAAGTGTTATACTTGATTGCAAAGGAGAATGAGACATGTTGATTAGATGTGGCGAATGCAGCATTATTGCTCGCTATTTGTTAATATCCTTTACTTTCCAGATCATTAATTAAGTCTCTGTAATGAGGTTTTTAATTCCAAATGAGTATTAGGGTAATTGTCCTTGTTAGAACAACAGCAGTGTTCACTGAAGTGACACCCATCGCTTTGTTTGTACACCAACCTACTGACCTGAATGTATTGGTAGCTAAGAAATGTTACCACCCCCATCACTTAGCTAAGCAATTTGTCAAATGTCAGAGAAAAACAGCTCCTGATTGTCATTCTGCTTTGTTGATCCAACTGAAGGCACATTAGACATGATGTTCATAGCACCATTGTTCTCTGAAACAAAGAGGAGGAGGGGGGGGGGGATACTGCAGCAGGTACTTGTACTAAGAGAACAAACTTATTTGATGGTATTTTGATAATTACCCCTTTGATCTGTACACTACCTGTAAATTTAATAAAAGCTTCCAGAAAAGTCTCGGAGAATTTGGTACACGTTTAAAATTAATATTATTTACAATATTCATATTACTTTTTAGCATGCACTATTAGTATTATTAATAGTACATGCTAAAAGGTCTATTAACTACACAATGGGAGACGAATATACAAAAAATACTTGTAATTTATCTCCATATAATAGATGGAAGTTAACAAGTGCTCCGAAACTCACCAGAAGTTTTGCTAGAAATAATATCCAATATCTAAGCTGTGAAACGAATTCAGTCAGTTAATTAATTGGGGATTGGATGTTCAGGTTTATTTCTGTTTTGGGTTTTTTTTTCTTTCTCTCTCTTGCCAGTGACATGCATGTTCAAGCAGGTTGAGGTCAGATGTCAGACTTGCACCTGTCCATGAGTAAAACTGTGCATAAGAGTGATTCGTGAATCTTTTTTGTACTTTCAGAGAAAAAACTGCATGCCCTTTTTGTTCTTTAGAAAAAATACTTGTAGGACATAATGTCCTCCAGGGGTGAAGGAATTAGTATTTAGGTGAGAAAAACCGAACTTTTACCTAACAAAGAACCACACGGTAACCATAGCTTCAAATTGGTTTTCTTATCTCACCTACTATTTCTCTCTGTGATAATAGCCAGGATTCTTCGAGGTGAATTTCCATACAAATTGTCTAAGCATTACCAAGCCATTATTGTGCATTGAGAGACCTCAAATTAAATTAATCCAGCACTATGAAAAAGGAAAACAGGGTCCTTTTAAAAAAAATGTTTCTAAATTATTCTGGCAAAGACAAACACACACAAAAAATAAAAATAAATAAATAAAATAAAAACTCCCACCTCCCCCACACCTTTCTGTTTGCTTTAACCTGCACTACTCCATCATTCACTTCTGATCTTTTTCATCTATTTTTGCTACTTTCTCCAATTCTGTGCCTGTCCTCAATTCCTTTTCTAAAGGAGAAAAAAAAAGATTGTCCTGCTTTCAGGTCATTCTCAACGGTTTCTATTTCTTTTTCAGCCAGCGGACCCATTTTTGACACATCTCTGTTTTCTGTTCTCTACAATGTTGTCTAGGCAATGGATTTCTTTTTTCAGTAACACCATCTTTTTTCTTTCTTTTCCCTGTTTTATTCAACTACGTTCTCCTCGAAAAGTTGGTAAGTGCAAAGTTGGAAAAGAAGAGTGGCAGATTGTGGCCTTTCTTCTTTCCTCAACCCTTAGATAATCTTGTCACAGCATCACTCTCCTTGACTCCTTTGCTTGTAGTTAATCAAATCCTAATTTCTCAGGTTACCTCTGTGTCTCGTGCTCGAGCTTGCCTCAGTGTTGACATCCCTGTTCCCTCTTCCAAATTTCCCTCCAGACAGCCCTCTCGCCCCCATCTGTCTCTTGCTAACCTCCTCCGTGCCATCTTTTGCTCACCACGCATCTTGTCCAAGCATCAGACCTTATCCCTTCTCCCCTGCCTACAGTTTTCTGTCCAACTCATCTCCTAACACTAAGTGGCAGGGCCTCAGATGGACTGAGGTTTGAATTGCGCCAGCTAAAAAGGTTCACCAGCAGGGCAGACAAACGCTGCCAAGGACCTCTGGCAAGCTGGGGTCTCGGTGGAAAGGAAGGACGGGCACGAACGAGGAGGAGAGAGGCCGGATGAAAGTGCATGTCTTGTGAGGAGGGCTATCGCACTGTCTCAGGGTCTCCAAGGATGAAAGGAGTGCCGTGACTCCAGTGACTATACAAGCAAAATCACAAGGCAGCCAATGAGGAAGAAATTTTGTCTTCTGAAGGAAACGGGCACAATCATAAGTTGTATTATAAAGTATTGAATAATGGATGCGTAATCAAATGGAATATAAGAAATGGCATCAGCCAGGGTTACATTTAATAGATAACCTGTAGAGGAAGGAGGTAAAAGATCATGTACAACATCTTTATTAATATGTCGATATGATTAAGTTAATTATTATTATAATTTAAGCGACGATACATCAAAACACTGGGGAAGCTTTGAGAGTAAGAGCTGCCAGATTTATTTATTTTGCTCAGTAGTCAAAAGTAGAAATATTACTTTTGCTGTTAGATAAAACGTAGAAATGCAGCACATTCTCATTTCTTCTAAGTTAAATTTTTATATAACAGCTTCAAGCTAAACCATTTAAAACTGTGGGTAACCACTTAAAAGCAGCCACATGCAGCTCAAAATGCAAACCCAGAGAATTATAATGTAAACTCTTTTCAAATTATCAAAAGACGCAAAATATGCTGGAATAATATTTTATTCCTTGGAATTTCATTGTTTCAGTCTAGAGATGGGCAAACAGGAAACAATTATCTAGAATATTGTCTGTAAGTCAGTGGGAATGGGGAGTGGGCTGACAGAGAATTTTGCTCGTTTGGCTCTGTCCTGGTGTAAAAATACTACAAGCTGAAAAAAGTCAGCCTTTCAGTGTCGTATGAAATAAATGGCAACAGTATAACCATTTCAAAATAAGGAATGTGGATGTTGTGCACACCCATTCCCAGGTGGGTACAGGACAAGGTCACAAAGGGATGTGAGATGCTTTAATATTTTCTCTGGCAGAGAAATGATAGCACCTGGCAGTCACGATTTCTTAAAATATGTGGGAGAACTTGGAAAATACAGGGTTTAAAAAAATATGTGGTGTAATGAGGAGCCCAACTTAGCCAAGTCTAAAAGAATAAAGGCAAAACTTCCAAACTATACGGAGGCTGAGCACAGCTTATACGTGACTCACTGATGCACATTTAGTTCTCTAAATGCTGGCATGGCTTAACACTGTGCTTGTCACCCAACTTGTTTGACAGGATGTCTTTGAGATCAGAGATTTATTTAGGTTTCTCCCGAATCTGTCAAAGAGCAACAAAGGCTTTTTGTTGCCATCCTTACATGCAGTATGTCAAATCTTTTCATTGCTCAAGAAATTGAGTTCAAACTCTCTTCATTGTCAACAAAGCTTTTGTTGTTCAAACTGGAAGGTTGCAGTTTGGCACTACGTATCCTGAAGAACTTTTACAGTATTCAGGAACAACCACAGATGAGACCCAGACCATATTTTCTTTAAATAGTTTTAATCTCTTCTTGCTTCCTTACATTAATCTCCTTCTTTACTGCTTCCATGATCTACATGGCCTTTCAATTATTGTTCTGGCCACATTGAAAAACATATCGAAAGCTTCTGAACTGAAGGCCCGGGAGCCAAGACGCTGTAGTTTTACAGCGTTGTAAGGGAGACTCAGAATCAGCATATTTTCATCTATAGCACATGCATCATATCACACCCCACAGACGCAGTGAGAAAGATTTACTGAGTTAAACCAGAGAACAAATTTACTTCACACTATCTTTATGAGATCTGATTTCATGCTTTGCAGGTTTGTGCGCGCCACAGACAATAACAGTGCAGTAATCATGCAAGTCCAATTTCCAAAAGAATACAACCCTGTATTTCACATCATACTGCATGTTTCAATCCATAAGATATAAAGGAAACATAAAACGTGTCATGGTCCTGGGTCGTTGACCCAGCGTTTTGTGTTTTGTGACTATTTCCCTCTGTTCTAGTTATTCTGTGTCCTCCCCCCTTGTGTCCGGTTCGGGTTCTAGATTTCCTGTTTTACTTTGTAGGTCTGTGTCTTGTTATGCCCATTAAGTTCCAGCTGTGTCCCCTCCTGTGTGCCATTTCCTCATTACCTGGTGTGTGTATTTATAGTTGGTGTCTGCCTGTGCTCCTCGTCGGCTCGTCTGCACTCATCCGTGTATTTCTGCGTATCTCTGCATTCATCTGCGTTCCATGGTGTCCTGTCTCTGCGTCCCTCTGCCCCGCACCCCCTTTGTACGGTCTCAGGTTTGCTATTTAGTTTCTCCCAGTTTAGGTTTCCGTTTGTAAAGTACTCATACCTCGTTGCCTGTTTTTGTCACCGCCACCTTTGTAAATAAAACATCACTCGTATCATCAGTTTGCTGCATCTTGGGTCCTCCTTTTCCTCCACACCACACGGCTCCCTCCGCCAGCCGTGACAAAACGTGTGATTTCTTTAAGCTTCCAGCTTTTATCACTGACCAACTGTTGAGGCAACAAAAATATGAGTCACCTTGTATAATTGTGGCTACAATAACGATCTGCTGAGCTTGTGATGAATGGTGTTTGTTCACCGCCGTGGAAATATCTGCGAACAAAAAGAGACCACAAACTGAAAATCGCTCATCAAATGTACATATGCAGTATTTTATAAAAGAACTACGCATGAATGGTATTTCAATCTAAGGCTCCATAGCCCCCAGTGAATGTTTCAGAAGCAATGGTCATTTGGTTTTCCTAGAAGTTAGACACGAAAACACAAACTTCTGTGTTCAGTTAAAATAAGACCAGACACATATTTATATACAGGCAATCGCAAAGTAATTTGTCATCTTCTGCTCCCACTGGGATTCAGGAAGAAGGCTTCTTTTCTAATATGGGTCTTCTCAGATCAATATCATTAAAAGAAACTAAAAATGCTAGCTCTTAAAGGAAAGCAATGTGTGTTTCCACTGGGCTGAAATCAGTCCTGAATGATCTGTCACCTGTAGGTGATTTTAATATTGCCTGTTCAGATATGGTCATTGCAATAAGATGCAATGTTGCTCCAGCTCTAGATGATTAAAGTCGTTCTTTGTAGGCGTTACATTATAGAACAGGCAGTATAGATGACTAGCTCGAAAAACATAGAGCAGTAAATGTCTAAGAAAGCAGAACAGTTAGCGCATACAACGCTTCTACCACATCCTTGGTTTACTCGTCTCAAGTGAAGCTGGCACATTTCTTTAAGTGAAGGTTTGTGTTTTTAAAGGGTGAACTGTGCCTTACATTTTTGCATTCATGTTTCTGCATGCTTGAGTCCCCTTCCTGGCATTGTCACACAGTTTCAGAAAGTGCAAAGTGGAGTCTCACGAGGCACCCTGTTGAATTTACACCATATGAAAGACAAGGAGGAAACGAGTACTGATACCAGCAATAGCTCTGGTATCAGCCCTCCTTATTACACTGACTCATTGTGGGAAGGTAAATCCATATCCTACCACAATATGGACAAAGAAATGTCAAGTCTGCATGACTGACAGCTTCACAATACCAAAGTCTGAGGGGGTCTGATCGAGTCTAGCGCTTAAGATGAGAAAGTTAGGAAAGTTGTATAGAGAAGCAGATTAAAAGCCTTTGAATCTTGGCTCAAGGATGTGATATATTTTACCTGAAAATATTTTTTAAAAAGATATCGCTTGCTTTGTATGGATCTCTACTTCTGAGGCACAGACTACTTTTAATTGGCATTTGTCTGGAGTGAAGAAAATGGCCACATTCACATCTAGACTACCCATTAAAGACAACAAAAGAATCCTCTTTTTGACAGCAGGTGTCTTTGAAACCAGATGAAAAGAATCCATCTTGCACATTTGTAATTTTCAGCATCTCCCCCTCTCACTGTGTGTTTGTTTGTGCATACATGCAAGAAGCTGCATGGGATTACAAATAGCGCAATAATCTATGAGCTTCTGTTGTTATCCTTCAATAATCAGGCAGCAATTACACTCAAATTAAAAAAAGAAGGTCCACTTCCATGGATCCAAACCAGCACCAGAGTAAATATAAAGCTGAGCTACGTTTGTTGGTTACTAATGTAAGTGTCATTTTATGTAGTAAATGTTATAACATGTTAACTGACAAATGCTGTACGTCTCCTGTAGCTATAGAAAGTGAAATATTCTTCATATGTAAAAAGTGGCTTTGTTGACTGCGGCCCACAGTTCCACACACGGTGTTGGCTCTCTGGAATAGCTTCCTGTCACACCGACATGTTGTCATTATTATAATTAGTTCCACCTGCATTTTTCCTGATTAAATGAGTCACCAGTCTGCAGGAGTTCACCATATCATGACTCAAACATAAAGAGGGAACAGGCGGCAGTGGTGTTGCTCCTCAGCAGGGCTCCACAGCTTCACCCTCGCTCTCATCAGAGACCTAGGCCCTGCTGGAAGCAGCACAACAGATGCGAACTTACTGTGCACTGCAGAGAAAAAGGAGATCGTAAGAACAGAGAAAAAAAGTGAACAACAGAATATAGCAAATAATGTTTATCGTTTAAGGAAAGACGCACTGGAAACTGAAATAGCTTATTGTAGAATCTGAGGTGTCCTTGTGGGATTTTGAGCACGTCCAAAATGAACTGTGCCTCACCTAAAAAGCAGATGAAAGCAGGTGGCAGCAGCACGAGTCTGAGGCATGCAGTCTAGTGAGACTCGCACGTCATAGTGTCATGTCATCAGAGCCCAATCTGTACTCTGTGTTCAAAAGTTGCAATTATGACAGACTATCATATAATCACATTACACTTTAGCATCAATCCGACAGTTTTTCTTCTGGTCTCAGAATACTTCTTAAAGAAAAGTGTCTGGACTTCTTTAAGTTGCTTGAAGACGTTTCACCTCTCATCTGGGAAGCTTCTTCAGTTCTAAGGTCAAATGGCGGAGAGTCCCAGATTTAAACCCAGTGGGAGTTTCCCCCCCAAAGAGGGACAAAAGGACCCCCTGATGATCCTCTAATCACCTGAGCCAAGGTGTGAAAATGGGTGCGGGTCCCAATCAGCCAGGGTTTCGGGTGAGCTCATTATGAAACCTGACCCCACCTTATCATGCGATTTCCTGAGGTCAGATGGCCCAGGATGTGCGTTAAGGCCTGGTAAATGACCTGTATTTGTATAGCGCTTTACTAGTCCCTAAGGACCCCAAAGCGCTTTACACAACCAGTCATCCACACATTCACACACTGTACATTGTAGCCACAGCCACCCTGGGGCTCACTGACTGAGGCGAGGCTGCCGGACACTGGCGCCACCGGGCCCTCTGAACACCACCAGTAGGCAACAGGTGAAGTGTCTTGCCCAAGGACACAACGACCGAGACTGTCCAAGCTGGGGCTCAAACCGGCAACCTTCCGATTACAAGGCGAACTCCCAACTCTTGAGCCACGATCGCCCCTAAAGCTGGTTAAGGCGTCTGGGGAGGGAACTCAAAACTGGATTATAGATGGCAGACAGTTGGTGTCGTAAACCACAGCCTCTGTTCAAAGATATCTGCCATCCATAATCCAGTTTTGAGTTCCCTCCCCAGACGCCTTAACGCCCAATCACATCCTGGGCCATCGGACCTCAGGAAATCACATGATAGTGTAGGGCCAGGTTTCACTATGAGCCCACCAGAAACCCTGGCTGATTGTGACCCACACCTGTTTTCACACCTTGGCTCAGGTGATTAGAGGATCATCAGGGGGGTCCTTCTGTCCCTCTTTGGGGGGAAACTCCCACTGGGTTTAAATCTGGGACTCTCCGCCATTTGACCTTAGAACCGAAGAAGCTTCTCGGATGACAGGTGAAACGTCTTCAAGCAACTTAAAGAAGTCCAGATGCTTTTCTTTGCAAGCTCCTTTGACTACGATGACCTGGATGACTGAGAACCTTCACAGACAATACTTCTGATAGCACAGAATCCAAATTTCTTCATTTTGCCAAATTAAAAGGTTTCTATAAATCAGTAATATGGCTGAACTGGTACCTAACTCCAGCTTTTAGACCAGGTGAGAGTCGGGCATCGCCATGCTTTGAGGGTGGCAATGCTTTGATCTCATTTTGTCTTTTATCTTGATGTCTGTCTATTCGCCTTTCACCAGAGTAAGATAGCATTCAGTCAAACAGAATGAGTCTGTGTAGCTCCAGCACATGCCTGTGATCAGCTATGAAGTATGGACCTTAGCAATTTTCTACCTTTTTTTTTTTTCAGAATAGGTCAGGCATGAATCCAGTGATCCTCTAGGTGGTCTTTTCTTTGAAAAGGTTCAACGGGAATTCTACAAAGTTATGACTTGCTGTACAATGCCTCAGTGCCTGAGGAATGATAATTGGTTGGTTTAGGCATGAGGAGGAAATCTGAGGCTCAGTAGGAGCAGAGCCTTTTTTTTTCTTTTTAGGGTCACAAGGGGGCTGGAGCCCAGCTGTTATGGGGAAGAGAGAGGGTAGCCCCTGGACAGGTTGCCAATCTGTTGCAGGGCTAACATGGAGACAAACTATTCATGCTTACATTCACACCTACAGCCAATTAAAAATCACCAATTAACCTAACCGTATGCATGTCTTTAGACTGTGGGAGGAAGCGCAGACACAGAGCGACCACACAGAACGGCCCCTCACAGGACTAACCAAGACACTATCACACTGCCCCAGAGGGAAGGGGGGGAAACTGTGAAATAAAAGCCTTGTCCAGTTTTTGAACTTAAGTCAGAAAAATAAAAAAATTAAAGGTGACACATCAAGATGAAAATTCTGGACCTCATTAATTTCTATACTCTGGTTCCAGCACTGAAGGCTTGGTTTGTTCTTTTAGCTGCAAGGGCACAAGCAACTTTGCCAAGCACTGCAGCAACCAAAGGCTGGTCGTGCATGGTAGAAAATCGTGGTCCTTAATCACAGAAATTATGCAACATTTGTGAGTTATCTTACAAATGATCCTTTACTCATCAAAGATTGCATTCCTCATGATTCGACTGCACTATCCAAGTTGCACTTCTCTGCCACTGAGCACTTGGAAAAATGAGAAGACAGTATGGGTAAAGTATATTTAGATGGTGGCTGTAAATTCTCAGCAGAGCTCTGTCCTCTACACGAGCTTGCCAAGTTTTGCAAACTGTCTGATGGTGTTGCTTGCTGCATGACAAAATAACCTCCTTGCAGGGAGACAAGGTGATGCAGGACATAGCGGAAATGTGTTTATCCATTTCACTTTCTCATTGAAAATATCCAGCAGATTATTTCGAGGCAGGTAGATTCAGTGCTGATATTTTGTGGAGGAGTTCACCTGCACACACGTGAAGTTTCTTTTTTCAGAGCCCAAAGTGGGAGTGTCATTTATAGCATGGCTGCTTGGGTCCAGGTCCTCAGCAGGGCGTTGGCAGTTCACTGCTAATAGCCTTCGCCTGTCAGCTCCTAATGAAACACACGAATATAGACAGGGGTTAATTAGCTGCAGGTGTGCCTCATTGACCACTCGGGCCAATCCTGGCTCACTTGAATCTCATCCATTTCTCAGTCTCCACCTGGTTCACCACAAAGCACAGCACATTAGAACACACCGCCTGTTAAACTGCTTTCAAGAACCACAGAAATGTCACAGAACAGGATTAACATGGCTGCTGTTCCTGTGGGCTGCGGCTGGTGAAGGTAATGAAAGAATAATATAGTAGAGCTCACATTACTGGGCCATATCATTAGACACAATTAACGGGGAATTAATTTAGAAGAGAGGTAAAGTCTGAAAGTATCGATTTGCACATGAGTGATGGCCTGATCAGTTAATCGCATGCGTTACGCTCGGTATCTAACATTAGAATCAACAGTAATCGCTGAATCTCTCTTTTTATTTCCCTCTGCTTACAATGACAGAAAGCATTCTGCATTCATCTCCTTTTAAATGGGCAGAAAACACATGAAGCTTTATTGTCCTCTAACTTTATATTCCTCCCTTTGTGGGTGAACTCTGTGGCAAATGCAAAATCGACTACTGCAGTGAAGCTTAATGGATACTGATTGCTGAGCCCAATTTATCTTCCGCCAGTCTATTGCTATGGACAGGGATGGCAAGCAGTAAAAAAAGTGGAGGGACATTCTGTAGTCGACACATATCACAACATATTTACACATTTAATAAGCCACTCATAGAAAAGCAGATTTTCTGCTCTCAGTGAGTCTGCTGTCATCACTAAGAAACACGACGGTCATAAAAACTAGAGAAACTCTATGTGATGGTTTCTTGGTTTATACCTTTGGTATCCTGTGGCAGCACACGGGTAATGTCTGATGTCTGTCTGACAATGATTCAGATCTCTGCCTCAGATGAAATAATTTATTTGGAGAACCAAATTCATGGCGTGATCCATTCTTAATGAATTTGAAAACAGTTCTTCCTGATGAAAACTGGCAAATAAGACTAGAAAAGCATTCTGTAAATGCAAATCCATTATACTGCAAAATTTAATCCAAAGACTATCCATCAACCCTCTGCAATTTTCTCTTTTTCTCTTTTTGCAAAGCAATCCAGTGGTGTGGACTGGATGCTTTGGCAGGCCATATCTCGCCTACAGGCTATATTTCTGGCTCCTCTGCTATAGAAACTAGAAGATATGAGACTCCAAAAATATCATTAATAACCAGCTATGTTTATGCCATCGAGTCTTCTATCCTAATAACCAAAAAGGTAATACTACGTTCAGAGATGGGCAGTAACGCGTTACTTGTAACGCGTTACTGTAATCTGATTACTTTTTTCAAGTAACGAGTAAAGTAAGGGATTACTATTGCAAAATCAGTAATTAGATTACCGTTACTTTCCCGTAGGAACGCTGCGTTACTAAAACCGTGATTTTTTTTGCTAGAATGTCTCATGACAGTGACGTAAGCAAGTGCGACGTTGGTGACAGCAGCTGTGTGCAGATCAACAATGGATAATATATCGAGTGCGGGAGAGAGTATGAGCGTGCAGCGTTTAAAGTGTGGAAGTACTGACCTTACTTTGAGTTTGATTCCATAAAAAGTGACAAAAACATTAGCGTCCATCGTGCGTGGGAAGAAAACTTCTTTTTACAGCGAAAAAAACCCCTAAACTTCCGAGCAAGCACCGAGTAGCTACGACGTGATGGGAAACTCACAGAGACACTCGCGCGGATTCTTCAACTGACCGCAGCACACCTGCACCAGGGTAACCCTCCGCCTACCCTGCTCCTGCTTTACAGGTGAAAATAGAGCAAAAGGACCGCTGAGTCTTTGACTTTATTTATTTTCTGCTGTGTTTTACTTGCATCTGTTTGAAAGAGTGAGTGAAAACACAAAAAATATTTTATTTTATGTGCTGGAATGTGTAGAAAATAGGTTTAAATGTTAAACTAATTTATTCAATTCAGAGAATGTTGCATATAATTAAATGTTTTGCTTGATGCATAAAGTTAAAAGATTAAAACTGATAAAACAAGTTAAAAAAAGAGACTTTTCCATTTGATTACATTTTGTATGATGGATTATGTAGAAAAAGTAGAATTGGGCTGAAAGATCTATCACTTTATCACCTCTTCAGGTTGTAAATCGTGTTTTTAAAAAGTAACTAAGTAACTAAGTAACTAAGTAATTAATTACTCTTGAAAATAAGTAATCAGTAAAGTAACGGGATTACTTTTTTGGGGGAGTAATCAGTAATTAGTTACTGATTACTTTTTTCAAGTAACTTGACCAACACTGACTACGTTCTCAACGATACCGCCAAAAGGACTAATGCAACTTTCAAAAATCATTGCTCAAAAATATGCAAGACATTCAGGATGTGACAGTGCTGCAGTAAAGGTTCGATTCGTTTTAAGAAGGGGATCGAGTTCATTGTTTTGGTAAAATTAAGTACTCTAAGTAAATTAGAGGGCGCGCTTTGTCATAGTTTGCCATAATTACTAGAGCTACCTAAGGGGGTTGTTCCTAGAGTGTGAGTTGAAATGACTGACAGAGCCAGGAGAGGTCACTTGACAATACATATATGATAAGCTGCTTATACAAAGGACCTCTGGGAGTATTTTTGTTTATTTTGTGTTTTTAAACAAAATAATTACCTAATTTGTAATAATGATAGAATTCCCCATATACAGTGTGTATGAGTGTGATAATGGCAGAAAAGTACCTGTTTAATTCACTTACTATTAATATTAAGACAAGTAGCTGTGTGTGTGTGTGTGTGTGTGTGTGTGTGTGTGTGTAATAAACCAGACAGCTTTGGTGATTTTAAACAACTGTCTCATCTAAAGCCTTCCTAGCTGCCGCAGTGATTTAAACGATTATGACAACTTTCCACAAATGCAGGTGGAGAACGTGCTAATGGTGAGCAGACCTCTGTGATGGAACAGTTGGATGAGGGAGATAGTAGAACAAAATTACTTGAAATTGGCCTCTCCAAATGGCTTTTTAATGCTCCTTTTTGAAAGCTTTACCGCTTAACAACTGAGGTTGGTGTCATTTTCTGTCAGCGGGATCCTGTTTGTTTCAACAATTTGAATCTCACTTTTTTGCCGTCACTTACACAGAATCTTTGAATGCTTCTCCCTGCCTATGATTAATCAATAGTACGAGGTATCACTAAGTGCAGTTCACATTATGTACGACCAAATGTACCAAGAATAATTAAGGCCAAGCCCAATTGATTTGCTTTGGCTTATTTATGAGGGAGAACAGAAATGCAGCTCTCTCATGTAACTCGGCCTCTAATTGAATCTAAGAAGTTTAAGTCAATTCTAGTTGGTAATTTCTGTTTATGTGAAAATTTAAAAACTAAATGCAGAAATGCAGTAAGTTATTCATACTTATATTTTTCAGACCAGTTTTGCAATCATGTGCATCTTTATTATTTTTCATTTTAAGTAGTTTCTGGGTCAAATTTTGTGTTTTTAGAGTCAAATTTGATTACACTTTCAATGATAGGAATTGCAAGAAGCATGATAAAGTGTTTTTACATAGCATAATGTTGCTGTTTAAATACATTTACCACCATTGATTTGGCCATAGTAAAAAATAAATCCCTACTATGCTGTATATATATATATGACTGGTTTCCCAGTTTGCTTCACTTTTGTATCCCTGGAACAAAACTGCTCCATTTCATCAGTTAAAAATAATAGAGAAACTGAACGTGTAACTAACTGAAGTATGCACCCTAATAAAAAGCCAAAGAAATAACATTAGAGTTGCTGTTCGCTTCTATGGACAAACAATGGACTCCTCATTTAAAGTTATCTGCTCTAAATTGGAGCCACTTTCTTTCTCACTATATTCCTCTTTGTTTCTGTCTTATTCCCTCTTTCGTTCTGATTATAAGACTGAATTCATTACACCCTTTCTGCTTAGCATGAATGAAGATTAGCTCATGGGTATATTAAGATGTGCTTCCTGCTTTTTGCTTCACCTGGATGTGGCTCTTGTAGTCATTAAACTACCAAGAACAAAAGGACTGATCGGGGATCAGTGCACAGGTCATATGGCCATATTAAAATGCACTGCAACAAAAGGCAGAATGATACTAAATGGCAAGTGGGAATAAAAGTAACTTCTGTTATCCCAAGATTTTTTACCCTCCTTCCTTGTATCCTTATATCATTTTAATACAAATCTGTTAACCTTTGAACGCACAACTTGAGGATGTACCATTATAAGATAATAGCCTCTAAGTGTAAAAAGTTGGAGACTTTCCTCTTCTCAGCAGTTAAAGTTCTACTCATTTGCTGCACAGGCAATATTAGCAGTATTGTAACACTGATGGTACTAAATTACTTACTTTTGGTTTGATGGTTATGCTTCAGTTCAGTTGTATTTAGTTATAAACCTGGACTATTGTTGAGCTAACTTTTGCTTTTCCAGGTTTCCTATTACATTAACTTCCATTAGCTCATGTTGCAGCCTTCTATATATCTATATTTTCAACTGGCAAAGTAATTGGAATATCAATTACTGGGAGGGATTGCTGGGACCGTTGACATACTAGTCAGCTCACTTAAATCGTTTAAATAGCTGGATAAAATCAGACACGCCTGAACAATTAGGATGCCTGGATCCAAGTTCAGTTTGAAACACTGGGAGTCAAAATAAATGTTTGGCTTAGGTGGTCGAGTGAGTGGTCCAAAGGTTTGATCCCTAGACCCCAGACCCTCCAGTAACTCATCTACTTGAGCAAGACTAAAGAAATTTGCTCTAGCTGGTTGGCCAGTAGCTTGGACAGCAGCTGTGGCTTTAGAGATAGTGCAGGTCAGAAGATTGATGGATCAGTCCCTGGCTTCTCCAGTCCGTGAGTATGAGTGGAGTTTGCCAGAATACTGAACCCTGCATCCAGCTTTCTGTATGAATGGCTGAATGTGGCTTTGTGCTAAAACCTTTTTTGTATTCCAAAGGAAAAACAAGTGTTATCTAAAGGCCAGACCATTTACGTGTGTGTGGAAATCTGAATGATGTAAGTGCACACTTTTATTATTTGCTCCCAAATGGAAATTTCATGGACAAAAATCCCTCATGAATCCAAAGGCTTCACCAACTTCCTGAAGAGCTATACTATCTACCTTCCGTATAAGCAGCCTCTCACATAGTTTGGATCAGCATATCTTAAAAAGCCCAAGTGGAGAGTAGTGGAATTGGTTATTTATCTGCCATTTCAACTTATTTCTGGGTAATGAAATAGAGAGTGAAAGAGATGATAGACATAGAGAGAGAGGGGGGGTGACAGTCACGAAACTCTATGTGACTTAAGTGTATGACATGTGCCTTGCCCTGCTGAATCATGGCTTGCCCTCTGTCTGTCTCCATCCCACTCTCTTCCACCTTCTCCTGTTCCTTCCCTTCTCTTTCTCTCACTCTTGCTCTCGCTCACTATGCCCTTAAAACTTAAACTCTCCCTATCACTTACCAGAACTACCCAAACTCACTTTTGACATCTCTTGCCTGCGTCTTTCATCCTCCTCCACCCCTGCCTCCTCCTTTATTTCAGTGCTTGTGGGAACTGCTTACTCTTCCCTACCTCCTCCTCTCTTACTCATTCATCCCTGTGATGCCTGCCAGCGAGCCACCCTCTTCTTATTCCTTCCTTATAGTTTCCAAAAACACTTACCAACCTTGCATTGCTACATCTAAAGACTGGCTAACTCACTTGCTCCTTTCACTTTTCTACAACTGTGATTTAATCAGCACACATGATAACTTTTTAAAGGTGTTGATTTTAATTTAATATCTGCAAAGATTATAATTTATGGTACAGATTGAGTCTTCAAAAATTATATTTTTTGTTTGGTTTGAGTTTTAATTGGTATGTTTATTTTTTTGTTGCCATCCTTGCACTCCAAGTCTCTTGATGAGAGTGCAAATAAAAGCTTGGATTATTTAAGACAACAGTACACGCTTGTAAATTCACTGAGGGGAAATATAGCTCATATTTCTGCCATTTAAAATTGTGTGATGTTTAATAGTGATAAATTACAGAATAATTAGGGAACGGCAATTTACATGGTGACTAATTGGCATATAATATCATATCAAAATAAAATTAATCTCTTTGACAGGTTTTCAGCAGCCTGGATGCTGATGCAATGGGAGCTAAATTTGAATTCCTCACAAATCTTTCATAATAAAAAAGAAATATCGTCAGTTTTGTGAGTTATACTAGGACAAAGTTAACTTGAAAGCCAACTCATTAATTTGAAAGTCTGAGGAGAGGTCGTTCAGAGATACTTACCTTTGAAGTTTTTTATTTTTAACACCATAGAGAATATGTAACCCCAATTCCAAAAAAAGTTGGGATTGTGGAAGTGGAAACAAAAACAGAATGCAATGACTTGCAAATCTCATAAACTCATATTTTATTCACAATAAAATATAAGAAATGCATCCAATGTTTAAACATCACATTTCATGACAAATATTCGCTCATTTTGAATTGATGGCGGCAAAATGTCTCAAAAAATTTGGGATTAACTAGCAACAGGTGAGTAATATGATTACAAATGAAACAAGCATGTGAGAGAGGAGAGTTTGTGACAGCGGTTTATCAATCTGTAAAAAAAAACTGCACCTACAGTTCGCTCAGCCATGCAATGTGGTCATATGATCCAGAAACACAGCCTTCTTCTCTGGACCAAAGCCTAATGGACTGAGGAAAAGTGGACAACTGTCATCTGTAGTCACAAAACAGAATGTGAAATTCTTCTGTAAAAACATGGCTGGACTAAAGAGAAGAGAGACCATCCAGCTTGTTTTCAGTTGCCAGCTTGCACATATGGATACTGCAATTATTACAACAGCATGACATCATAGAAGAGTCTCCATCCCGAATTTCTTGAGGTCCAGAAGTTTCACCTGTTGAAAACATTTGTGGCATCATTCAATTTGATTTATTTATGTAGCGCCTCAAAGCATTTTATAATATGAAGAGAAAAATATGACAAAGAAAAAACAAGACTGTTGAGCAGGTAGAATTCCATATCAGACAACAATGGGACAACATTCCTCTCCCAAAAGTCCAGCAGCTGATCTCTTTAGATCCCAAACATTTATGGACTGTTGTTAAAAGAAGCGAGGATGCTACAGAGGGGTAAATATGGCCCCATTCCAACTTTGAGACATGTTGTTACCGTCAAATTCAAAGATGAGCTAGTTTTTTAAATGTCTAAGTTTAAACCTCGGATGCTTTATTTCTTCTGTTGTAAATAAAATCTGGATTTACAAGAATTTAAAACCATTGTGCTGCATTTTTATTTGCATTTTAGACAGCACCCGAATTTCTCTGTGATATGGGTGGTAATAATTTAAATTGACACCACAACCACAACTCTAAATCTTCTTCTTTGTTTCACACCTTATATGCCTCACCCTCTGAACCAGACAGCCCAAGCGGATCAAGTCTGTGAAAGAACACATCACAGTTTTAAAATGACTTTTAACAGTCACACAAAAAGAAATCCAATCTCAAGGAAGCAGAGGGATCGATTTTTTTGTACCGTCACGAGCCTCAATAAAACCAGAATGCAACACATTACATCATGCTTTTTTGAATAACAGACCCAAATCATCAACTCTTTTTCTAGAGCTATAATTCTCTTCCTTTTAATGTTCCACTTCCATAACCTGTGGAGTCACTCCTTCCACCTACACTTTCAGCCCGCAGCTGAATAGGTTATTTTCCTAGCCTTATTGGGAAAGGAACTATGAAAAAGAACAAGCAAGGATACATGTGGATGAAAGGGGAAAACATCAAAGAGATAAATCACACAAAAAATTACAAAATAACAGGAAATATCATCCGTTGAAGACAAATGGCAGTAAACAATATATAAAGGGTACATGGTGTTATGGAATATTTAAAAGTGAATCTTCAAACATGTAATTCAAGGGTTGGATTTGTACATTATAATCTGGGGGCTAGAGAGGAAGATGCGTTGTCAGTGATGCGACCCCAGTGATGACTGACAGCTCCCTGTAGGCGTTCCCGCGGTGACTCAGAAGTTTTGCTGACTATTTATGTCTTCATTTTGATGAGTTGAACAGCACAGATGATGCACAGCGGCCTTAACAGATTGGACCAATTACTGAGTGTCTAAATAATACAAAGTCCCATCACCATGCGAAATGTTCAAACTTTGGATTAAACAGCATTTTTTGACATTTAGAATTTGTCCTGTAGTGAAGGAAGGATGTGCATAACTTTTTCTCCAGCTTTCATAAACAGTTCTCTTTGTGAATACACTTCAGGCCCATTTAACTTCAAGGCTTTCAAAAAACATCCCTGGTGTACAATTTGTCCTTCTGCAACTCAAAAAGGGCTCAGTCAACCAATTTTGAGAGTGAAAGTGATTTCAACCCAAGTCCTCGCAACAAAAGTAACGTCATTTAAAAGCTGTTGTCTCCTATGGTTGGACCTCTCTGTCTCGTTTTGTGTCACTTTGTTTTAATGCTGTACGCAGGGTACAAATTTGAGGGAGGTCACTGTCGAATGAAAGCGAAGACTGCAATTCCATCAGCTAAACACAAATGCAAGGACAAAGCACTACTGTGTTTAGACTGGTGAAAAATGTGCAGTTTATAGAGAATGAGCATTCTTTATTCCCTTTACTAGCCACATTCCAGCATTAATGAAGGGATAGGGAATTATTTTTAATATATTATTCACTGAAACAAGATCTCACCTGATTTTTCTATTCATTTTGTATATTATTTGAGGTGCGTGACAAGCATTCCCAACCAAAAATAACAGTTTGGATGAGTCTGACAGTTGAAATAGTGAAGAATTTCCATCTGATACTGGTTATCTGAAGCTGCCGTGTTCTTGATCTATAGTTATTCTTTTTTATCCCTTCGTGTTTTTCTGCTTTTCCATTTCATTCACAGTGGGGCTGGAGCCTATCCCAGCTACCATAGGACAAGAGCCAGGGTACGCCCTGGACAGATCGCCAGTCTGTCACAGAGCTAACACAGAGACACGCTCACGTTCACACATGTGGGCAAATTAGAATCGCCAATTAGCCCAACCTCTCTAATGAAATGCCTTTGGCCTGTGGGAGGAGTACGCAGAGAGCACTGATGCTGACAGAACAGGAGAACAGAAATGCTCCGGCTAGACTGTAGAGGTGTGGTAACAGTGCTAACCACTCCTCCACCATGCTGCCCAACAGAAGCTTTCAAAGTAATACATTTCTCAGGAAAAGACAAGGATAGATGCTAGAAAGAAAGCAGTTTGAAAAGTTTAAAAAAAGGATATTATTTGGCTCTAAAAATGAAGCCAGTGTAGCAACTGCACAAACTGTAGTTCCCTGAGTGGCCACTAAAGGCTCCAAAAGTGACTCAAAAGCCAGCTGCAGAAATAAGCATGTTTACAGTCTGGTATAAAAGTCAGTTTTGCTCCTTATAGCACATGAGAATGAAGGTGTCATTTTTCCCCCTGTACTCAAAAATATAATATATACAGAGACACCAGTTTGCATTTTACTGAAACATAAAGGTGTGTGAGTGATTGTTGCAGGTTGTTTGTTTTATTAAGGCTTTGGCCAAGAATGCAAATTCAGAGGCATTAGAAATGCAGCTTTGCCATGCAATCGCTGGTTTCAATGTGACATACACACAGTCTGTTAGTTAAAAATCAGCTCTTGCTGAGTGAAACAGCTGTTGGGTTAATTCATGAGAGTGCTGAACTAAATGTTAAACCAAAACAGTGAGCTAAAGGATGTTAAATAGCTCGGCAGCTTTATGGGTTTTGTGATAATTCAGGTCATACAATTTGGTCAAATGAAAACGACTCAAGACTTTTGGTTTTATTGCTCAGTCGTGCATAGTTTTCGCTGAGTGTGTTTAAGGCATAAAATAAGCAACCCCAGCCCCAGCCTATTGTTTGGACCACTCTTCTTTATGGATGCAGAGCAGACTGCTCAGATGAAAGACTTTCCGCCACTTTTGAAGATGCACATACCTTGTTACTATAGCAACCACTTTGGGTAAAAACAACAAAAGAAGAGGGGGTACGAGGCGGGGAGAACAAATGATGAAACGATAAAGCAGGTCAGTGAAAGATTGGATTTAAATTCAACAAAGACTGGAATTCAGCGGATAGTCCGCTGATGTTTAAACACCCTCCACTCACGGCCGTTAATCTGTCAGGCTGCAGCGAGCGAACAGGATGCCTCCCATCAGCCCAGGGCAGACTTGTGATCTGAAGCAATGTGTGAAAGCAATTTGAAAAAAACAAGTAAACCACTTTTAGACTGAATGCTATTATTTTCCCAGTTGCTGACAATGTTGTGTTTTAAGAGCAAGCGCTAGTCAATTCCCCTAGACTTCTATGTTAAAATGTCCAGTTTTAGCAATGACGTTAGCAGAACAAAGTCGTTTTAGAGGATTTTACATATATGTAACTTACCCATGTAAATTCTAAAACTTACGCACTGGTAGTTAAGCAATATTAACATAGCTAGTTTGGTGGTTAACCAAACCAACAACTTGTCCAAGTATGTGCTCCAGTTTTGATGACTGAAATTCTTGTAAGTTATTAATATGCCATCAATTAGCAGATATTTCACACTTTGACATCACAGTGTCTACGGATGCAGCTTGCTAACTTGCAAGTTAGCATCAGCACTCCGCCCTTTAATCTAAATGTTGTCACTTCTGAACAAAACTTTTTAAAAAGATAGCGGTGATGGTGCTAAAAAAAACAATGAATATGTCCATCTTTTATATATTTATTTATGGGGGTTGTTTTTGTTTTTGTTTTTTATTTTTTATTAAATTCAAAGTAGCTTTTTTGAAGTTTTTCTTTTCTATTAATATTACAAATATAGAATTTTATATTAAGTACATTAAAGAATAGATTTTGTGTTTACTTCTTTGCACAAGAATAGGCTTTTATCTCACAGAACGCGCATAAACACACCTGCAAAAACTTGTAAATGACATAATATTGTGTAATGCAAAGCAAGAGAGTCCCAAATTGAGAAACCCAGATTCTCTGTTGCATCACATGATTATGTGGCTTATCCATACTGAATTTCATCAAAGCTGAATAGTGGACAAGGCAGTGTCATCATTTACTTTCCCTCCAGTCCTACAGAGCCGCCATCTGTCAAATATCAATTTACTTCCTGCTCTCTAAAGAGTGCTGAGCCCTAATTGGAAATAGCATGTAACGTATTGTCTGTTCTGCACACATGGAGAGTGAAGCTATCAGTCAGTCTGAGATATGAATATGATGCACTCGCTCCCTCAAGCCCATCTGTGGAACAATTCATTTTTTTATCTGACAGAGGGAAATAAGAACGATGAAGATTGTGATATTGTGTCTACTGGAGTGCAGATGGACAAACTGCAGCATGAGTATCGTCTCTATTTAGGAAAGACCGTCGCTACTTGTTCTGGAGTAATGTCTTGTTTCCTTAATGGCACATTCTTAACGAACTGAAACAGAAAGTGCTAGATGCTAAATCTACTAAATTTACTAAGTTAATGCTAAAAATTAAAAGAACAAAGCAAAACTCCAATCTCCCTTTTGCTGACGTTGTTCTTGTGCACCCCTTACACTTTCTTTTTTAGTAAGCTCATCCACTTCTGCTTTCGCGATTTCATCATAAACTTCTAACTTGACAGTCGCTGCTTGCAGGGAGCAGACATCAACATCAATTTTCATGCTGAGGATTATCAGTCGTGATAAGAGCATGGTCTCCAGTCATGACCCAGATACTAAACAGCAGTTTTCAGTGAAAGAGTTCCCAGTGTCCAACCCCAAAGGTAGCACTCAGCTGTGGAGCGTGACCAGGGGCATACTTCCTTCGTCCCCCAGTGGCAGACTGTTAATGCTGCAGTATTATTTCCTGAAGAATCTGACACGAAATATTTGCATCACACAAATTTGTAGTTTGTGTCACTCTGCACACAGCACACTGAAAAAACTATTTTTTTCACACCGAAAAAATTCTCACCATCCTACGTTGCTACCAGATTTGATTCGTCATGACTTCACGACATGTTGTTTTTCCCAAAATGATATTCAGAGTGTGGGGTCACCATTCTGACACAGTAAAAGAAATCCAGCCCACATCACAGATGGACAAGTGCAAGTGGTCAGATCTTAAAATAGCAGCTGCACTGGAAGTGGCACAGAGCTGCTCAACATGACCTTAAAAAGAAGATAAGCCACATTGCAATCCGTTTTACATCAGCAAAGTCCCCGACCTTTGGCGAAGTATTCATAGAAGTGAAATAACCTTAAACATGTCACAAGCTCAACAATAAACATGACTGGAAATAGAGACATTTCCCTCATCAGTGGCTAAGATGTGAAGAAAATTAGGTAGTCCTGCAGATACATCCTAAAACCGTCAATTAAAGTGCCCTAATGAGTTAAATTCAGTCAGACAGTATTACAGCTTTTAATCTGCATCCATCACAAGATGAGTAACTCTAGAAGAGTTCATTTTGACTTTTTTCTCCTTTTGATTAAAAATCCTATTATCATTTTTTTTCTCTTAACTCACTTTTACTTTCACTACTTTGATAAAGGCTACATTTGTAACTGTAACTTCGGTCGTTGCTGTGCTTTTTTTGGAAGTTGAATTTCCCAGAGGAACCCACCCGAGGGATTAATAAAGTTCTATCTTATCTTATCTTATCTTATCTTATCTTATTTGGATTTTTTTTTCAACAGCAAGGACCCAACCATGGTCACCGCTTTTACGAGAGGAGAATAGACAGCCAGGCTATGCTCATCATGTTTCAGTCAGGAATAAAAGATACTCTGATTGCACTCCTCTTTTGTGTACGTGGAGTTCATGCCCCGTTATGTCCTGTGCTTAATTAATCAGCAACCCTAAATCTATTCTTTACATTATTTTAATGCCTTATGATGTATATGGTAGTGAATTCAAATTAATGCAGTCTGTAAAACAACTGTGTGTGTTTGTGTGTGTGTGTCCCTGTGGAGGTCAGCTAATCTGTCTTCCATTGTCAAGCTCACTCCAGAGGTGGAAATACACACACACACACACACACACACACACACACACACACCATCCCTGTCAACATATGAGTGCCCACAGGGAGAGGAAGTAGGGCAACATGCTGAAGACTCCCTGCCACCCACACCTGCCTACTCCTCAGGCTGCAAACACACACACACAGTGGGGAGTTTCCACTTTCTTACGTTTTTCGGGGAGGGGGGGGATGCTTGGTTTATTTTCCCAGGAGACAACAAATGAAAAGGATTAAAAGCTTGAAGGACATTGTCTCATTTTTGTTTTCAACAGCACTTGAGCAGAATTAAACGAATACATTGGTTTTTCAATTATAGAAAAAAATACTCGTCCTAATTGTGGTTTGGCAGCAGCTTTGGCTGTGTTTAAATAATACTCTTGAAAATAAGAAGCACCTGCACTGTGGCATTTTTTTTGCCTCTACTAAAAATGATTTTTATTTTATCTTAAAGCTGATTCACCTTTTATACACTGTATATATCATATTTTTGCAAAATGCTATCATTGGGAACAAAATTAGAAATGGATTTTGTCTTGTTTCTTGTTTCCTCCTCAGAATCAGTACTTTCAGCTGTCAGCCTTCATTTGCAGTTTTGACCATTTCATCAAACAAAATATTCTGGATGTCCTTCACATCCTCTTTTCCCTGTCCTCAAATATGGAAGTTGTACTTCAGCGTCTCTACGTTGTAAGATTTTTGCAAGTTGTGTTTTGTGATTTGCATCTTATCAATTGTAAGATAATATTACAAACTCAATCTAGAGATTGCAGCAATCTCTCTTTGCATTGCATTTGTTACATGTGTTATGATGATACCAGCTAGAAGTTTCTTCATTTCTGTTGTTTGGTTAGTAGGTGCAGGTTGTAGCAGCCATCACACTGAAAGCTAAAGATCAGAAAATGTATCCAATTATCTTTATATGAAAGGTTATTACAACGGTCAACTGTGAGTTTCTCTCACACTACAACAGGGGGCCAACGTTTTGGAGCCTCACAATTCTTCCACATCTGCAACATTTTTTGATTTTGTGTATTTAAGCTCCTCTCTTTGATAATGCTTCTTAGAGATTACTTTTTTTTGAATGAATGAAAAGATGTCTTGTTCCGATCAGATGTGACATCAGGTGCGGCCGTTCCTGCAGAGCATAGTATTTATTAGGGCTGGGCTATATCATACCATTCACGGTAATACCGGTGTAATTTTGGGCAACAATAGGAAAATGACATATCGTGATAGAATATGGGTAAAGCGCGCATGCGCAGTGCCTTTGTTTACATACGCACATGGCGGCGACACAGAATGAGAAGAGCGAAAGCGGATCGTTAAATGAAACAGATGAACCAGAATTGGTTTGTAAAAATGCTGCAGCTTCAGTGATGTGGAACTGGTTTAGCTTTCGTCCGTCACACAAAGCATTATTTTTGGTAGAGCATGCTAGCAGGCCGTCGCTATTACCGTGTTGTTTGGAAAATACAACATACTTAAAATCAATCCTTTGATTTTTCTGAAAATCGACAGAGCCCCTTATAATTCCGTGTGCCTTATGTATGAATTCTGGTTGTGCTTACTGACCTCGAAATGATTTTATGTCGTACACGGCGCTCGAAAATCTGTCAAATGTTTTAGTGCGACTTTGCTAAGCTACGAAGCCGCACCGCTTGATGGATTGTCGGAGCATTACAGCTATCGTAGGCAAGAGCCTCGCTGAGTGATACGTACTGTGCTTCAACATAATATTACCGTATTGTGTGTTTAACCTCTTTTTAAGTTTTGTGGATATTATACATGGTTATGCTGAGGATATGTCGGCCAGTTTCCACTGGAAATGCCTTTTGGTTAAACTGTCAGCAAGGAATTTGCATTGTTACATTTTTATATAACTTTAATGCACATAAAAAAACAGCTGCTTGTTTAAGTGAACATACATTGATGGGGTTTTTTGCACTAAAGTTGTGGAGTTGTAAAGTATTTTTTCTAGTGTCAATTATATCGTCAGTTATGTCGTTATCGCAAATTTTCAAATGTATAACGTGATAAATATTTTTGGTCATATCGCCCTGCTCTAGTATTTAACTTACAACACCTTGTGGGTTCTTCCAGCTAATGTGGTTTACAGTAGCAGAAGTGCATACATCTTGAGTATAGCCAGCCCCAGTGGGAACTAAGTCTTATATCCTGACAGTGCCGGTGCTGATATATACTCTACCAACCAAGCTATACAGAAAATGAAATCCCAAACCTTGGCAGCTTTAGTGTTAGTCTCTTCTCTTTGAGCTCCATGGGAAATTGAGTTTCCAACCCAGCAACAGCGCTTATAGCTCTACCCAAAGGGATGAAAAAGTGCAGAATTTCAAAGAACAGATCACACCATCATTTTCTTGTAGCTGTGCAGATATCAGCGAGGTCACTGATGCTAAAAATATACGTGCACGTGTGTCATTATAGAAAGAAATGGAGATTAACTGTCTACCAGAATTGCAAATAAAGAAAAACATTGTGCATTTTTTTAATAAAATCAATGAATAAATATATAAATAAACCTCTCTGATGTCAAATTGGGAATTAAAAACAGTTGCCAAATATTTGGTAAAATGCAGCTTATTCCAAAAGCTTTTACTGCACTGTTTATCTCGTTCACCTCCTCATGTCCTGCATCACAGGCTTTTTTGAAAGGAGAAATCAAGAAGGCATTGGAGAGAGGTCTCTGGGTCACCGGCAAAGTGAAAAATGATCCGCTTACATCTGTGCTAACATTGCCCGATAAGACTGGGGGCAGATTGGACAGAGATTTTCGCATTAGAAAGACCAGCTCACCCACTCTAAGATGTAGGACAGGGCCACTTAGGAGATAAAGTCACTGTCAGTGCGAGAGAAGCCATCGGTAACACCACAGACATCTGCACTTCCTTCAGATTATGTCTACTAGTCGGTGACAGGAGTTTTTCCTGTCTGTTATCCTTGTATAATATGTGGCAGTGTGAGAGTGATCATTTGAAATTGGATCTAATCAGAGGTGTCATTTTACTTGACTATTTGTGCAGTGGTTTTTTTTTCACGGAAGTCATGAACCGATTTTTAGGGATGAAATAAGAAATTCTGCTCTTTAAAAGCACAAAGTTGTAAATAAGAAACAGAAATGGTTAAAAATAACAGATCTTTTTGTATTATTTTACTACTAATGGAATCCTGCAACACTGGCCACCTTTGGTGAGAAGTTGCATCAGTAGCGATAGTTTGGAGTGGAAGCAGACGAGGCTTGGTACACGGCTGGTTAGAGCTGGCAGGAGAACCAGTGGGAAGAGCGTAGAGAAAGGCTGGCTGGTGGGCGTTGATTGGAGCAGAGAGTCAGACAGGCAGGCTTTATCCAGGAAGAGATGATGGTGGAAAGCGTGCAAGGCAATTGGCACACTGATGAGCAATGGAGAGCAACCCATGACACAGAAAGAAGGCATAACTTTGAGACAACTTGACTGCAAACTGTGACTAGAGACTACAGCTAGTTCAGCTGCAGTGTCAGTGCCATGTAGAAGGACTGAACAGGCTGAAATTTAAGGTTCAAATACTGCTGGATCTTAATGAGAGGATGAGTTTCAGATGCGCCAGTTGATTGGTCAGTTTCAGGAACTTCACCCAGACAGACACGCATGGAGAGAGGGCTTTTCTCATTTCTCTGTTCCTTGCCTTCCTGTCTCCTCTATCCTCTGTCCTCATTCACTCTGTGAATCACCTTCAAGAACGTCTCATCTCGTCAGCTCAGTCTCAGTGTCCACACTGAGTCACTGTTACAGTAAGTTATTGAGGGCTGTACCATTGTCAAAGTGTGCAAGGGCACCACAAGAAACATTTCGAGCCCTTCATGCACACTTTCGTAAGTCTGCATTTCTGCAGACTTTACCATATGCATTTACCCTCAGTTCACAGCGTTGTTACACTACTAAGGGATGCCACACAGACATTAAAAGAAAACTGTATACAAAGAAGACTCCTTGAGGGTTACAGGATGAAAGGTGACATAAAATTACAGGAATGCAGCATGTTTTATCACAAACCATGCTTGTACATTATTGTTTTTCAAGTTTTATTTAGTAAAGAAACATGACAAAAATACTAGAGAGAATGAGGTACCTGTCGTTCTCGCTATAAGAAAAGAGCTTTGAATATATTTAAAAACACATGCAGTCTCCATCCCTTTAGATAGTCAGTAAAGTGTGTAAAGCCATGTGCTAAAGTGCTCTTGGACTTCACAGCTGTATACAAAGGAGACGTTAGGTACCCTCTGTGATGCTCTTGTGCTTAGGTCTTAAGATGGATATCGGGATCGGGCTCTAAAATGTATCTGGAGACGGGAGCAATCAATAGAGAGAAGAGTTGTAAGACGAGGATATCGAGGATGACCAGGTGCACCTTGAGAAAGTCTTTTCAACCATGTCATACAAAACAGCTGTGCCAAACAGCTGGAATCTTTAAAGCATGGTGGTAGAAGGATTTTACAAATACATGTGTTTATTGTTCACTGGTTGTGTTGGTTATCAAAGGAAATCATCTCTACCCTTCAACATTTGTGGGTGTGATGACTAAAGGAAGAAAAATATATTATGTGTGCATTCTTGTCACACTGTGTCACACTGGGAATTGAATATAAACGGTTTGTTTTCATGAACACTGTCATGCTCATCTGACAGAGATCATAAATAACAGTAGTAGTCTTAAAAACCCCACAATGAACCGATTAAGAAGCTGTGCACTCCTCATTCTACACTGACACTGTCTTAAAATGACAGCTCAGAAGCAAGGATGTCTCATTTTGTTAATGCCTCCTGCCTCAAATCCTCTCTCCTCATGCCTCTTCCTTGATTTCTAGTACTGAGATGAGGACCGTATAGAAGGTATGGCAGCCATGGCAGTTTGTCCTGAAACAACAACAATAATTTCCACATTTCGACTTTTTTCTCAAAAGACATTTTCAACTCTAATCTTGAAATTTCCACTTCTGTGAAGTCGACTCTGAGGAGGCGAAAGAAGCTTGAATTGGTTTTATTAACGTGATATTTACCATCTGCATGTGTCAGCTGTATCAGCTGAGCCAGTAGCGGATGGGGGTTGGCAGCAGGATCCGCTGATCTGCTGTAACCGTGGCTGAGCTCAAGTTTGTGAATGAATTTCATCCTCAATTTATTATTCATTTCGATGAGTTCGCAGGTGTGCTGGTTGGCTGTGATATTTTTATGTGTTTAAATGTGCATTTTTCATCTAAATACACTCTGATACAGCTAATTTGTTTCTCTAATTTATACTTAAGTGCAGCATGACTGGTACAGAACTGTTTGGTTTTGAATGGATTGAGTGGTTAGAGTCAGGAAAGTACTTTGGTTAGTGTTATGAAAACAGCGTGAGCGATTTAAAGTAAATAAAAGCCAATCAAACATTGTATTTAATAAGTTCTATCAGTGCATCGTGTAACATATAAAACAGCTGAAGTTACTAGACCTGGGTTTGGTACTACTGCCAAGTCAGTACTTTGGTAGAAATCAACACTAATGACTGAAATGTTGAAAAGTTTAATTGATTTGTGTCTTATTGGTTAACATTTTCTAACTATGATTAGATAATAGAATAATTAATGAACTAATTAACTCAATTAACTAAACAAAGTTACAAAATAAATACAAATGCCTCTAATTATAAATATCCCAATGTATTACACAAAATTAAATATATATAGTTGACACTGAGGTGCCCCCTCTTATATTGACTTTGTAATTTTCTCTGTAGAGGGTGTGATTTTAAGGGGGTGCAAGTATTGCATTGTGTACTTTAGAGCAGCGGTCCCCAATCACGGACCGTGGTTTTTGCGCCACGGACCGGTTTATGCCCGACAATATTTTCACAGACCGGCCTTTAAGGTGTCGCGGATAAATACAACAAAATAAAACTAGTACCGGTACCGAAAAAAAGAAGATTTATTCATAACACATGTGAAAAGACCCAGGAAAACTGAGTTAATGATAAAAACGATAACAAAATAACGCTGAAAACCGATAAAAACCCTGAAAACCATACATTTCACACCTGAGCCTCAACTCTCGCGGCCCGGTACCAAACGACTCACGGACCCGAGGCCCGGGAGTTGGGGACCGCTGCTTTAGAGGGACCAATTGTAAAGCCAGATCCCAACAGGCAGGAAAGATTTAAGTCACACTTTTCTATATTTGTGATCGCAATTTGGTGAAGACAAAATGTGTTTGTTCAGAGTCAAAACTAGACAGTTTTAGGCTGTGGATGAACACTGATAGTGATTTTTTTTCTCTCTTCTTTGTAACGAGTGGATTCTATTGGTGGCCTTGAAGCCTTTTTCCAGCATCTGTCGATTTTACTTGTGTCTGCAGAAATGTCAAGGTCAGAAATCTGAGCTGTAGGTAAAAGATTAGAAAGCATTTTATCTGAATGAAGTGATGAAGAAAATATTAGTCTGGAAGGAAAGCCTGAGAGCTGGAACAGTGTGAGCTGTAGTAGTTCTGCTAAGATCTCTGCTTGGTTTGGTTCTCATTGGTACAAAATGACAGTAAATAACACCACTTACATGTGAGGCTACTGAAGTGTTCTTTCTCCACCGAGTAAACCGAGTAAAGTATAAAATGATACTGACAGATTCAAATCTCTGAGCCAAGTTTATCGCTTAGGATCCCAGTTACTGTGATTCCTTTGGTCTGTGGTTTGATCCGATTTGACTGACAGGGTGCAGGAAACACAAGCAAAGCCCACAATACTGTCATCAGACATCTGTTCAAATGTTAATAATTCTTGATTTGTGCATGGGAGAGGATATAACAACTTTTTCAAACAACTGCGGTGTTCATAGCGTGAACCCGACTGAAAGAGTTCTGGGCCTTTAAGCACGAGGTTAGTTCAGATCCAGCATTATTATCTCTGAGGGTCCTCACGCATGTGTCATTTATTGTGTAATTTTACTAACATGTGTCTTCTGACCTCTTGTGACAACAGATGACTTACACACATAACACACAATGCTATTGTACGCAATTCTTAATAAAAGCTGTTTTCTTTTCTCTCTCTCTCTCCTTCTTCCGTCCTGCTGCGTGAAACAACAGATCACTTGGGCATCGAGTTTATGGGTAAGGAAGCTTTTCTTGTCTTGCATCTGTCTGAGTCATAACTGTAAACATCACCGCTTTTCATATTGGATAAACAATACACTCTGAGGACTCAGATACAGAACAAATTGTTCATAACAGCCAGCAAACGGCATAAGTTGGATGTGTCTAATTACATATGGCACTGTGACATAATTTGAAATGTAATCAGGAAAGCTGTGGTGAATACAAATATATCTATAGTTATACATTAACATATTAGCTGCCGTCAACCGTGCGTGCTGCACTGTATTTTACACGCTGTCTTAATCTGTTTTTATCCTCCTTACACATATGTACTTACGTATCTTTACTCCCCGCACCATTTCTATCTTTCTGCTTTCTTTCTCTCTCTTGCACTATCTCTCTCTTTTTCTCACAATTGCTCATGAAGTGTCCCACCAGAATACCAATGTGCTGCAGTCTCCTTGGAAACAGTGAGAACAGAGAGGCGTGCAGGGTGCAGTGAGGGAGTTTTTGTGATGTTGGCACCGTTACCAGTCGCACTCCTCATTAGTATGTGTGGGTATGTGTGCGCATGCATGGCACATGCTCAAAGTGTGTGTCTGAAGCCCTAATGTGAGTTTGATGAGATCCTTCCAGCGATTGTGTGTTGAATGTTAGTGTGCGTTTCCCATGCACACGCTGCGAGGCTGTGAAGGATAGATGCCAGCGGCTCCACCTCGTCTTCGCCAAGCTGCTCGCTCCCGGTTTTGGCTCTCGCGGACTCTGTGTCGGGTATCACAGCTGAGAAGCGCTAGTTAACGACATGAAACTTGTTAACCAGAGCCCCTCACTCTCTCTCAAAATGTGTCCTCTTTAGGTTAAAAAAAAATCTCTGTAGTATCAAGGAAAATGCTCTTCCTCTTGCCTGGCTTTACAGCATCTACATGCTCAAAGTCAAATTTCACAAGAACAAGCACTGCTGCATCTCTTTCAGCTGCCCGATCGCTGCCTAAGCAGTCAAACGAAGTAAAGCTTTTTTTAGAAAACCTGCTTAGACTATGCAAACTTGGCAGTGACAGATGATATTTTCTACAGAGCTATCTTGCAGGTTTCCCCATTTATATTCAGCGAGAGGTTTTATGCTTCTGCAACATTGTTCAGGCTGCCACATTTTCATTGCCGAGCTGACGTCTCTAGTCCTGCCAACGTCTTCCCCCAGCATTGTGTTAAGCAGCGGCTAGATAAGAACCTCCCACACTCAATCCTGGTGTGTCAGTGTCTGTGCCTTTGGAAGCTCTTTGAAGGAAAGAAATGCACAGACCTACTGTAATGCTCTTTGTCACAGATTATTGTCATTAATGCAAGTGAGAAAATATACTTTACATAGTAGATTAAACTACAAACTGTCACTTGAACTGCCCCATCCTTTCTGTCAATAGCAAGTGATAGCAAATCGTTATTTCACTCTAAGACACATTGCATCAACAACAGGATGATTTATAGATACCATTTGACCAAAAAGGCTCTGATCTGAGGATTAAAAAGGACCAATCTCAGTTGCTGCTGAGAAACTCGCCCTTAATAATAAATAAACAGATTTTTAGTTTGGAGTAAATTTAACATTCAAGTAAAAGGTTTGAGGGATTGCAGGGAGCTCTAGCATGAAGACATTAGTGTTTGAGATGAGATTAAAAAAAATGTAATCTTGGGCCCCAACCTACACCAGATGTCACTGGCATCACTATAAACAGCAACGAAGTCACATTTAAACACATGGGGTAGCCGTAAGCATCATTTGACAACTGTCGAGAAGCGACACATTTATTCCCGACCATAAATGTTACCAGCGACTGAAAACAAATGTAAAAAGTGAGCAAAAGTAAAAGAAATCCATGAGTGCAAAACACAAATCACCCAAACATGACAGGGTCTGACTCACAAACCCATGACTTTGAAACTGCCGCCCCTCAGGCAGACTTTGTCACTCTTTTAAAAGAGAACTTTTATCTCTTTGTGTCCAATGTTGCCTCTGCCAGCGTGTCTCTGTGATGCCAGCAGCTGCTGACAGAACGGCAGTACTTGACTCCAAAGATGAGAATGTGTTGGTCAAACTTGGCATTCTTTGCCATACAAACAAGTAAATATTAACATGTGGGGTTTAATTTTGTTGGCTTCATTGGGTGAGGGCCTCCAGCTCGCACTGGAAAGGTTCGCAGCCGAGTGTGAAGCAGCGGGAATGAGGATCAGCACCTCCAAATCTGAGGCCATGGTTCTCAGCCAGAAAAGGGTGACCACTCCGGGTCGGGGATGAGTTCCTGCCCCAAGTGGAGGAGTTCAAGTATCTCGGGGTCTTGTTCGCGAGTGATGGGAGAAGGGAGCCGGAGATCGACAGACGGATTGGGGCTGCAGCTGCAGTAATGCGGACGCTGCACCGGTCCGTCGTGGTGAAGAGGGAGCTGAGTGTAAAAGCGAAGCTCTCAATTTACCGGTCGATCTACGTCCCTACCCTCACCTATGGCTACGAGCTGTGGGTAGTGACCGAAAGAACGAGATCGCGGATACAAGCGGCAGAAATGAGCTTCCCTTAGAGATAGGGTGAGAAGTTCGGACATCCGGGAGGGGCTCAGAGTAGAGCAGCTGCTGCTCCACATCGAAAGGAGCCAGCTGAGGTGGTTCGGGCATCTGACAAGGATGCCCCCTGGGCGCCTGCTGGGTGAGGTGTTCCAGGCATGTCCCACCGGGAGGAGGCCCCGGGGCAGACCCAGGACACGCTGGAGAGATTATATCTCTCGGCTGGCCCGGGAACGCCTTGGTGTTCCCCCGGATAAGCTGGAGGAAGTGGCTGGGGAGAGGGAGGTCTGGGCCTCTTTGCTTAGGCTGCTGCCCCCGCGACCCGGCCCCGGTTAAAGCGGATGAAGATGGATGGATGGATGGATGTTTTAATTTTTGCTATATATATTTTGCTATATAACATTGCACTGTCCACTTTCTGTTGTAGCAAAACAAATTTCCCACGTGTGGGATAATAAAGGTTATCTTATCTTAACCCAGTTGTGGTTAGTTTTACAGATAACTTGAAGCTTTGTGCCTGTTTTATAGAGAATGAACTTCTCCCCTCCAAGAGACTCAGTTTCTGGGGTTAAAAGGAGAAATCTCTCCTCCGAGGACATCACAGCCTGAAGCCCTGAGCCGAGACCACCTTCAGGAATTCTTTGATCCAGTTTTCCTCTTAATATATTTTCTGGTTACTTGGCAGAAGTTGACAAATTTGACAGCATCCAGTCAGTCAGTCATGTGGTCATCAATATTTCTAATATGACTGAGCTGTGACTGGAAGCTTTTGCACTGACTTGTAAATCAATGTTTGAAGAAAGTGTTACAAGCAGCTACTTTTGAAGGGCAGTAGATGTATTTTAAGTCATGTTGATTTTCAATTTCCTTCCAGAGGGTTCGTCGAGTGATTGTGCTGGAAGGAGGCTGGTTAGCAAAGGCGAACAGACCTAGCTGGACGCATTTGTTTCTTTCTGTCATTTACTTCACATCGTGATAGAAACTGGCGAGGTAGAAAAACTTTTTAAATCACTCACTCAACTTTGGTAAGCCGAGAACTAAAATGCACTGAGAATGCTAAATATTAAGCCCGAGTTGTTTGGTATGACAGAAGAGAAAGGAGATAAGTAACACAAGGGAAGAAAGACAGAGAGGAATTTATAAACTGCAATCACTCCGGTGTCTTCCCAGAGATCCCTTTTCTATCACAATTTCATTTATTTTCATTATACTGAGATTTTCTGTGAAGGGTTTTGAATTCCTCGTGGTGCAACTTGGCTCTTTTTGAATAAATCGGTGTTGCTTCTAGAAACATTACCTTTTTTTTCCTATAGGTTCAGGATTAGAGAATTTTTAGTAATAAAAAAATAAATAAATACTCCGTAATATGTCCCATTATTTTTTAAGAAAATTGCCATGGGAGAATTGGCCCTGTTATTTGCTATCGTCATCTGACACTGATGAATAATGCATCCAAAAAGCTTCTGCATCCAGATTCATCAAAGTTAATTATCCTTTAGTTGTGCTGAAGTCAGCCTTTAGTAAAATTGTTATGCAAATCTATCCGTAAACCAACCAAACCAAAAACAGGCAGACAAAAACATAGCATTCAGGCACTGGGGCATGAGAATTTGAAGGGTTAAAGAATCTGTGGTGCTTGATGGTGGATCCAAACAAAGTGCTTGTTAAAATCAATTTCATGCCACACTAGAAGGACCAGCCAGGAAAAGCCGGGGCGATGAGCTCTCTCCTTTTAGTGCTAGTAAGAAGCCAAACGGCAGGCAGCACACAGAAGAATGGCTACTACCAGCACATACTGAGCTACAGTAACATCTTCCGGGCTGTGGGACAGGAGAGAATATTATGAGAAGCAAGAAAAAAAAGTGATAGAAAGAAAGAAAATTGCCAGCGATAACAATATCTCCAGTCACCTAAATAGATTCAGTCTGTAAATGGGTGAATAAAGCTATCCAAGTAATAGAGGAAAGAACCGTGACCAGCCAAGAGAGCATGTTTACTCTAGCACGGCAGGCCTGCATAATAAAGGTTTTATCTACCATCAGCAGTCTGTGCTGCGGCACATGGAAATTCTAATACTCAGAGCTGCGGAGAAATGGCAACATAATCCCACACTCTGTCTGCATCCTTTGATCTTTGCTTTTTCTTATGTCACTCCTTCCATTCATCCATCCATGTCAGTCTTTAATGATCATGACATTTATCATGGCCTAGACTGGGGGCATGTGATAAACAGAGCATCGTTGGTATCAGAATGCTCATCTTTATATGCCGCGCTTTGACAGTAACAAACTCTTCTAGTGCACTTTATGTAACCGTCTCGGCCCGTGACAATGGGCAACCGAGCTGTCATTGACATGGACTCGTAATAAATGATCTAACTTGATAAAACAATGTGGAGCATAAGATGAAGACAAATTTGTTATCAAGACTTAAGAATCAAAATGGAACTGCATAATGTACATTATGATATAAAAAAGGTTTTTTTTAATCTCATCATTATGGAACCAAATACTACCTTTAAAGGATTAAAACAGCATTCTCATAGGGCTGAACCTTTAAATATCAGAATTTATTTGGGCTTTTGAAAATGAATCAATCTACAGTTGTGTGTTAAACGTATTTAAATCACTGTTTTCTTTTTCATTGTTTGTTCTGATTGTATTGTTGGTGAACAGTCTGCAGCTTTGTCTCAAGGTTGGTACCATTTTACCTGTTTTAGATGAAGCCAAGAACCAATGCCAAAACAGTTGCTTGAATGGCCACTGCGAGTCGGTCTCCATCGACTCCTATGTCCCATGTACAGGGGTTTTATTAAGGCTTAAAATGGAACAGGTGAAGGCCTCGAGAGCGGTGTTTCCCAACCATTTGCAGCCATGGCACATATTTCCCATTAGAAAATCACACAGCACACCACCAAACAAAAATGTCGCAAAAAGCATATTGATCATTTTTCTCCGTGAAGCCGGTATAGCGGAATTGGCTCGCTTTGTCCCCAGTATACCTTTTTTTTTTCTCACTCATGCACGAGCCTTCATCTGGGTCCGAATGTTCTCCAGGACTCAGGTCAGACTGACTACTTTTTCTTTTTGAAACACTTATCTTTTGCTATGACGTGCTGTGTTGTCTCACTTGCAGCATGACCATGTCATTTCTTCTTCGTCTTCTTCTGTTTTACTGGCAGTTGGTAACCCGTTTAATTGGAGTAAGAAGTTGTACTGCCCTCTAGTGGAAAAGAATATAATTGTTCTGCCCATTACTCACGCTGGTCAATTACAGCAGCGGTCCCCAACCCCTGGGCCACAGACTGGTACCGGGCCACGAGAGTTGAGGCTCGGATGTAAAATGTATGGTTTTCAGGGTTTTTATTGTTATTTTTCAATGATGTTTATCATTAACTCGGTTTCCCTGGGTCTTTTCCCATGTGTTGTGAATAAATCTTCTTATTTTGTCACCTGTACTGGTTTTATTTTGTTATATTTATCCGCAACACCTTAAAGGCCAGTCAGTGAAAATATTGTCAGACGTAAACCGGTCCGTGGCACACAAAAGGTTGGGGACGGCTGGATTAGAGTACCAATCAGGTGGATAATCTTTCACCGCACACCTGATCATTTCTCGCGGCACATCCAGTGGTTGCGAAACACTGCCCTAGAGGGTCTGAAAATTCAAGCTGCTGAACTGCATTGCTAAACCCTGTTTGTGGCATTGGTGTCTTTTGGAGTTTTGTCTGACAAACATTATGGTTTGTTGCATCGTTAACTGTCCCATCAGTTCATCTAAGAAGTTAGTGCTCCAGTTCTCATGAGAGAAATTCTAGTATTTTATTTTTATTGTACTTAGCACTATTAGCTCGATGTGCAATGCTACCATACAGTGTCTAGATGCACATTCTCAGTCATATTTGCTAGCCTTTGCTGATAACTTGCATTGGAACTTTTCATGCAATTATGGTCACTTCTCTTTCCAGCAACATAACAACATAACAGCAGAGTTGAGGCTTCACAGCAAAAGTCTACAAACAATGAGTAACATCAAAGGGGCCGAGTCCATCCTTTCTATTACCTCCATTTCTGGTAGTCTCAAAACCTGGTTGATCAGTAGCTTCTATGCTAGTATGCCAACACTGACTGTTTGACCAATCAATCATCCAAATTCTGCAACAATATAAACTTTGAACTGAATCCAATGTGCTGACAATCAGCATTAAATTCTACTACCTTCAAACTCCAGGCCACAGTTTATTCCATAATTGTACAAATGAAATACAACTGAATAGTCTTTCACCTAATATCTGTAACAGTCCTTGACAGTGTCGGTGCCTGCCAGCTGCCTGACTTGTCCATATGTTTGGTATTAGATTAAAATCCTTGAATTACTCACTAATCTGGCACCCTTTGTCACTAAAATAAGGGTAAGATTCAATGTGCAAACACTGCCTGGATAGAAAAAAAATTGAAATCTCTTAATGCACAAGAGCTTTTTTTGTTTGTTTGGGTTTTTTTTAACTTTCAGTGATTTTTGAGGGGAAAACTGAGTCGATCCTAATGGACTTGGCTCAAAAGCACTCCAAAGGAGAGGGCCACTACTGATGGAAATGTGTGTGCTGGAGAACTGCCAAGTGCATTTTACTGTCCACTGTTTCTGTTTATATGTCATGAACTCCACCAGGCAGACTTCAGCCATCTCATCAGGGCTCAGAGTCAGTATGCCTGAGAGATATGCTGTCAAAATGCCACCTCTCTCTGTCGCCAGACTTTAGTCTCCTCTGTGTGTGAGTGTCTGTGACTGTGCTCTCACCCGCTATTTGATTGCACTGTAATTGTTTGTGCTTATTTTGAGCATCCATGCTCTTCAGGACATAGGTGTGCATGTTGTATGATGTAACAGAAAGCTGGTCATTTCTCATAATGAAGCTCAACTCAATCATTTTGGATAATGATTGAAAGAGTCGGCACACAAAATCTGAGTTGTTTTGTTTTTAAGTAGGAAATGCGCACAGTTTTTCATTTTTATTTTCCCATTCAGTTATTTCACATAAGCCCACTTAAATTGTATTTCTCCAACTCTTTCTCCATTTCTTACCGGCTTATCTTTCTGGCACACTCAACTGTGCGGAGTGTATAGCAGCTGTAAACACGCTATGAATGTATATGACTACATACAAAAAAGGTCACAGCAGCCCTTCTATATTACTGCCGCTGCCACTTTTAGTGTAAAATATTGATCATATTTCTCTATAATGTGGCTGTGAATAAGTGGCCGGCAGGGCTCTGCAGTGCAGAAGTGGAGGTTTCAAGTGGAAAGTAATAGAAGATGTGACCTCACGGCTCCACAGATGGAACATGAACATACTTTCCCTCTCATGAGCCATATGATTAATTCATATCACGAGAGGGTGTTTTTTTGTTTTGTGTGTGTGTGTGTGTGTACAGCTAGTGTGACCAAATAAGCACGTGGGAGGGGAATCTAAGGTATTGCGTGACCTTGGACAAGCCAAAAACATATTTATGACTAACCAAATACTTGAAATGCTGTATGCATATGTAAATATAAGCCAGACAGTGTGTGATATACTGAAGTTTTGCCCATTTCTCTACTCAACTCGTAGCTGTGAATGCATGTATTCATATATTTCTGTCCCTACACACATTAATTACCACCCAGTTTTCTTCAGGCATGTTGTAAATTCTGAAAAGGCTAAACAGTGGCAGCCAGATCAGTCAATACGCTGGATTTATCAGATAAAAATCCATCTTCCTTCCTTACTAGCACCTGGCTGGTTGATTTTTCCTCACCTTTGCTTTTCGTCTTGGTCTCCTGCCTCCGTGTCTGTTGCTCTGCCGTCCCTGCAGCCAACCGAATGTGCCCCAGCTCCCTCTACTGACATAATTGTAGCCAATGAGCAAATCTGTTGCAGCCTGATTAGCAGCATCTAAACAGCACTGGCCCCGGACATAATTTAGACATAGATGGAGGGAGAGAAATAATGGCACAGAGGAGAAGGGAAAAATGTACCGAAAAGACACTAATAGGTTCTGCAACATCTGTTATTTTTAGGGATTATAAATGATATATTGCATGTACGACCGGTTGTGCGATTTCTGTGGGGTACACAATAGCTTAAAGGCTGCTGTGAAATGCTTGGACCGAGAGATCCCTGTTTTAAATTCCCTGACAGGCTTAAAAATATTGATGTGGTTGTGAATTAGTAACACTCTCCCTCGCTGACTGCTGTCAGGATGCCCTTGAGCAAAACGTAGTGGCTGCAGCTGTGTTGCGGTTTTATTCCTCAGCTCGCGGCTGTGATTTTTGTGAGTGGTGATTATTTTTTTTTGCGCTAAAGTGGCCATTCGTGCCCATCCATGGTGAAAATTTGTCTCAATCACCTCAACGTAAAACCTCAACACCTGTCATCGTCATTGTTTTCCAAGGTCTGAGCCTTGCTAAATAAAACTTGATTGATTGCCTATTAATGTATCTGAAGGCAACTATGATTTACTTGTTCGGAACAAACAAGACAGCTTCCATTTTTCTCCACTAATGGCGTTCCTCCGCACCATAACTCTTCTTGTCTCCATGTATTCAGGCTCCATTACATGTGGCATCCATTTCAAAAGCAGTGTCTTGTGTCTGTCGGACCATTACTCTATGTGGGAGAGCTGATAAAATGAGCCGAAAGGCTGTGTGGTAACTAAGAATAGCAAGTGTTGCTGGGGAGTTGTAAAAGCGTGTTTGTTTATTGCTGTTTTATTTCAATTTTATTTGGTTTACGCAAAAGTAATTACACTTGTAAGAATCTGCAAGACAGATACAAAAAAGCCTAAGAGAGCTGTTACACCACAACTGCTTGTTCAATGATTTAAAATGGCTGTTTGGGTGCTGTAAACAACACCGTTAGAAATTAAAAATGGGTAAGTGCAAATCTCAAACCCATGTTTAATTCTGCGTTAGGGTGAGGACTGTGTGAATATTGACTGTGGGATGTCTGCAGATATACACACTCGCACAGATGCACAGCCCACTGTTTCCTCTCCCTTCCTTGGTCTCTCGCATAAACACGTATCAGCAAACACGTGCGTGATCTATAGCTTTATTTCCCCGAGGGTCTGTTGTTCAAACATTAATGTGACTTCTTCCTCTGTTTATTTCTCCACAGAGAGCAAAGAGGTGTATAAGAGACAGGTGCTGTCAATCACATCCATCGCCATGGCAATTAGCCTCCTGGGAACGCTGTGCATGGCCCTCTACTGCCGCAACAAGTGAGAAAATAAACTCACAACACCGCACATAAAGTCTACAGATGGCTGTTAAAACTACAATTCAAATCTTTTTCAATTCAGCATACTTACTAGCTTATTACTTACTTCCTGTAGGTAATATTCAAATTGCACTCACGCAGTTAAATGCTGAGATCTGGGAACAACACTTCAACAACAAAGTGGATCAGTGAACAAATCTTTCTTTGAGAAAGAAGAAAGTCGTGTAAAACTGCTTGTTGTAAATGAACTGTCACTAAGTAAACTTTAAACAGATTGCAGTGCACTGCCAGCGAGCATTAAAATCTACAAACTTCAAACTAGAGGCGACAGGTTATTTCATAATTGCACAAATAATGTGTGAATCTCCACCTCTAAGCATTATCTTCCTAGGAATTATGTTTCAGTACAAACAGCGAGCAGACTACGTAACAGATGGAGACGAACAGGTGTTATTTTTAATGTATTCAAGCTCTCTTTATCACTAATGTGTGAATGGTTTGTTAAGTAACATCAAAAATCAGACTTTCTTCAACCCTCTTTGTTGCATCTAACAGCCTCTAGACTTGATTTCATTTCTGTTAAAGACTCGGGTCATATTTGCCCCACAAACTGTTGCATTTGTGCATTGAGCCGAGGTCCCAAATGCCTTGGCTTAATGCTTCTCCTTTGCTTTCCTCATGACACGCAACAAAAAGCCAGACTAGCCAGCACTAATTTAAAAATGGAGATCACTAATCACTAACCCAATAAAAGTTCTGGTTCCCATTGCAAACAGACTAACACAAACTTCACAGAAATAAAATGAAAATCTGATGTGGACTCAAATCATATTTTGCTAGCAATAACAATAACAGGGAAGCATGCCGTTATCTTTGGAAGCCCACCAGCTCAAAATGGACAAATTGTCTTTCATCAGCGGGACATTCAGTACATGAAGGGATTTCCATTTAGTTTCAGAGAGTTTGAAAGAAATTGATGCTGCACTGATGAAGCGATGTAATCTTCCAAACACAGAGCATCCACTGGTTGTGTTGTGTGCCATCTATGATGTCACCAGGGCCCTATCACCTTGACACTTGAAGTTTGCTAGACTTGCTGTAATAAACTCTCGAATGCTAGATGTCACCACTCGGACAAAACATCACCACTGGTATAGAAGTAGAAGAAATTGAAAATGGAAAAAAAAAAAGCTTTTCTTCCAAGTTTTCTGCAGAAAGTCTCATCCTGTCAAGGTTTTACAGCATCTCTCTCTTAGCCCTTGTCCTTGTATACCATTAAAAGGGTGGCTAAAAACTGTTAAGATCATACACTTGTGTGCACAATCATTTTCACCTAACGTAATCTTTCACTGAATATGACAAAAAATTAGAGATTGAGTTCATGAAGCTATTTATCCTAGACTTCTGCACAAGTAGAAGTCTTTATGCAACCAGACGTCCTACCCCCTGCTAGCCATTAAAGCATGCAGGTTTTAGTCACTTCTGCATTAGTTTCACTTTTCAGCCCTGGAAGCAATCTCTGTCTTTTATACTGTCTATTATGGCTCATCAGCATTTTGGCTGTTGCTAGCTGGCGCAGGCAGTGCAAGCATGCACAGGGGTGCAGCTGCAGCTCAGTCAGTAACTATGCGTGTCATTAATAACACTGGTTTTCTGGATGCTAAGCAGAGAACTTTCACAGTATTTGGCAAGCTGTGAATATGTTGCTACTTAATGCATTTATATGCTCACTGACAAATATCCAAATGGAAACATTGCAGGAGTCCTCAGTTTTCCTGAGTTATAAAAAACAATTACTGCTGATAATTCAGGTGAGCTTGTTTTTGATTATTGGCTGCTACAACTTGAAAATGGTACTTGGTCACTTGATTCTTAATTATTTAAGAAAGCAAAATGTATATTTATAAGTGATATTGCTGATTGTTTTTGTGAACAATGTAGTTGATGTCCAACACAACAGAAAAACAGGAACCACTATGACATTTTGTCAGTCTCTCCTCTGTGAAGCGGCACTCTGCATATCATAAAGAGTGTTTCAGTGGCTTCGTGACACAAAAACGACTGAGGTTAGAGCTCATGGTGGGTATTCAGCACAGATAAATTTAGTTCAGTTCTACACTGGAAAGACTGAAATTACAAGAACTGCAGTTGAATTATTACTCAGCTCCTAGAGTGACAGCATTTCCCCTTTAATATGTTGACAAGTAAATTAGCTGTAGTGACATGAAATTTCACCATAACCAGCAATTTCGATTTTTTTCATGATTTTCCTTTGATTTGAAAGTGTCTACAATGACTGACATTCAAACTTTTAAGTAATATTACTGCTGCTACATTCTGCCACTGGTCCCTGAATCAATATATTATTACTACATGTGGAAATAAGCCCTATTGGGTGTGGTCAGACCACATGTAAACAAAGACATATTTAAATTTAGTGAAAACTGAGGCAACATGTTGAGGCATCCTGCATCTTGGATGAAATCCCAGACCAGGTATTTGCAACAATTTGTAAAGCTCATTATACACATATTCATAGCCTATTATCACCCAAAGGTCAGCTCATGTGACTTAAGCCTTTCTCTGCTCTCTGCCTGTTTTCTGCAGGGTTGAAGTTAATATGTGTTCACAGTAAATGAATAGTATGTATATATATATATATATATATATATATATATATATATATATATATATATATATATATATCCCTTGTGAAGGGAATCTCAGCAGTATGGGTTAAACATCTGGTTCTAATGGCAGTATGCCATTCAGAGTATGTGGACTATGGAGCAAGCTATGATAGATGGCACTGTAATTCCATAGGCTTTCCTCAGTAATATAATGATGTGAGTGAGTGAGCAGCCTGACAACAAGATAATCGGATCAAGCGATGATGGACAGGCGCTTTCAGTGAATCCATAATTGAGTCAGGGAACTTGCTTGTTCATTGGAGAAGATGCATACAGATTGGGATGAAGGAGCAAGGGAGCGGATCTGAGTGACCTGAATAAAGATAAAGTCAAAGGTTTTCTCACACCGAGAAAAAAGATCCCGATAAAAGTGCAGCTACATGAAAGACAAATGTTTCCCACTTCATGCTAAAACAATAACAGAGAGACATAGAGTGTGTTTTACATTGTAATATCCATCACTGCTGACTTATCTGCTTTATTGTCCTTTAAAAGTTAACATTAACTCTATTCCATGAGTGTTGTGAAACTCACCACTTCATAATCAACATTTAACCTTAAAAAAACAACAACGACAGTCTACGAGCTTATTTTACACACTCATTATAAAGTCATGTTTTTATCTAGTTACTCTAATGTCCTGATTTTGCTACTCAGTTAAAGCGGAGTGTACCAAACTCCAATCTATCATAAGATGGCAACATCAATATTTAACCATTCTGCAACATTATGTGCACTGACATGTTTATATTTTTTAATTGCACAAAAGGTGCTTCAAGTAAAACAATGATGGCAAATATGTAATAAATAAGCAGGACTAAAATATATTTTTTTAAAAAATGAACTCGTGGTCTGTAAATGGAGGTGGGCTTCAGTCTCCTTGGTAAAAGTCAGACTTAACACAAAAACTTTAGAATAGATCGCCTTGAGCTCTGTACCCTTTAAGTCCCACCTCATTCAAAATATGTTTTGCTCAACGTTACTTAACGTGGCTGTTTGACCTTCTGTGGTCTTTAAATGCACATACTGTATGTGATGTGCAGTTTGACACCAGCAGACTGTTTTCATTTCTGCTGAAGTCGTTTTCTCAGGGCTAACCTTGGATCTGATGTGTGTGGACAGGAGCAAGATTGTGTTACATCACCACTAGTCATGAAGCGAGTCATAGTGTGGTATGCCACAATGCTGAGTCATTCCCCAGCACACATACGCTGACAGTGAACTAATCCATACCGTGCGGTGACAGTGGAGTGGAAGCAGTGCTGAGAATTTTTAACAAGGAGTCAAACTTTTCTTCTTTAAATAACTTCATCAGAAGCAATTTCTTTTATCAGGCAGATTATCTCCATAGGTTTTTAAGTTGCCTCGCTTTAAAATACTGCTTGCATTGGGACTAAATGCAAAAAGTCAGCATGATTTATCAGTAGTCAGCACTGTTGCCTTGCAACAAGAGACTCCTGCATGTGTGTGTGTTTGCAGAGGATGTGAATGTAAAGAAGTCCTCTAATGCAGACATAATTTTCCTGGTGTACTTAGTTGTTTTTTTCTAATTATCCTTCTTTGGAGAAACAAGGGTAGTAAGTAAACACTTTTCCAAAACTAGTGTGTACCAAATGTCACAGCCTCCTTCTAAGAAAATATAATTAAAGGCCTCAGAGGTGGAGAGGATAGAAGCTTAGCATGCGGCAGTTTGTAAACACTTCATTACGTCACTGTCATTCAGCAGAGTGTCTGACAAAGGACAAGTAAAGGCTTCATCAGCTGCATCTGGTAATGAGCATACCCCTGGCACAACACAATGAAGTTGTGATACAGAGCTTTTGTGCTCCAGGTCAGTCTAATTGCACATGCTTGGGTAAGTGGTGTAAAAAATCAAGTAGATTTTTAATGTCTACTGGTCAGAATAGCAAACCAAAAGAGGTTCTTTCAGATGAATGGACAAAATCGGCTCACATCCTTCAGCTACTCCAGCTGTAATTATCCCGCTTTCTCTAACTTGATTACCTCTAAACCTTTTGTCATGTAGTCAGCTGCAAGATTAGGGTCAAACTAATTAATGTGGCTGTCAATGACTTTAGTCCTTCAGTGTATTTGCAAAGAATGTTATAAAGATATTCTTTGTAATATTCAATTTTTTTTACTAATGTAAGGAGAACACATCTCAAATGAATAGTCACAGTTCTACATATCTATGCAGAAACTATTAAATGGAGTCAATTCAATTTTATTTATAGAGCGCCAAATCACAACAACATTCGCCTCAAGGCACTTTATATTGTACCGGTAAGTCTCCAAAAGTTGATTCTGTTCATCTGGACGTAGCGTTTTCCCAGCCCATTGTTCCTTTAGTGGGCTGGTTTCAGTCATTATGCAAATGTGCTGTTTCTAAGATTGGGTAAACCTGCAGTCAGCTGAGACTGAAGAAGTCACTTGGATGAGTGACGGAGCGTTTCTCCCACAGAAAACGCTACGTCCAGATGAACAGAATCAACTTTTGGAGATTTACTTAGCTGGATGATTGAGCATGCATCAAGACGTTTATATTGTAAGGTAGACCCTGCAATAATACATACAGAGAAAAACCCAACAATCATATGAGCCCTGTGAGCAAGCACTTTGGCAACAGTGGGAAAGAAAAACTCCCATTTTAACAGGAAGAAACCTCTAATGGAGAACCAGGCTCATCGGTCATCTGCTATGACCAGTTGGGGTGAGAGAAGAAAGACAGGACAAAGACATGCTGTGGAAGAGAGACAGAGATTAATAACAAATCCAAACTTCATGTCAAGTGTCATTATATAAACGTCTATTAGTTTGTTTTAATTACCGATCACAGAGAAATCAGGTAAAATTATATTACTGGTAGAGAGCTTCTCAGGAAGCTCAGTTTCTTCCACTCATCCTTCTCCAGGGAAATCTTAGAAACCAACTCTCCTTCACCAGGGAGCCAGTGTCTTGGTTGGAGAGGGAAGAAAATAGATTATTTTAGGAATCGCAAAGGATGGTAGGGATACTTTAAAAAGTAAGCCACGCTCATAAATTCAGTTGGTGGAGTTTCTTCTGTATAAACTTGGACTTAAATCTGTCCCTCCTTTGTTCCGTCCTAAATACAATATTGAAAATGCTGCTGCACATAATGTTTCTGAGAACTCTTGAGATCACTGTTGGATTCGACTGGCTGGAGAAAAGAGACCTAAAAATTCTCACATCTCTGGCTGCAATTAGCAGCTACATATGTTTAGTTTGTTGTCTGAGAGGAGACCTGTAGAACACTACTCGGTGAGATCTGCATTTCTGAAACAAAGGCAAGGGAGCAGACATCATTTTTCAAACTGGTTATAATTAGCTGTTTGTGCCAAAGCTCCAGTTTTGAATTAATTAGAGCAAAATTATAGACTGGTTACAAGTGAGACTTGCTAATCTCAAGATAATGAGTGCAAAACATAATTATGACACTGAGGAACTCGATACAGGTTGTACTGGAAGAAAACCTCACGCTAATATCACGCTAAAGAGGAACTGGTATGGATTTTTGAGTGGAAGCAACTATGGGAGGTTAAAGGCCTTTTTAGCCAGCAGGTGTGTCTCTTATTTCTTTACAGTCAAACAACTCCAAAGCAGTGTTAACAGAAAACCCTTTCAGGATCCACTAATCTCAAGTGATGTAAAAATTAATCGATACATTTCGAAAAATCAATACCAGAGTGAGAGATGGAGCTGAATCTGTTTGGAACCACGGATTCAAATCAAAAGATATAACAAAAATGACCTGAAAACTGTCAGTTAGCCTTCACTTTTGTTTGTCTGACCTTTAATAAGGAAATGCCAGCACTGAATATATGTATTCAGTGCTGTATAGAACTTATGATGGTGTATATGATTTACTCTGGAGACTGACAAAGGTTACACTGTGCATGAATATACCACGTGTGCTAGTGTTTATGAGAGGCATATTGTTGGGCATTTGAATATTGCTGCTAGGAATAAAACCTGTTAACAGTTTCGGTCAACAATGTTACGTTTCGGTGTGTCAGTGTTTTGTTTTTGCGTGACTGTTATGTATTTCCTGCTTTACTTTGAAAGTCTGTGTTATCTTAGTGTGTTCAGTTTACATTTTCCCTGTCTCGTCAGTTCTAATTTGCCCCAGCTGTGTTTCCCTCCTGTGGTCCATTCCCTGATTGCTCCCTCTATGTATTTAAACCCTGTGTTTCAGTGTGTCATGGTCGCGATCTCCCCCGTGTTGTAAATAGTTTGGTGTTTTTGTGGTAAATAAATAGTCTGTTGTAAATAGTTGTGAATGGGTTTGTTAATATTTTCGTTTGAGACACCTTCGTTTTGGGATTTTGGTGGAGGGCCTTCGTGGTTTTATTTTCCTTATTTTTATTTTCCTGCGTTGCACCCCGGTTGCCTAGGCCGGGGTGTAACAACATGCATAAGTTATTAGATTGTCATATAGAAGCTAAATTTAAAGTGAACATCACTTGGACGGATTGGAGCAACCCTGAAATGTCAGTGCCTCCTATTATTATGTATTTATAGCTGTATAAACACATACGAGTATTCACTAACATTAGATGCTGATTCAGTGGGATAAAAATCTGGAAGCGTAAACATGATCCGCATTCATTTAGCTAATAGCAGCACTTACTCTCTAGAAATCAAAGGGTTTTTTTTAAATAATATGAAACCGTTAGGCTACCCAAATTGAAAATATTTGCATCTCACTGAGTCTCTAAACATACATATTAGCCTAATAAATTCAACTTCAGTAAAAGCAGTAAGACGATGTAAAAATCAGCAGCTTTTGACTAGCTTGCTAGCATTAGCATCGCTCTATGTGCTAACAGCCTGTACTTAAGCACAAAATTCAGCGGTGGTCCCTCCATCCATTCTACACTCAACGTTTTGAGTTTTCAAAAGTCTATATCATAATGCAGAACACACGTCTGCATTTAAATCTGATTGTAAGTGCAGAAGTAGCCTGGATGATATGAGATGCAATCAGCAGGTTCACTTGTTCAGTCTCGTGTTAATCTTCCTGTCTTAAAGATGAATTTAATGCATCACTGTTACGTCCAGATACAACTCAGCTGAAACTCAGCCAATAAACGCTACTTCTTAAAGCACTCAACTGGATCCAATAACTTTTTATCTCAGTTGTATATTTTTTTCCTTTATGTTTAGGAGGCGCAGAGAAAAACTCCAGGCCCACCTGAAGGAGAGTCGCAGTTTGAAAAACTACACTACTAGTTCCCATAATGCCCTAGAAGCCAAAATGAGGGCCTCTAACACCAACCTGCAAATTAATGAGGTGAGTACATGAGATGTTTTTTCTCTTCTTTTTTTTTTGGTGCTTATACATGTAAACACATGGAAAACTGACCTCATGCAGAACTCCCGGTGCTCCTGTTTTGTGAAGACTGTTGGCTCGTTTTCACATGTGCACTGCAACCTGGAATTTTTCTATAGGAGCAATATAGGTTTACAAGACAGGATAATGCAGATGGCATTGGCCAGTTGAACATCAGCAAATCTAAAAACTGATCATCATTTAAAGCAATACATTCTCTTATTTACTTACCTCCTTACTTTTAGTTACGGATTTATGAAAGAGTAAACATGAGGCTGTACTTGTGAGAGATTACTTCTTACAGTGAATGTAGCAACATCCAGCTCTCTTCCAAAAAAATTTGTTAAAGCTGGAAATTCAAATGCAGGCTCGTGTTTTAATATAAATCGTTCGTTTATCATTGTTGTGGTAGCTTTTTTTTTTATCTCACCCATAGAGGCCAGAGTTTTTTGTAACAGTTATAAAGCCGTCCCTGGCTGAATTTCTGGATGTTGTTGTTTTTTTTAGGTAGGAATTTTAAAATATAGCCTTGGGCTTCAGGGGTTGGTTATTATTTTTCAGTAAATTAGTTGGCATTAGCAGGAGTCAACAAACATTAAAACATAAATCTTAATCTGAAAACCAACAAATATTCAAAATGAGATGTCTGCTCCCTAAAGTTATTATCACTGAGCAGACACACACCTCACACACGACACCGCAGAGGATTACCATTAGATTTATGGCTGCCTGCAGTTTGTGCATGTGAATAAGTATGTATTGCTGTCTCCACCTGGCCACTTGCAGGAGGCTTACAGGTCTTCTTGAGAGCAATCGTTCAGTGGTTTGGGAGCATGCTGCTGGCTGCCAGTGTCATTCATCATCTCCTCAGTGCTCTGTGTCATCGCGCTCCCAAATGTGCGTCCGGGAGTAGCTGGCATGGACATGAAAATTATCTTAACATGAATGTTGCTCCTGGGAGACTGTCCTTGTGTGTATTTCTACACCAATCTGCATAAATTAACCTTAAGCATTTTTTACAGTTTAATCATGTAAATCCCTCAGGCACTTCATTAGGTACACCTATGAGATCTAACATATTCCAGTACAACATCTATACCATGAATTACTGTGTTTCCAGCTTGTGATTTTCTTATCTTTATTGCATAGGTCATAATGGGTGCTGGTAGCGCTCCACCAGACTGCATTATATTTAAATGGTTCCAAATATTTTGTCCACTCCACTGAAATTAATACACAAGTGTGTAAAGTATTAGAAACATTTTTAAATGCACTGTTGGTCTATACACAAGGGGCTCCATCATAAGCGCATTAATATGCAGAAGATGAATAAATCACTGTGTGGGAAAAGCAGTGGAGATAATTACATTTCATGCTGGCAGTTCGTGATACAGCTGACAGATTTATCCTGATTTGTCATCATTGCAAAGACTGTCCTCTGAAAAAAATACATCAGCGGTTGTTATTTCATTAAAAAGCTTGAAATATAATATCTTCACCTGTAATGCCAAAGAAGGGAGTTTTGCAAAACGGGTTGACAAAAAAAATAAGATAGATGTCAAACATACCAACTATATCTGGATACATCTTTGGTTTTGACCCCAGAAGCCACAGTTGCACTGCACTAGTTTTTGACACCAAAAATGCAAAGTTGTCCATATTTTATCTGACGTTTTAAAAGAGACCTAAAGTAATACTTAGACTTTGGAAAAGTAAGCTATGGTAACTTGTGGCTACAACCTTATATTTACCATACAGTCACCAGCATGGTATCAATATTGTCATCTAAATTTTGACAGCAACAGAGAAAATTTCCTTTGTCTGTTATGGCATATTTAAAATTTCAGATGAATCTGTTAAACAAATGAGTAGTTTTGCGAGCATAATAGTGTCATACTTGATTTGAAATGCAGAAATTGAGATTCTGATTTTTTTGTATCGACACTTTCATCGAAAAATAAAAACGAAATGAAAATGTCCTGGAGACACGAGATCCAATCAGAATGAAGCTGTATACCTTAAAGGTCGGTCCGTGAAAATAAGCCCGTCCATGGTGCAAAAAAGGTTTGGGCCGCTGTTGTAAAGGATAAAGCACCATCTTAGGGTAAAACCTTGGCTTGTACAACCAATTTAATTCAGTTTTATCAGTTTTATAGCACAAAATCACAACAAAACTTATCTCAAGGTACTTTACATTGTAAGGTAGAGCAATTATATTATTAATGCTATTATGTTACGCTTACCTCCTCAAACAAATCTAATCTAAAACATCCACTTGGCTGCTTCGTGGTCTCCCAGATGTTTTGGTGTTCCCAAGCTTGCGACTGCATTTTAATATCGTCCCAACTTGTTGATTTGTTGACTGCATGGTTCCCTTTGTCTCTTTTCTTTCTTTCAACTCCAGACCTTTGATCTCCTTATGAAAAAATAGGTGTGTAAATCCGAAATGTATCAACCATTCCTGAATGTTTTTAAAGACTTTTAAAGCTGAACGTCTACATATCAATCACATTTTGATTGTTTCATTTTAGTTTTAATGTCAGCCTCAAATAAATGTCAACACATTGACACTCTTGCCCGAAGCCTCCACCTTCAGTTTCAGTTCAGACGATTCAAGAGTGTAAGACATGGCTCGGAGACAGACTTAACCAGAGTTTGAAAGCAATCTGAAAAATCTGGAGTTTGTAAAGATGGTGTGTCAGGTGCGTCTCCTCAAATTACCTTCAAGGTAAGAGGTCTGTCGAGGACAAACATACTGGCTTCCCAAACTAATGTAATGATCAGAGGAATAGCAAAAGTCCAGCCTCCAGCATAACTGCATTGCACAAAATATGCCCAAAAAACAGTCAATATTATTTTAATCTCAAAGAGCAACATTTATATTTCAGACAAATAACTGAGGTATTGTTGGAAATTGTGCAGCCATTAGAAGTACATCACATTTCATTTCACTTTCAACCTAAATGTCAGAGTTACTGAAAACAAATGCAAATAGATTTCTGTGTTTATCGACCCGATGAGAGAGAAGGCACAGGAAAACAGATCAGTTATATAGATCAGAAACGAGTCTGGGAAACTTGAATATTTTGTCTGCATACTTATGACTTGAAACTCCGTTCTGATTTTCAGCTGTGTAGCTATTTAAGGACATTTTTGTTATCTTTTCACTTTCTTATCTCCTTTTGTTTTATGGAAGTCAACAGCAGGAATGTTGTATTCCTTTTTCTTCTCGTTTATAGAAGCTTCATTCAAACTTTAAGTGGGTCACTGTTCTTTATCTCAGAATTTCCACTTTGCTTTATCTTTTTTCACTTACCTATTTTTTCCAACATCACTCTGATACATGATAATATAAATGGTCCAGTGCATGCAGGGACATCACATTAAATGTCACATCACCTAACATATTCAGCCACAGCCTAGTTTATCGACAACACAGCTGCTCATTGATTGTCACTGAGGCATTAAGCTTGTCTAAACTACACTGCTTCACATCTAGTTTTGAAATATCATGTTGTATTGAGAAAAAAGCTTTTTCTTGTTCTAGTTAAGAAGCCCACACTCGCTCGTCTTATTGATGAGAGACACCAGATTAGTAGCAACGCTCTTTTTACTAAAACACGTGTGTTGTTGACAGTGCCTTTAAAGATGTCTTTGTCATTTAACGGATAGTGATTGAAGTGTAAATGACCATTATTGCCTCCCTCTTATGGTGCACTTCAATTATTATTGTGTTATTTTGCAATAATTAATGATCTTTTCTGCAAAGAATTGAAAAAAGTAGACTATAATCGAATATCACATGCGCATTGCATAAATTTGTACAGAAAATTATTTAAAATAAGCACTTTGGCTTTTATTTTCCTTACTGATTATTGTTTACTGACTCCAAAAAATGTTTTGTGGTGGAAAAACAAGGCGGATCTTTAGTGCATAAATGTTGCTTTGAAATCTTCTTTTATTTATTTAAATTCTACAACAGTCTTTGGGGAACTTGCATGCAAATGAGCAGCATTTGTTTATTTTGTGCCTACGCACCCAGAATCACATTGATTTCTGTCTGCAGGCAATCAATTACTAAAATTTCTGAAAGGAGAGCAACAAGCATGGGGTCAATGGTGTATTAGGATCTTACACACACACAAAACAGCCACACACACATTCATTTCTGTGTCATTTTTTCACTACACAGACACATTTTCGTTTTATTATTATACCCAACTTTCATTTAGATTCGTACTTTTCATCTCATTTTGCAGTAGCTACAAGTAGATCTAGACCCCTGTGATCATGTGGGTCACGCCAAAGTCGGCAGAACATTCCAGCAGTGGCCAGCAATAGAAAATGAACACTTCTGATTAGCACCGCAGGGCCCTTTGTTGGAAGTATTTGATTAAGCAGTGAACTAAAGAGCAGCTCTGAGCGAGTCAGTCTTTCTCTATCAATCAGGTTTTACCACCCTATCATGAATTCTTGAGGTGTCCCACAGAGTCCGTCTGCCATTTCCGCATAATTAAAACTGCCCTGACTTCATCATGAGCGGCGCTGTACTGAGCCCGCTATGCTAAGCGTATTTCTGAGACTGGAGTGCATGTGTTTAGCTGTGAAACAGTTAAAGACTCCATGATGGCTGCGCGAATCATAAAACCATCTCTGGTTCAGTCCACATAGTTTGTCAGTGTTTAAAAAGATGAAAAGAAAAATTCTAGAGGCATATAGTGCCTATCTTAGAGATTAAAACATCTATTAAAGTACATGTGCGCTCGCTCACGCACACACGTAGCTGTTTTATGTGCTCCACGCACCACGAGCGTCCAGACTGGGCGCAGTCACTGTCAAAGCCATGATTACTTTTGCTGGTTGTATCTGCTCACGTTTGTGGAGCTAAAGAGTTTCTTTGCCTGCAGCTGTGCAAAAAAATATTACATTTATATTGATGACCTCTATAAACAGTCAGTATTGCTGGATGACGCATGCACACAGTTTCCAGTTTTTCCTCAGGCGATCTTTCTTAAGCTTAAATCTATTTTCAGACTGAAAAAAAGTGGCTGCTGAACCTCGCAGAGTCGGCATTAACAGATCGAAGGCACTTTCCTCTCTTTGAGCTGCTAGGCAGCGAACGGGTAAATTCATTTAACGCAATACTTTGTGTGTTACTGGAAAAGTAAAGCATTTCCTATGACTTACCTTGGGCATTCCTTTAGTTATGACTAGCACAGGTGGATACAGTTTCATCCACTGAATTAATTAACAGGTCACTGGTGCGATTTCCCCACTCTTAAATGATCTGATTTCCTGATTTAAGTGGCCGGGGAAAGAATAATTTCTCACTGGTAGTTTCTGCATCAATTAGCGACTCGGATGTACACGGTGTCAAAACGAGAGCAGAGCCTGTGATACAGCTACATGACGATTTGGTTTTAACTCATCGTTTCTTAGAAATCGTTTCATTTTTTTATTTCATTCCATGAGGGCAAAACACAGGGGAAGTCCTTTGATTTACTATCGCAGTTGCAGATTGTTTAAAGATTTACAGCAAACCAATCAAAGTAGCAGAGGCCGAAACATGATTTTATGAAGCTTGACAAACCCTGGAGCATGCCACTGCATATAAAAGATGGACATATTACCCGCTGGTTTGTGAAGTCCCATTTTGAAGCCATTTTTCTGTGACATTCTTAGCTTTTAGGGGCAGGGATAGCTCAGTAGGAAAAGTGGTCGCCCCATGATCGGAAGGTCGGCGGTTCGAATCCACTTAACGGCTACCCTGAGGTACCCCTGAGCAAGGTACCGTCCCTACACACTGCTCCCCGGGCGCCTGCTTAGTGGGCTGCCCACTGCTTCACTGAGTGAATGGGTCAAATGCAGAGAAAAACAAGTAATTTCCCCATGGGGATCAATAAAGTATCCATTATTATTATTATTATTATTTTGGAAACCAAACATCAGATACCACGGTTCTGTGTTCACGAGCCTATATGGTCAATATATATTGTCTAGCTTAAGGTAGCAATGCCCTAAGAAATATCCTCCTTTTACAGAGGCCATGAATCAAGCGAGCACTCTGATTTTCTGCATTATTTTATGGTAGTAAGTGTAGCCCAGTGATAAAAGTTTAAATTGTTTGCAAATACATTTTGATAATATTCACTGAACATACTCTGATCATCTGATGCGCCCACTTTAGTTCAGATGGTAGCCTATATAAAGTATGACACGACTTCAATAATTATAGAAAGTGTGTCGTGGCTTTTGAGGTACAAATGAGGTTTTCCACTGTCTGCATGGTCACATCACCATGGCAGCATCTGTGATGCTAACGAGACTGGTGTCCTGGAGAGGGTCCACTAAAGGGACTGTGTCTGTGACAGTCTTGTTAGTCAGACATCAAACTGTAGAAGACATAAAAGTAAGTTGGGGGAAAGAATTGCACAAAAGTAGGTCTCGCTTACTTAAGTTACAAAAGTGTGGAAGTTACTGTCTAGACGATGGCGAGATAATGCTGAGGAGAGAAAACTGTCACCACCAGATAGATCCAAACCACTGATACGTATGTGTTATAGATAAGAAATCAAATCAGCAGTCCTCTTGCATCTTTAAGCCTTTTAAAGTTTAAAGCTCAAAGCACTTTCTTATGCTGTCCTGTGTTCTTTTCAGGAGTTCGCAGCTGCCATGTAGCTGACTGAGTTTGCTTTGTCAAGCGCATTGTGAAGTGTCGAATCAAAGAACTGCTTTGTTTTATTGCATATCTGTCCCTCCAGAGGTGGAACGAGCAGAAGGAGAGTTAAAAGAAAGAACCTGAGACCCACATAGTACAGTGATAGAGCTAATTTAGACATCCTGCCATGAAGGCTGCAAGATAGAAAGAGGGGATAAGGGATCAATGTGGATGAGAAAGCAAAAGAAAGAGAAAGCAGTAAACTGAGAGATGTGTTGGAGTTACGCAGGACGAATGGATAGTGGACAAACTGAAGGACGTGGTAAATTTGGTCAAATACCACCAAGACGACTTCTTCACTAAGCCAACAAAAAAATGGCAAAATAGCACAAAGAGCAGACCAGTGATGGCTAACATTACTTTTAAAAATAACATTTTACATTAGAATATTAATGTACTTTAAAAAGAAACAATTTTGCTTCAGTGCTACTGAGAAAAATAATATTTTAAGTTAATTTTGTAAATGGACTGGATCTTATATAGCGCTTTTCCACTCTTCTGAGCACTCAAAGCGCTTTACACAACTTGTGCATTCACCCATTCACACCAGCACAACTGACATTCACACACATTCATACTCCGATGAATGCATCGGAGAGCAATTTCGGGTTAGTATCTTGCCCAAGGATATTTGGCATGCAGACTAGGGGAAGCCGGGAATCGAACCACCAACCTTCCGATCAGTAGATGACCTGCTCTACCACCTGAGCTACAGCCACCCATATTTTAAGTTAATTTTGTATTACCTTTATTAAACATTACTTTGCAGTTATTTGCTTGGAAAAAAAGCTTCTGGACTTCTTTACGTTTCTTGAAGACGTTTCATCTGAGAAGCTTCTTCAGTTCTAAGAGCAATTGGTGGAGAGTCCCAGATTTTAAGCCCTATGGGAGTGTCCCCCCAAGACGGTCATGGACCCCCTATTGATCCTCTACCTAATCACATGAGTCAAGGTGTGAACCACAGTGAGCCCCCCCCATCATGCAATTTCCTGAGGTCAGATGGCCCAGGGTGTGAGTGGGCGTTAAGGCGTCTGAGAAGGGAACTCAAAACTGGATTATAGATGGCAGGCAGTGGGTGACATAAACCCCCGCCTCTGTTCAAAGATGGTCATTCACACTGGACATAGATGGCTTCTTTCACTCCTCTTTCAAACCGTCTGTCTTCTCTGTCCAAGATGAGAACATTGGCATCCTCGAAAGAGTGACCTTTGTCACCAAATGCTCTTAGAACTGAAGAAGCTCCTCGGATGAGAGGTGAAACGTCTTCAACGTCTTATATTGGGCAGTGTGTTGCCCACTGTCCATCTCTCCATGAGTGTAATTATTTATATGAATAGTGGAATCATTGAGTCTTAATGTTGTAAAAAGTAATGTTAAGTCAAGTAAAGTGGCTGTATTGCCATTCCAACCATGTGCAGTGGTTTAGTACACAGTGAAGTGAGACAACGTTCCTCTAAGACCATGGTGCTACATATGACATATAACATCAACACAGGGTTACATAAATGTGCAAAAATTACAAAAAAATAAAACAAAGACAGTGCAACACCAGACAGAACAGAACGATACACACACCCGACAGTGCAGACACACTGGAAGTAAGTCAATAATGTTGCCTACTGAGAAAAGTAACTCCAAGTACTTCTATGTTACTGAAAACACCTCTTTGCCATTAGCTTGAGTACACTGACTACATTGTCCAGGAGTTGCTTGCCCTAGAGTACATTTATTTCTGAGTGTATGGATTTTATTTCATTGCATGCCAACAACAAGCTTATTAATTTCCCCTGGAGTAACAATCTGAACTAAAAGCTAGCCAGGGATTTTCTTTTGTCTCACAAAGAAAACCACAAAGGAAAATGTACACACTCACCTGTTAGTAAATGTAAAATCCTTTACAGTACTGTAAACACTGTACTAAGGTGATGGGCAGCTGATTGTGTGTTCAGCTTATTACCTTATTAATGATGAGAGATGAATTATTGTAATTGCAAATGCCTGAATTACACTAAATACAGGAACAAATTGTCTATATCGCCTCAGTGTATAATTTGAATATATTGTTTAGACATCAGTGCTTTCAGTGGGTAACACAGTGGGCTCATGTCATCAAGGTTTTGCGTACAAATCTCCTCTTTGCATTGGAGTCACTGTCGAGTTTGAATCTTCTCCCTGTGCGCATTTCCTCCCACATACCCGAGATCTGGTCTGGTGGTTTTTAAATTAGCCGTAGGTGTAGCTGTGAGTTGTGGTCTATCTGTATTAGTCCTGTGATGGACAGTCCAACTGTACAGGGTGTACCCCACCTCTCATTCATGACAGCTAGGATGCTCTCCTGCTCCCCCCAGGACCAAGAGTTGGATATTGTACCTCAGATCCATGATTTCCTTGTTTTTTTTCCCATCCATGTCTTTTCTCAGCAGTGTGCATACACGGAGCAACATCCCTGTTTTTCTATTACTTCCCTATCATATCTGATATCATATCTCACAGTACAATAATATTGAATGGGTTGCATTGTTGTATTTTGTCATGTTTCTCAGGTCTTTGTCTGAATTTCTACGAACATTATTGCTAAGGATTGTCTTATTGCATTGGAGTCACACTGGGTTAAATATGTACACTTGGGTTTTAGGGGGTATTTATTATTTTCTTCTTTTTTTGGGTTGTATGGAAGCCCCAAACGCAATTTCATTGTTCTTGACAATGACAATAAATAAATAAATACTAAATACTAAATACATATGCACCATTATATAACACATTTGTCATGTTTGCAGCTATGGGCCTGTGTTAGTGTATCGCATCTGAATAACTCATAATTTCTGGGTTCGTAATATTGTGCAGTATTCCCAGCCTCACACTTTCTTCTTCAGACACTCTCAATCAAACACAATAGTACAAATGGTTTAACATGCCAGAATTAAATCCCCCATTCAAGTGGCGGCATTTGACCAGCTGTGCCACTTAACTTCAATTTTTAATATGAAATGATGTAAAAATGCTTTGTGCTGTCAGTTTAGTGCAATGTTGTTTATTTCTTTATAGCAGAATCCTAAGGAAACATTCCACAGATGATTTTTTTCTCTTTTTCTGCAGACATCGCTATTTTTTCTTTTTCTTCTTCTTTTTTAAGCTCACGTTTCTAAATCTCCATACAAGGATGGAGCTTTTCTGAGAACAGCAGCTGACTTTTAGGAGTAATTTGGACTTTTGAGAGTTAACAAACATGATTCAGCTCTGAAACTTTCTCTTTCATTTTACATGATGTAAAACTACAAGTTCTAACTCTCAATGGCAGTGAATGACTGTCAAGGTTGGGTTGACCTTTTCACCCAAGAATCTGGCTGTTCCTGTCCATCGGCCCATTGCAGGAGCTGCGCCATCAGTTGCAAAGCCAACAACCTGTGCGCATATCGTTTCTGCAGAAATGCTGCGCTGGTGCATAATTCCAAATCGCAGTTTCACACACTGCAGAAAAACATGGAACGATGTATGCATTTATACATGTGGCACAGTAACCGCACCAACACACCAACAACTCGGAACCTTACAGTAAATAATGCCAATGTTCTTCCACATACATTATGTTGGCTTCTAAAACTAGATGTCAGGTTTACATGGAGGAATAGTTTATAACAATTTAAATTTCTAACACCCCTGAATCATAAACATACTACATACCGATTCTTTTTTGGCCTCCTCTGATTTATCTGAACTGTCACACTATTTTCAAAGAGAAAAAAATGTGTAAAACTCAGTCTAGGCTGATACCTGATGTGTGGCTCCTGAAAGCTTCGCTCTACACATCTGATGGAGATGACAACAGATTATCAGTTATTTACTGTCTTATTGCAAAAAGATTGCATGTGTGTGACAACTTGACCTATTTCAATCAAGAACTGGTAGTAGACACACTCGATCTTATTGCCGTTCTGTTGCTGCCTCAGCACAGCTGGTTTGAACACAGCAGCTGACTGCAAGTGGTTTCAGACCTGATCGCGCTTCCCAAAGCAGGGAGATCACATGGTAGCAATAATTTCGGTCATGCCTCAGTATTCGACCACTCTTTAAACTAGTGTGACTGTACCCTAGGTTATAAATGCACAGAAGATAAACTAGTGATTAAATAAAAAATAAAGTTATTAGAATTTCTGCCTTTTACCTATAATATTCACTTAAAGTCAATTCAGGCTTTTTATAATGTGAAGTAAAGGCCTCAAAATACTACGATCTCCTATGATCCCTGCACATGCTGCAGGGGTATATAAACATGTTGGGAGGGAGGAGAGGTGAGTGGAGAAGAAGTGCTCAGTGTATGACATGAAATCCTGCAGGAGTCCACAGCAGCATAACTAAGGGATAACCCCGAGACCCTGAATCATCTTAGTTATGCATACAATCACAATGCAGCAATCCATCTTGCCTTATTTTTTTTTATCTTTTTTGCCTTGTTGCAACATAAAATATTCAGAAATCAAGGGTATCTGTGACACAGTTCATTGTTGCTTGAAGAGCTGTGGCACAACCAGATGCCTTTGTGCTCTTGAATTCATCAAGATAGCAGCAACCTCCCTCTGTTCTCCACACAGCACAATACACCTCAGTCAGGAAAGAACTGTGTTGTGAAAGGTGGGAGAAGACGGAAACAGCATAAATTGACTCTTTCACGATCAGCCCCCACAATTGAGGCAGAAGACACTCCTCGTCTAAAAAAATCTAAATATATTATGATTAGAAAGGAGCAGATTCAGTCTGAGCAAACTTTAACATCATATGTTAAAATGCATGTGAAGGATTCGTCCTAATATGTTGCATTTATTTTGCTTTTTCTCTTCTGTTTCCCCAGTGCTGCAAACGGCCATCCCAGTCTCGCCAGGGAAACGTCTGCGAGTCCAGCTTTTCACACTGCAGCATCACGACTGCGCCACCCAGAAGCTCCAGAGGCACAGTAAAACATCACAGGTATGACATTTAATTGCACATGCAGAGACATCCAGGCTTTATGTTGTACTCCCCCTCTGTTCACTGCAGGAAACGGTAATAATGCAGAATATAGCAACAATGGGCAACTTCAATGTCCTTTCCTGTAATCAGCATAGACTCAGTGAAGAGAGAAATTGAATTATCCACATTACAGTGCAGACAAAGCTAATTGCTGATTTATAGAAGAATGATAGTAATTATAATTATAGCTATAAACACATTAATAAGCATATCCATAACAGTCATGAACACAGAGGAGATGAGACAGAGATAAAATCAGAAGAACACAAGCCAGCGCAGACGTGTATATCCCAGTCGGTCTTTCCTCACAGCGTTCAGCGGTGTGTCAGAGCTGCCTGGGATTTTGGCATGTTCGTCAGCAGGAATACACTCAAACATGCACACAGGAGTGTCTGCTTCTGAGAGTTCACATTCAAATCCTTGCCAAAGCTGTTTTTTTCTGTTACAGTACACACGAGCAAACACATTCACAGCACTTTGCAGGGAGCTCCTGCAGATTGAGTTTATACATTAGACCATTTGCCGGTATTTTGATTTCACAGTTCAAGGGAATTTCGGTAAACGAAGCACTGATTTAATAGCAGATTTCATGTCAGCATGTGTGTGAAAAAGACTTTCAATTTATCATTAAATCTAAACTCAACCCCTTTTAAACACTGACCCAGTTGGAAATCGTCAAACATCATGTGTAATGCTTTTATTTTTGGCCTTCTCTTCACTATGGCAGTTCAGTTAAAGGCATCCGCCTGTCAGTGCACACATGGATTTCTACCTGTTACTGCTAAGCAACTCCAGGAGCAGCTGGGGGTTAATCTCCTTTCTTCAAGTGGATTCAAGCAGTAGTTGAGATGAGATTTTCCCAGACAAACCAGAAATAGGATCAGACAACCTTCCAACCACAAAGTCCACCTGTCTAACCTTTTGGCTAAACTCCTGCAAGACTTTCCTCCCTCCTTTTTCTCTATATGTGGTTGTTCTCTGTGAAGAAAAACATTACTTGGTTCCTCTTACCACAAATGATTTTATTAGAAACCAATCAGGGTTTGTTTTTTGCAACCTCATCAGCTCAGGGAGAGAGTTAGAGGCTATTGTCGGGATCCCAGAGTGTTCTGGGACACCACAGTCTAAAATAGCTGGGAAAAAAACAGCCCAAGACTAATTCAGTGTTGCAGGATTTATCTCACATAAAAGCCTTTATAGAAAACTCTGCCAGCACTATTAAAAGTCTGACTGTAAGCTTCCAGTTGTTACAGCCAAGAAGCCCATTTTTAGAGGAAAATCTAGCCTTTAAAACTGCAGCGTTTTATGAATGAAAGCTTGAAATGGTGTTTGGACAAAAAAAAGAAAAAACTTTAAAGCTAAACTCAAAATACAAGAGCAGCATGAAGAGGGAATTTGCTTCTTGAGTAAAGCAAGTTTCTTCAAAGGTGTTTTTTTCCTCTTTTTTCTTCTGATGAAACTCCGAGCACATATCCTTTTTCTGCTACATGACCTTCTGTAGTAATCATTTTGGAGACCCTGGAACTTCAGCACAGGGAGCTTTTTTTTATCAATTTTTAATTCTCACTTTTCACACTTTCATCACACAACTATAAAGATCGGCGCTTTGGTAGTGATCAACAGTGAATATTTAAAGGTTCAGCCAGCAAATGGGGGTGGAGCCACATGACATAATCAGCATATACATGAAGTTAAAGATGATGAATGTGCTCAGAAAGACTGTTAGAAGCAAGAGAACGTGTCCTGGCTTTTTCACTTATGAGGTGAACAAGAGAGAGCAAGAAACATAGAAAGGTGTTTCTGGGCCAGAAGAGCAAGAGCTTGCTGCAAAGCAATACTGTACATGGATGTTCTGCTAGGACCAATGGATGAACTCGCTGCTAGTAAGCTGAAGTAGGCAAGTTTTAAGTTAAACTTTTCCCAAGTTCAAGACAAGTACTTAAAGCAATGGCAAATGAGAGTTGACTGACATATGAGCAGCTAGTAAATAAATAAACTCTAGGGTTACCAATTTAGCAACTAGAGCTGGAAATGAGCATTAGCAACACGCCAGCTGAAAGAAGCAAATTTAAAATGAGCCATGATCAAAACAGAGCTGTAAGAATCAATGTGCACTGCTAGCATAACATTACAGAGTAACATGCCAGCACACGTAACTGCAAAAATCTAATTAAACAGCACAAATACTCTTTTTAAATTAATTTAACTTCTTTTATCTTCCTCAGAAGCAGTTCCCTGTCTCACAGCCCTGACCAGAGAATGCGGGCAGCCCATTGGTCAGCTCCTCGCCGGACTCCACCCATACCCAAAGGAAGATTAAACCCAATTGGAGTTTCCAAGTATTCTGGCCCCGCCTACCAGCACCTTCAGGAAGTGGATTCATCTGAGAAGGAAGCAGAAGCACAAAGAGGGTAAGAATTTACTGAAAGTAGATACCTGCAAATGAAAAATGTTAATCCACATAAAAGAATAAATATATATATAGACACTACCAGTCAAACGTTTGAACACACCTTCACATTTAATGGTTTTTCTTTAATTTTATTACTAAAAGTTGGAGGTACATACTGAAGACATCAAATATATGCAAGATATATGGAGTTATGTAGCAAAGAAAAAAATGATAACTCCATATATGTTTTATAATTTATATTCTTCAAAGTAGCACTGGCCAGCTTTGGCCTTCTCTCAGTGAGCTTCATGATGATGTCACCTGAAATCGTTTCACATCACAGGTGTGCCTTGTCAGGGTTCATTTGTGGAAATTATTGCCTTCTAAATGGGGTTGGGACCAGCAGTTGTGTTGTCACAAGTCAGGTTGGTACACAGCTGACAGCCCTATTTGACAACTGTTATGGCAAGAGCCAATCAGCTAAGTAAAGAGAAACGACAGCAGTCCATCATTACTATAAGAACTGAACTAAACTACAGTAAATTCCCCAAGTGCAGTCACAAAAACCATCAAGCGCTATGACAAAACTGGCTCACACGAGGACGCCCCAGGAAAGGAAGACCAAGAGTCACCTCTGCTGCTGAAGATAAATTAATCCGAGTCACCAGCGTCAGAAATTACAGATAATGCCAAACAGAGATCCAGACACATCTCTACATCAACTGTTCAGAGGAAACTGCACAAATACAGCTTTATGGTCAGATAGCTGCAGGAAACCACTACTAAGGAAAAGCAACAAACAGAAGAGATTAGTCTGGGCCAAGAAACAGAAAGAATGGACATTAAACCAGTGGAAATCTGTGCTTTGGTCTGATGAGTCCAAATTTGAGATCTCTGATTCCACCCGCCATGTCTTTTCGCAGTGCAGAAAAGGTGAAGGGATAGTCTCTGCATGCATGGTTCCTACCGTGAAGCATGGAGGGGGAGGTGTGATCTTGTGGGGATGCTTTGCTGGTGACACTCTTGGGGATTTATTCAAAACTTGAAGACGCACTGAACCAGCATGGCTACCACAGCATCCTGCAGCAACATGCCATCCCATCCTGCTTAGTTGGACCATCGTTTATTCTTCAACAGGACAATGAAGGAGAGTGATGGAGTACTACACCAGAAGGCCTGGCCTGCACAGTCACCTGACCTAAACCCAGTGGAGATGGTTTGGGATGAGCAGAGTGAAGGCAAAAGGGCCAAGTGCTCAGCATCTCTGGAAAATCCTTGAAGCTCATCGAGAGAATGCCAAGAGTGTGCAAAGCAGTAATCAAAGCAAAGCGTGGCTTTTTTGAAGAATCTAAAATATAAAAGATGTTTTGAGTTAAACTGTGTTTAGTTTTCTCCAGACGATGCACAGTGCATTATGGCCAGACATTTCCACTTTAGTCCCATCTTTCCAAAGGACATTGTTCCACGAGTCTTGCGGTTAGTTCAGACACACATGTGCTGCTGTGTTCTTTAGAGAGAGGTTTCTCCTGTCAGCCCTTTAAAACAAGCATGTTCACTTGTCTTCTAATTGTACCGTCATGAACTGAGGCCTGTAGAGTATGACAGGTTTTAGGTGTAAGGATTGCTTCAAGATCGAGGATGGCTGGAGATTTTATTGACACCTCATTCTTGGGTTTGTTTGGAGGTTTTTTTTTAGATTTCTTTCATTCTGTATCTTCCAAATGCTGAGTCATTTCAATAAAAAAATCATTAACTGAAAAATGCAGCCGTGCTACAGACAGACAGTTTTCAAGAGCGAATATTTCAAAGTCAATTCTGTTTTTATATTTTTAAAAGCCAGCATTTTCTTTCTTTTTTGTACTTTTCTCCCCTTCATCCATTTTGTTTCCACTCTGCTGAGAAAAGATAAAAACGAGATCACATTATGTCGTGGTCTGCAGCAATGTGGCACAAGTTCAAGGGAAACATTTCACCTGGTCCGTGCTTTTAAGGACTAGATTCAGACTGGACATCTGCATCTTGTCGTACTCTGTCAGGTAAATCACAGATTTCAAATGTAACCCTCCTGTGTTACATGTCTCAGATGAAACTGTATGTGCTTAGCAGCCAGAGCGAATGATTAGCAGAAATTTATTCGGTGTGAAAGATGCTGTGCTCTGACGCATTTTTTTTGAGGGGGGAATCATGAGTCACTGCTTTACCCACCTGGACTGGCAAGCTTCACTTCTGGCATTCAGGTCCCAACAGTCCCAGCTCAGGATTAATCTCTGCATGACCTACATGCATACTAAAATAAAGAGGCAGAGGAGATGGACACAGCTGGACAAAAAGCTCTCACTCATATAACAGCATATAAAAATTCAGTGATGTGCATTGGAGGTGAGCTCCCCCTGCTCCTGAAGCTTTATTTACACATCATTTGCATGAACATCGCTAAAGAGCGACTGTTGAGCTGCATAAGTGTGTCCTTAATCAAATGTCCCATTCAAATGGCTCTCGGGTCAACTCAAGTGTTTCCTGCAAATCCTAAAGTCCACCACCAGAAATGAAAATGTCAAACACGAATTTAACGGAATCAGTTACTTTTTTGTTAAATTAATGTAAATAATCATATTTATTCTTATAGAATTCAGTTGTTTAATTGAAGGAATGCAGCAAACCCACCGTAATAACCACCAGAACTATTTCAGCTAGCTGTGGATTGATATACTGATGGCTAAAACAAGACAACTGACCCAGTTTGGTTAGGCTATGAAGTCTTCATTTTACAACCAGTTTTCCTTTATTGTGTTCAACATTTTCCGAACTTACAAGATGACTTTAAACAAATTGTACAGATCTGCTACATAACCAGAAACTTGTAACAGGATATTTTACAGAGAATTCAGCTTTATAAACAATATGCAAGGACCAAGATTTATAGTCCAGGTCTTAATAACCGAACACGTTTGAAGAGACTGTTGATGCATGCTAGAGAGCCATTGCATTTGCTGAAGTGCAATCTTAAACCATTTTTATTACCGTTTTTTAAAATTATCTACATTCTTCAACAACAACAGATAACACAGTAAGAGCTCTCAGCCTGGATATGGCTGTACTGGAATCCCCTTTAAAATTAACCATTACGTGCTCAGTCAGCAGATTAATCAGTGGCGTCCTAGATTTAAAGTGAAGTAACTGTCTGGTCAGAACAAAAGTGCCCACATGAGCTCAAGTGTTCTCTGATCACAAACCAATCAGCTCATATGTTAGCCCAAGGCTTCTGTGGTAGCTCTGGTAAGCCTGGTAAGGACTCTCTGATTGGGCCAAATAATTCCTCTTTTTAGCCCAAGCAGTCTGTGAGAAACAAACCCTGGCAAACCAGACTTGGATTGGTCCAAATTTCATCAGCTTCAAGTTTATCTTGGTTATCAAAGGGCTCCCACTGGTTGTGATGTGCATTCTGCTGGATCTACGTTTAAGCTTAAATTGAGTAAAGCATTAGTTTAGGCGGGCCAACATCAGAGTATGGGGCATAATATTTGAATGGGGAAGGAGGACCAGAAGAGGATGCTAGGGGATAAGGTGAGATAGAGCCAGAGGAGCTGAAAGAAGAAGAATCCGAGTGCATTTGCTGCACATATAGAAGATGCTGTAGCTCTCCCTTTCATATATATGTTAGTGTGTACAATAGTACTGGCAGGTTAAAGACAAAGCCCACATAATGTCTGAATCCACTGATACCAGCCAATCTACATTTGCCATTTATGTGTCTCCTGCATGCTCTTTGCAGGCAGTTCATCACCTAAATCACACAAAGTACTTACTGTAGTGTCATGAGCAGTGTTGGTCAAGTTACTTGAAAAAAGTAATCAGTAACTAATTACTGATTACTTCCCCCCCAAAAGTAATCCCATTACTTTACTGATTACTTATTTTCAAAAGTAATCGGTTACTTAGTTACTGAGTTACTTTTTAAAAACACGATTTACAACCTGAAGAGGTGATAAAGTGATAGATCTTTCAGCCCAATTCTACTTTTTCTGCATAATCCATCATACAAAATGTAATCAAATGGAAAAGTCTCTTTTTTTAACTTGTTTTATTAGTTTTAATCTTTTAACTTTATGCATCAAGCAAAAATTACATTATGTGCAACATTCTCTGACTGGAAGAAATTAGTTTAACATTTAAACCTATTTTCTGCACATTCCAGCACATAAATAAAATATTTTTTTGTTTTTACACTCAGTCTTTCAAATAGATGCAAGTAAAACACAGCAGAAAATAAATAAAGTCAAAGACTAGCGGTCCTTTTGCTCTATTTTCACCTGTAAAGCAGGAGTGGGGCAGGCGGAGGTTTACCCTGGTGCAGGTGAGCCGCAGCGGTCAGTGGAAGAGTCCGCGAGTTTCTCTGTGAGTTTCCCATTACGTGGTAGCGCACTCCTGCACTCGATATATTATCCATTGTTGATCTGCACACAGCTCTTGTCACGAACGTCACACTCGTTTACGTCACTGTCGTGAGACATTCTCGCAAAAAAATCACGGTTTGAGTAACGCAGTAACGCAGCGTTCCTACAGGAAAGTAACGGTAATCTAATTACCGTTTTTGCAATAGTAATCCCTTACTTTACTCGTTACTTGAAAAAAGTAATCGGATTACAGGAACTGCCCATCTCTGGTCATGAGGAAAGGATAACTGGGGAAATATCCTGGGTTGATTTTTTCGAAGTAGTCCAATGTTCATGTGCAGAAAAACAAACTAAGAGCTTACGTACCCTTTGGTGCTCAAACTTGGCTCCATATTCTCCATATTCTCCATATTCTCTGCCCTTGTCCAGAGAATATCCGTGCGCTCCACTGCACTGCATTCCAACTCCCTGTCATGGAAACGCACACTCATGCATGCTTTCACAGATGCTGCATGAAAATCCCACATAGTTCGGGTACGAACACGTGAGCAGGTTGTGCAAAATATACAGGAGGTCATGCTTACTCGCTTACTCAGTCTCACACTTAGTACTCACATGCTCAAACGCATGTATTCAGACTGAGTCACTGACCTGCACGCACTCGCTCACCTACTCGCTTACTCGCCACCTAATGTAAGATTTCACATAAGAGCAGGTGGACCGACAGACAGCAGCATCGCTCTCCCATAATACGGTTGTCTGGGTTGCCATGGAGACATTTGGCCATTGCTGCATAGAGTCTGAGTGAGATAGAGAGGCATAAGCTTCGGGATACAAGTAGTTTGTTTTTTTTAAATGCAGTAACCTTTAAGAAAACGGCAGCAAAGAAGTAAAAAGTCATGAAAGAGAAGACAACGTGACAGTTTGGAAATGTTTTAAAGAAAGGCTGCTCGTTTCTTTTCACACCTCTCTGGGAAACCTAGTGTTATCTCAACAAAATGGATGACGGAGAGAAGTTGCATGAATTTATTTGTTTTCTTTTTCTGTGGGACATGCTGGATTTCCCCTCCTCTCGATTTGTCGTATATGCACAACCTTCAATTAGAGAAAACACTGCTTTTTTAAGTCTTGATGAGTAGGCGTGCACACCTACCTGCAAATAAAATGCACGCATGCTCCTTCTTTGTACGTTTCTCAGTGTTGTAAGATGACTGCGTCGTTTAACAAAAGGGATCGTATTCTGAATTTATCAACAGAAACAAGGGATATATTAAGAAATGATCTGTAGGGCAATAGATTAATGAAAATGACTGTTAACACTTGTACATGTAATGAGCTCCCATTAAAGATAAAAGGCTGGTCACTTATCTCACCTCACTTGCACACAATCTCTCTGTAATTCCCCCGTAGCTGCTGCCGCTTCGCTCCGGGGTCTATATTTGAACTATGCTTCATAGACTTTTGCAATCTGATTGTGTTTCAGCCCATCAAAAGAGAGATTTGTCTGTGAATGTTATCTTGGGAATTAGCACCCTCGCATCATCCTCTCTTATCGCTTGCAGGATCCTCTCTGTGGGCCCACTAAACCTCCGCTGTCGTTTTCGGAGAGGTTTTCATGTCTCGGAAAAACACTGCGGAGATAAAACAAGGATGCGATTTCCTTTGAGTCTGAAAAGGCACCTTCTCCACCCACCGCTATTTTTGCACACTTTGATGGAGAGCAGAAGCGTGTGTGATGAGGGTATCATAAGGAAGAGGGACCCCAAGTTTAATCTGAACATGGCAATAAAGGCTTGGCTTGGCAAAGGATTATGAATTATTACACAAAGATAATGAAGCTCTGCTCTTGATTACAGCTGAATTTAAACACTGATAATGCTGAGGGGAATGGTCAGTCCTGGAAAGAGGACGAAAGCGTTTATGTTCAAGAAAGACAGAATAACAAGACCCAAGTGCCTATACTGTTGCACAAAAAATCTGACTTCTCCACACTTTTATTCATTTTCCATACAGACGCTCGCCATAATTGACACAAAGAAAGTAGAGGCTAAAGTTACAATGGAGATAAAAGTGTGGAATAACAGTAGTGGTTTAATAAGCAGTTATTGCCTTTATTGAGCTGATACAGGCAGGTTAGTGCCCGCTTTCTGCATAAGCGAGATTTTTATGTCTATATAAAGAAGACAAACAAATCCTCTGATTGCAAAAAGATTGCGTACAAGTCTGTGAGAAAATGACCCTACTTCTTACTCGATTTGTGGTGTCAGTAAATATTTTGCTAACATGTTTATGCTCTTAGTTATTACACCCAAGTATTAGCTTTTACAGCAGGATGTTTTGCCTTGTAATGTATAGAGTTATTTACCAACTATAGCAGGTATGTGCATTAGCATATGGACAGGGTGACAGCCAAAGTGTCAAACTTACACCTTCAAAGACGTCCAACATTCTCTGGTGCTTAGATCCATCTTTTTGCACCTTATTGCTGACTAAATATTAGTTAGGTTTCATTTTTTCACCATGTAACTGTAAGCTAGCAATCGGTTTCTACTTCAAAGTTCATGATTTCCACCCAGTGCCAGCATTTACAAACATATAAGGGTGTAAGTCATGTTTGTGGACTGATCTCTGTGAGTTCTGTGCCAGAGCTTCAGTTAGCAATCACAGGTGAATCACAAATCACAATTATCACAAATAATCATGATTTTATTTTAATATCTTCAATCATAAGCCTTTCCTAACTATTACCAAGAGTTGTATCAGCCCAATATCAACTTTGTCTTTGCAGCAACCAAATTTTGGGGCACTCCAAACGACAGTGGTATCTCCGTCTTCCTTTCCCTCTCTTCCAAAAACGTCTCACGCATCTATAACCTTGCATCGAACCTGCTTCACATGAATATGAAAATGCAATGAGCCTTTTATATGTCTGTGTATTAGCAAATGTTCATCAGTATTGCTGTTGGAGCAGTGCAACAGGATAAGTGACAGCAGTGCATCTTTGCATCAAGCCAGACTTGAAAATGACACAAATACTGATGGTTTCGGTCTCTTTTGGCAGTCAGCTTTCACACCCCAAAGTTAAAACTGTTCTGTATTCTCACTGTGAGGAAGGTAAAAGCAGTGGCTCCTGTTACGTTGCTGTCTCACCGCACCTTTTACTTTGAATGCTCTGACAACAAATAAATAAATAACACTCCAGACAGCAGTGTTTTTTACTCCGTGAGCCGATCTCTGCCTGTAACCTGGCTTCTTGTGTTCATGTAAATGCCGCCACTGATTGTGAAAGAGTAGCGGGCACACAATGAAAGGTATAATTTGGCTAGGCTGAGCACGAGGACAAACAGACTAAATCAGTAGAGCACAGAAATGGAAATGGACTGAAATACTGATTTACCCAGCAGCGCCATTTGAACATACAGTACTATACACGGGATGTTGACAGGTAAAGCAGCACAAGTCAGATTTGTGAAAACATTCAAATCTGAGGGGTGAGGAAGGAGAAGCAGGCACTGAGTATTATGGTGCTGGTTTAAAAACGTGAGTGCTGTTTTGCACTTTATGTGCACAAAAGCTTTTCAAAGTGAACGATCTTGACCGAAAACCACTTTCTGCTTTTTTTAAGGAGGAAAAATTAGCACACATGATGTGACTTCCTCAGTTGTCCTTGAGAAAAGCTCGCCACCTTAAACACACACTCTCCGACACAAACACAGTCATTAAAATCAATAATTAAAAAATGAACTCTCTGTTACCTCCTTACTTATGTACAGGAGTTGAGGGTTTTTTTGAGTGCGTGTGTGCAGACTTGGATATAAAGAGATGAAAGAAAAATGTCAGACTCATCTTCTTCCCCCTCCGCATCCGTGGTTAGCCTGTGAGATGGCAGAGGGCGGAGAGCTGCGCCTGTGTGTATTCTGTCAGGGCTTCAACGTGGGAGTTTGAAAAAGCGATTGAGTTGAAAACACACCCGAGACACGATGACTTCTCCAAGTGAAGTGTGGAAGTTTTTATCCAGCTGAATAACCTTCACTCCTTTCCTTTTCCTTTTTTGTCTCTGTCTTGTTTGTCTTCATTCCCCATTTTCCTTCTTCTCTAGTGTCCAAGTGCAGGGAGAGAACCAGTGTGATGACACCTTCCTACATATGCAAGCTCCTGCGATGCAGGCATTGTCGCCATCGCCTTGGAGCGGCTGCGTGGAGGTACGCGCACATCTGTGTCCTCCATCTGAACCCAATCCCACCACTCGCAGCCTGAGAAGGCCGGGACGCCGTCAAAGCCACTCCCCACCTCCCCCGTTCCGCTCCTGCTCTATTCCCATCATTCCATCTGTGCAGTGTCACCATGACAATGAGGTGTCTTGCATGCAAACCACCCCAGCGACCACAACGATGTCAGTCACCTGTGGGGCCATGCCTTGCAAGGAGGAGAAGAATGAAAAGGCAGCGCACGCCCCGTTGTTTTCATCTTCCTGCTCGTCTGCCATTGGACGGCAGCAGGATGAGGTGGCCCTGCTGCTCGAAGAGGCACAGGAGCAACTCAGGGCGTTGGCGCTGGCTCACAGGAAGCAGGAGGGGGGCGGAGTCTTCACCGGCACCTCAACGGTTGCACTGGTGGAAGCCAGAGAAACTGTTTGCTTCCTGAACGTTAACGGAGGAAGTGCCGGGGCGCTGAGCTGTAACGGACCCACGCAGACCCAGCTACTCAGCCCCAGCCTATCACACAGAGACCTGGGCCAAACCGGCCAATGAGAGGGCACGATTTAGGACATTCACTTACTGTTTTACACTGTTTGACAGACTCTGGTGTTCTGCATCTGTGGGATGAGAATGAAAATGCTGAATTAAAAAACAAAAAAGAAAAATGTAATATCATGGATAATCCGAAATGTGCTGATGATATGCATACTGTATGTACACGAGCATACAAACACTTCTCGAGTGGCCGCCTTTACACCGACTGACAGTATGGAAAAAGAAAAAAAAATATTCACATGCATTTATTTACCAAACAAGAGAAACACTTCTACTTAGACAAAAAGAAACCAAATAGTCTGTCAGATCCATGGTGTTTTTAATTGTAAAAAGAATATATAAATATATATATATAAATATATATGGATATAAATATATGGAATTCAAAAGTGACCAAGTAAAGTTGAAGAACACAGGAATGATGTAACTATTTTTGTTTGTTTTTTTCGTTCTCTTGGTTTTGTATTCTCACATTTTGGTTCTGGCTCGATGAAGAACTCCATTAATGTCCCGCCGCACGTCCGCGAGTCGTGAATCGGATTCTGCGAGCCTGCGCGGAATCAAAAACGACCAACGAGAAAAAGGAGCCACCACACCAATTTCACCCCCCTTTGCCTTTTGAAAAACTGTTACCCAGCCAAGAATTACAACGCAGCCGTCTGTGGTAATCAAAAACACTTTGAGGATTTACGACGCAAAACAAAAACTCCCCAGCTTTGTGTGTGCGCGTGTGTGTGTCTGTGCTGGGAAGCCACGAGGGACGAGACAAGGAAAAACTAGGGTTTCATTTGGAGCCACTCGGATTTGGGAGGGCAGATTGTGGAGATACTGACTCCAGTTTGGCCAGTGTTGGAAACCAGTCTAGATTATTTTTGTTTTTATTACAAATTATATTTTCACACTCATATGCACACACGCTCGCCTGTGAATTATTATTTGGTTGCTTGAACGAATGAACAGAAGGACTGAGAAGGACAGTGGGCTACGGGGCTCTACGGGAGTGGATGTTTGTTTTGTTTTCCATTTTTTTGGTTATTAATGAACAATGCTGCTTTCTGGGGCTGATGGGAGGGACAACCACATGGTTTTGGTATTGAAACAAGAAATAAATGTCTCTATGTTGTATCCTATGAATTGGAAGCTTTTGAATCTCTGTATGAAGTTACAGCCAAATGTCTCTGGTGTCACAAAGTATAAAAACAATGGTTGCAATTCTGGTAAAGACTTTTCCAAAATAACTGTTGTTTTGATTGATTGCTTGAAAGACAGCAACCTGCCCGTAGATGCATGCTGGATAACATCACTCTGAGGGTTTACACTGGCAGTGTTACTTTTGACCTTTTCACAACTTCACCAGCTTGAAGACATCTGGGATCAGCATTCATGAAGCACTTTATTTTGTGGAGCTCCTGGTTTTCTGTGCACTGAATACCAAAATGTTTTAAAATGCAGTGCCGTTTCCTGGCTGTAGATGGACAGCTACAGCCATTTTTATAAATTAAGCCAACAACCCTCAGAAAAATGTTCACCACTGTGGGAAAGCACAGGAATTTGTTTTTCAGGCGGAGAAAAGCGCCATGTGGATGGGAATGTGTCGGGATTCATTCAAATTCGTGTGACACAACTGCAAACTTATATAAAACCTACCAAAATGAAATAGAATCGAAAATTTAATATCAAACCCATTTTAAATAAAGTATATCAGACTCAGGAATAAATGCAACTTAATTATTAAAGTGAACTAAATCTTGAACTTTGCACAGAAGAAGTAAGATACACATCTTCTTCTTCAACGTGGCTTTAAAGCCATCAGAATCTCTAAAACAAGGAAATGATGACCTGCTTTTAGAGTTTTGCTAGTCTAACTGTAGTACATATGAACCAACCATGACCTGTAATCTATTACTTTGTGTTTCCAGACACAGATTCTCATGTGTATGAATCACACTGACATATTTCCCACATTCTAAAAAGGGGGGGGGGGGGGGGGGGGGAATCCACATTTGGTGGTTTTGTTGTTGGTGGAAATCATTTTGCAGTTTGCAGCAGAGACTCCAGTTTAACAGTTCAAGTCACACACTTCAAAGATTTTCACACATCGTTTGTGTTTCTTTTTTATTGTGTTATTAATTCAAACTGCATTAGGGAGTAAGATGTAGCTGTTTTAAAACTACTGGGTTAGGTCTACTTAAAACTACAATAACTCCTATTCTTTTCAAGCACTGTTTTTTGGTTGCCATGGTGATGCATCCCTGCTTTGTCTATGTGCTCCCAACATAAAACTTACTTCTGTTTATAACTATTCTAAAAATAAATTTACTTATAAAGTCGCTTTTTTGCATGACAGTCAGCACAGCACCTTTTCATGACTGTTTCACAGGCTGCTTTGAGCCTGAGCTCGGACAACACGCATGAAAACACTCAACATGAAAACCCTTAACAATGTTAACGACAACCAAACATGCAGTATTTTTTGTTAGCCTCGTGTCTCTCCACGACACTTTCCCGTACACATGACCAGCGCTCCTGAGAGGTCTGATTCATTAGACTAAATTCAAAGAAATTTGAACTCTTTCAGCGTGCACTTTTCAAATTTCTCACAATGGGGATCCTTTTCCATTTTTTCTTTTAATAAATGCCTGAATGGCATGGCTAAATCTAATTCACACATAGAAAAAAATTGTCTATATCCAGCTTGCTTTAATTCTTTGTTCCTTTTGTTTATTTGAAGGCTTATGTTCCAACTAAACCCTCAAAAAGGTTCTTTTCTATTTTTCTCTGAAGTTTTGGCTGTTTGACACGAATGTCCAACTATAATTTCTTTACCCATAGAAAGTGCTAATGGCTTGGAATGTGGAGGCAGAAAAAAAACGTGGATTTCTTCATTTGTCTGATTGCTAGCTTCACTGTGAGCTGTTATCAGGTTAAAGTCTGACAGCACTGTGTAAATTTGAGTTCTTATCGGAGCCATGCAACTGGACTCTGCATCAAATACCAGTTTTTACAACATTTATGAAATGTTTCAAAATTTTAAAAAAAAAACGGCAAAGCTTTGGAGGTTCAAAGAGCAGTAAGTCATGGCCTGATGACAAACAGGCATTTCCATTTAACTGACACTTCTATAAGAGTTATTACTGCACCTTGAGAAAACTGTAATTACTTTTGGCATGCAGGTACTTCAGCACAATGTACATCTGAGCATAAGCAATTATACAACAGAAGAGAGGGAAAAACTAATTTAATGGAGACGTCTCTGCTCCTCTCTGAACATCTTTAAATGGTTTTCCTAGCAACTGAAGGTCGCTTGCTGCATAACTTCACATTGTGCTAGTCATGAGAAGCAGCAAAGTAATAGAAATGAGGGCGTTTATTTGATTAGAAAAACTTGATTGACTTTCTTTTTATTACTCAAAGATTTAGAGAGTTTATCACCTCTCTTCATCAGAGTCAAAATGCATTTAAAGTTTAATTAGGTGTATGCAAAGACTACATTTAACCATGTGCTGTAAAGAATTCATATTTCTCTTTATTTTTCTTTGGCAACAATGCCTTGTTCACCATATGCCATCAAAATCTTTAACTCCAAAATCTTAAACGTTTCACAGCTAAGGTTCAAGGTTCTGTATTCGTCACATGCAAAGTATAACACACAGTGAAATGTAACCTGACATGCTCCTCAACGAAGATGGTGTGGGGGGGGGGAACATTATATATAATATATGCAATATATACTATATATACACACACATGCTATGGCAAGGAAGAGCCAGGACAACAGCTCGGGGGGAGATATTGTCATGTAGTAGGATCCACTGTGGATCCTATAACAGAGAGACAGAACTGTACAAGGTGCACTCTCACAATATGAGACGAGCACCACCGAGGCTGGAGATAGAGCACGTGGAGTCCAGGAATTGAAGAATTGTTGTTTCTGTGTCAGTCACACATGCATGTCTTCAAACAGTGATGCCAGAGTACATGGGGAGATGGTGGTGATATGGACCTCTTATTTACGAGGTTTATGATCAAGCTTGCAAGCATTAGCTGATCATTTCAGTACTGCATGTCCTAAGGCACATGAATCACTAATACGCAAGGCTCGCAGAATCAGACTTTGTAAGAGCAATTACTCATAGCACTGCTTTTATATATAGTATAACTACATTTGTTTTTAATGAATCCATAAAATCATTTATGATTCAAAGTCTGAGTTTAAGCAGATGATTTATTGGAATACAATTCCTCTTCATGCTACAAGCCGGACACCTATGCAGGCGGGGTGCAGTTTTTTTGTTTCTAACACAGAAACTGCCTACGAGTGCCTGCAGAAAGACGTCTCTTTTCCCTTAACAGATGCACAGATTTATGCTCTCTGCTGCAGTTTAGCTACTTCAGCTGTATTCAGTCAGGTGGCTAAAAGTGAGGTAGTTAACACAATCAGTACAGTGCCTGTTTGTGTGTGTGTGCCTGAGAGTGTGTTTGAGTGTGTGCCTGAGTGTGTATGTGTGTGTGCCTGAGTGTGTATGTGTGCGACTGATGGCAGGGAATAGAGGTTAGACCATCAGGCCAGAGAGATAAGAGCTATAGTTTGATCCTCCCAAAGCACTCGACTGCCAGCCCAGCCAAGCCCATCAGACCTCATCTGAACTGCATGCCAGTTCACTGACAGTGTTTGTTTGCATTTTTATGGATAGATAGTGTGAGTGTGTGTGTGTGTGTGTGTGTGTGTGTGCGTGCGTGTCTGTTTTAAATGCTTGCGTGTCAACATCTCTTTCTTTACTCTTCCAGCCATATGCCCTCCTATCCTTACACAAACTCCTGCAGCATGGATAGCTACACATCTAGATAACAAGCACACTTAAATATAGAGCAATGAGACTTTGCTCCCGAAGGTGGTTTGAACTGGATCAAGTCAGAGATATATACAGAGAGTCTGAGACAGTGAAATAGGAGCTATGAAGTGCATACTGTCAGCTTGGCTGTAATTCAGGCTGTTTCCCTCTTTAAAGCACAAGATCCTGGATGGTGACAGAAGAGCTAATCCTTATAGCGACAGTGGGCTGTGGGCTGGGTAATCACTATAGGAAAGAGTGTATGTGTGTGTGTCAGTGCCTTTCCTAATATGTACAATCGCAATTCCAAAAAAAGTTGGAACACTATGTAAAAGAAAAACAGAATGAAATGATTTCTGTATTCACAACAGAACATAGAAAACATATCAAATGTTTAAACTGATGTACTATTTTCTGTAAAATATTAGCTCATTTTAAATTCTATGCCAGCAACACATATGATAGATGTTGGCAACAAAAGGCTGAAAAAGTAACCAGTGTTAAAACGAAAGAGCAGGATGAACATTTTGCATCTAATAAGGTTAATTAACAGGTCAGTAACATGATGGGTATAAAAAGAGCATCTTAGAGAGACACAGTTTGTCAGAAGTAAAGATGGGCAGGGGTTCTCCAATCTGCAACAAACCTGCATTTATAAATTGCAAAAAATGTCATAATAGTGTTTCTTAATGGAAAATAATGACTTTGAACATCTCCTCATCCACAGTACACAATGGTTTGTTTGTTTTTTGGGGGGGGGGGGGGGGGTTTGGTTTTTTTTGCTTGTCCCGTTTGGCTCTTTTGCCATCAGAATTGTTGTCTAAAGGCAAAGAAAGATGCCCAACGGATTTACTTTACCAAATTGACCATCCCAGCCTTGCCGTAATGGTCCATTTGATTCACCTTTTATTGTTTATTTTATTTTCACTTACTGAATACGGGACAGACTGGACTGGGGGAAAGAAGGGGAGAAAGAAAGAGGGAAAGAGAAACAGCTGAGAAGAGGGACGGGGGAGAAGGGCAAAAACCAAAAACCAACAGAATGAGCAGAGAAAAAAAAAAGCATATATCAATCACCTGGATCACCTGCTGAGAAAGAAAAAAGAAAACAAGCAGAAGAGAACAAGAGTAATAGAGTAAACAACATCACAATGATATATGGGAATATGACAGTAAATACTAAATATTCAACATTATTGTGCAGCACATAAGATCAACAGAACACAGTGTGCTTTGAGGTAGGAGCCAAAAAGGGTGTAGTTTGTGGGTGTGATCACCCGTGTGTACACCTGTGAGCATGGACGCGCTTGTTTTTTTGTTTTTTTTAAAGGTTCCTTCATGTAATAATCTGCTAGAGGGTGTGGGGGGGCCACAGCCCCGTCCTCCAGGGCGTGAAGCAGGTGTGGAGGAGATCAAAACTCCAGACATCCAGAGGCCCCCAGAACACAATGTTACCAAACGTGTCAGAGAATCTGTAGAAATCTCTGGATGCAAGGAACAATAATGGCTTTGGAATTGGCAGCTTGCCAATCTGGAACAACATCTGGAAAAGTGCCTCCAGTACAGAAAGGTATATAAAGGTTTAAGAGCAACATCATCTCCGATTCTATGCCTTTTTCAGGGAAGGCCTTTCATATTTCAGAAACCACATCTGACTTTATTGTAACAACCTGACTTCGAAAAGTCCAGGTGCTGAAATGACCTGCCTGAAGTCCTGACCTTTCACCGACTGAGACCGTTTGGAGCATCATGAAACCAAAGATATGAAGACCAGGACTTTGTGAGCAGCTAGAATCCTCTAGCACACTCATTCCGAAACTGCGGTACGTGTACCACTGGAGGTGCATGAGCTCCCTCTAGTGGCATGCGGGAAGTTGTTTTTCTTTAATGCGACTAAATAATATACCATGATCTGACTGAGGAATTTCAGAAAAATTTAAATGTACAGCTCTGCTATCACTTCCAACATAAATGTAAATATACAACATATACAACATTCATTTATAAATATACAACATAAATATAAATGAAGACAGAAAACTAACCAGCAGTGACGTTCTTACGTCTTACTGAAGTTGGGCTAGCTTAGCATATAATGATGTGCTGCGTTTCTTTTCTTTTTTTTCAAGGGGCTTGTTTAGATTCAGTAGAACAAGCATTGAAACATGTTAAAAACACAACAGCCTTAACAAACGCAGAGTATTTTGGACCCGAAAGCATGGTTCATCACTTAAAGACCAGATATCCCACCTGCTGTGAATGTTTTAATGCACTACGGTTGTTATTACCACCACTTGTCACATCCTGTTTATGACAGTTAAAATAAAAAACATCATGTCAGATTTAAAATTGTCTTGTGTAAACTGTATATTGTGTTAAATAGGCCTATACTACTGTACTTTAATGTCGGTCATAAGGGTGGTACTGGCCATATATTTTATGAGGTGGTACTCATTGTGAAATGTTTGAGAACAACTGCTCCAGCAGACAAGAATAGCAAAACATTCCTCATGTTTGAAATTTAGCTGGTGAGTTATAAAAGAAGTGACCCTCTCATGAAGGACCAAACTACCTACAGAGACCACCACACTTTTTTTAACCTGTTTTTACCTGTTATATGGCAGCACGGTGGCACCGTGGTTAGCACTGAAGAAGGTGCCGAGTTCAATTCCACCATCAGGTCGCGGTCTTTCTGTGTGGAGTTTGGATATTCTCCCTGGGCTTCCTCCAAAGACATGCAGTGGTGGGAGTTGTGCAATGGGGATAGGTTAACTGGAAACTCTAAATTGCCCATAGGTGTGAATGTGAATGCGAATGTCTTTGCACTCACATTCAGACTGGCGACCTGGGCCTCTTGGCCCCAAGACAGCTGGGATAGGCTCCAGCCCCTCCCCGCAACCTGAAAAGGATAAGCGGCAGACAATGAATGGATAGATACCTGTTATAGCTGATCTAAAGTTGAGCTTTTTAACATGGAAGTCTGAAGAGACTTTTGGAGCCAGAGGAGTGCAGTTTCTGGCACTTCCACTTTAGCTAAGTATTTCAGCCCCAGTTGTTGCAGTTTGTTTCTTTCAAGCCTCTTGGCTGTTCTTACCCTTGAAAGATGGAGTCCACCAATAATTTCATAACACATGTTACTAATAATTAATAATCTGCGGCCTTTACCTTTTTCCAGTTTAAATTAAAAAATTAAATTGATTTCAATTCGTTTATTTGAAAATGTGGTAGGATTAAAAAAAACAATCATCTAAGCATATCTGGAAAAAGAAAGATCATATTCCAACACCCACAAATGTGCACAGAGAGCTAAGATTAGCCCGTCATTCAAGACAGACTATGCAGAATTTTACTTTAATTTGCCAGCTCCATTTTCTGGTGTCAGGACCAACCAGGAGCAAATCCATTTGCATGTGCAGATCAACTAATCTTCACATGGTTTCAGGAACATAGCAGCCTATAATGAGTGCTTGCAGGGCAGATACAGTAAAGCACGCTTGCATAATGCCTAAATGACAGTGTTTGTGGTACGGCAATCACAGCATCTCAGTACGTAGTGTGAGGCAACATGTTAAGTGTTTCAGCGTATTCACTTTCAATATTTCATATGAATTACAGCGTACCTGTGTTTTTTCTTTTTTCTTGCTTTATTTGTCGATGCGGTGCCGCCATCCAAGTTAATTTGTTTGAGCAAAATACTTTTAAATTCTCAGTTTGAAAAACATCACAAATGAAAAGCAAAGCCTTGCACATCTCAAGCAGTGAGCGCTCAATTCCTCCTGATGAGCAGGAAAGCTGCTAAGCAGATGCAGGTGCTGGAAACTCTTTTAAAGATCTACTTTATTATTACAGAAACTCAGATCCATATATTAGATTAAAAGTGCAGGATGTCATATGAATAGGATCAATTTCTTGAAACCCTGGTGGCATTTAGACATAAATCCAGATCAAACAAGTTTGCCGCAGCCTGTTATATTCATTCAAGAAGGAAAAAGAGAACAAACAATATGAATCTACATTTTAGAAGTAACACATTTTAACAAAAGAACAAAATACAGCATCATTTTTACCTCTTAAGGTTTATGAATAAAAAGAACAAATTCTACTCTCAACTCTTTTTTTTCAATAGCTAGTAACTCATTTCAAATCTAAATCTTGTTTAATTTATCTTTTTTCTTGTTCAGGACTATTTTAAGATATTCGGCAATAAAATAATCAAAAGTACAGATTTATGTTTTATTTTACTCTGTCTGGCATTATGAAAGTACATGCTGCATAACAGATGGTACATTTTTTGCATATAAAACATATGCCCTCCTATCCGTAAACAAAGAATTGGGATGTGTGTTATACATTATTGAATTAAAGTTAATCAGAATTCTGCTTGGACAGAGGAAATCTTTGAAGTTCCAGAAACTAATGATGGTTCAACGCTGCATTAAAGGTGCATCGTCTGGCTCACCAGTGTTAAAAAAAATTAAAATGTACAGCAAAAAATGTCCATCACGCCACTCTTGTGTTAATCTATGCACGGTCTGAAGCATGTGTGTGGGAATGTATGTGAATGTTTTACTGTTATATCTTATTAGTATTTTAAGTATTCTATCTATTTTATTTATTGAATTTTATTGTTTTATTTATATTTTGATATTGCTAGGGATGATGCAATGATCGGGGACCATTCTTAATTTCGTTGTTCTCATGACAATGACAATAAAGTTTCTGATTCTGATTCTGATGAGATGAAGCATCACCAAATATGTTTCCAAACTAACTTCCTTTCAAGCCAAAGTCTAGAACATATGATGAAGCATATCTTGCCTTTGGTTTCACCTGCACAACAGCAGTGCCAAGCAGAATTAGTTTCCCCTGCATCTGGAGCACGCTCTGGGCTGTCCAGATCACGGACAAACAGTATCCCACATTCCTGATTTTTAGTTCACAAACTCTTATGATGAAATTTTGGCTCTTTATACATTAAAGTTACAGTGAGATACAAATAACATCAGGCTGATCCTGCCACAATTTGTTCCCCCGGTTCAAATCACAGACAAACAGGATCCCACAGTTGTTTATGTTTTTGCACAGAGGCATTTTTTGAAAAATGTATTGATAGCAATGTTGAATATTATTACACAGTAAAAACAACAACAACAACAACAACAACAAAACAACTATATGTAAAATAATTACACCATAAAGATGTTTTTTTTTAGTGGCCTATTTTATTGCAACCTGTAACTTATTGCAGTTTACTTTTATTTGTTTAATTGTTTACAAAAGGTTTGAGGTGTGGAATAAACAGCAGTGGAGTTTGAAAACAAAATATGGGTGTGTGTGGTTGGAGGATGTGTTTGTGGTGGGGGGAGGCCTTGTAAAACAAAGGGGGGCCTAGCAAAAAAAGTTGGGGAACCACTCGTCTACAGTAATGTTTAGGTTACTTTTACTTCACTCACTGGAATGTTGTGGCTGACCGGTTTGTTTTTTATGCATACATATAACCAAACTAAAGCATCATAACTAAAATCTTTTTTAAAAATCCAAGTTTCAAGGTTTCCAGGTTGTGCTGAAGGAAACAGTATTTGTGTTTTGTTAGTCTGAAGAAAACAAATAAGATACACTTCTCTGCTTCAAGCTGAATCTGTCTTTCTGTATCCTTAAAGCATCCGTTTAAATCAATTCAGCTGCCAGCACTGCTGTTTTTATGATCATATATATTCTGTGTCTCCGCAATATTACAAATTAATGGCGCTTAGCCAGAGTTTAATCAGGAGGACCGCTTTATTATTGCTCCTCTATTCCTTCATTCATTATGCCCTCGATGCCACACCCCTTTGCTCCTGTCCGTTCATTTCTTCTCCCGCTTCTCTCTGTTAACCTTTAAATTTAAAATCCAAGAGGCATCTCTCTTCTGGTTCACAGCATCCAATCAAGTAGTCCTAAAATTTCTCTCTTATCCAAATGAGAGCAAATTAATAATCCCCACCATTCATCAGTCCAGTTAGCTGCAACACTACCCTGCTTGTCTCCACTGCTCACACAGATACTGTTATGTAATTACTATCTTCCACAGCACCAGTAAGTCATTTGCAAATGCACAATAATTACAAGGAAGCACACAGGCAGCGAGCCCTCTTTTCTGTTTAAGCAGTGTTTTCTGGGGTGAACTGAAAATCAGCCTAATCGTAGATTTGTTTTTTCTTTTTGCCTGTGCCGTTTGGTTCTTTTCTTTGTCTGAAAGCCAAGAAAGATGCCCAACGGATTTACTTTACCAAGTGGATCATCATAACCTTGCCATGCTGGTTCATTTGACTGACCTTTGTTATTATTATTTATATATTTTATTTTAAGTTGTTACAGGCGGGGGCTCGACGAGGCAGACATGACTGGGGGATAGGAAAGAAAGAAAGAAAGAAAGAAAGAAAGAAAGAAAGAAAGAAAGAAAGAAAGACATAGGGGAGGAGGGACAGTGAGAGAGGATTCTTAAAAAAAGAAGAAAAACATTTTTGAATTATTTTTTGATTTTTTTAAATGTATTTATTTCTTTTATTTATTTCTCTTTTTTTTTATTTCTTTTTTCCCCATCTTAGATGTTAATACTCACTCGGTGAGGTAATAAGCACACCTGTATTTCATCTTGCTTGCCTGCACCTCTGGGATGAGCTAACACAGCAACAGACAGGAGTGGGAGAAGTAAGAAGCCAAGTTTCCGAAAGTTAAAAAAGTGATATCAATGTTCCGATGTAAGAGGTGCAAACAAAAAGCTTTTAGCTCTTCCAGTAACAAATAAAAACCACACTTCTCTTTAAGGCTGGGTACCCTCATTGATCTCTACAGCTGATTCACAAGGTTCGATTTGATTCAATCCCTCATTTGATTCGATTTTGAATCCGCCAGTCAGAAATATTATAATTATGATAATTTATCCCAGATATGTACTGTTGAAAGAACCCTCTAAACCTTGTAGATTAAAAATATTTAATTTAAATTAATTTAATTTATTTACCTGCTCTTTAATCGTTTGCTGTTTTAGCTGTTCTTACAAAAACGTTTGTATTTAAAAATTGATCTCAGGATTTAATAAATCAATATCACAGTATTCAAATTAAAATTGATTTGAATCGGGAAACTGATTTTTTTAAACCCACCCCTAGTTCTCTCTCTAGCTTGCAATTCTGCTCAGGATGAACTGCTGTTCCCTGAAAGTCATACGGTCATTATATCTCTTGGTTTTGTTGTCACTCTATGATTCCACCTTTAAAGCTTCCTCCTGTCTTCTTTGCTTTCTTTCTCCATCTTAATGTTTCCATGTTAATGTGGTTGTATTTCCTGACTGCCTCGCCTTAGCTTTTTCCAGCTGCATCTGATCCCAACTTGCGTCTCGTTTCCCAGGCTACAGTCTTGTTTGGATACTTTTTATACAATACATTTCTAAGAAGTTCAGAAAGTTTTTCACTTTCCACTCATTGTCGGTTTTATGTGTAGAATCTGGAGGCAAAAATGACTTTTCTCCATTTTGAAATAAGGCTGCAACATGACAAAATGTGGAACAAGTGAAGCGCTGTGAATATGTTCTGGATGTGGTGGGTGCTTTTCCCAGAGTGAACTTGAACTTGCAGGGTCTCTTTAGGAGGAAATGAGTTGAAACACACATCACAAATGCTGTAATGCAAATGGTCAGAATGGGGTTTTCAAGAAGCAATATAAAAACAGCAGGCGTGCTGGAAGCTGTGTTTTGTTTAAGTGGAGTTCAGTAACTGTCTGATCACAGAATTACGCAGCAGCAAAGATGGTGGTAGAAAAAAAGCTTTTTAAAATAATATTTTTAGGTCAAATTGAACAATTATGATTGTAATTAGAATTATATAGCTGTCTGTGATGCAACAGAAGGACAATAATTCATTAGGATTCAATCTTCTGCTCATTAAAATGTTTGTTGTCTATAAGATGTGAAGAAACAACTCGGGTTCAAACGTCACCTAGATGTTACGTTTAATTGAAATTTAATTTAATTGCATTAATCTAGCAATTAACCAACAGAATGACATTTTTTGTAATGTGTTTAATTGCAGTAATATTCTGTCCTTATTTTTAGATTATTCTTTTAAAACATTTCTATACATTTTATGCCAAAGTTCATGATGTATAATTACAAAGCAAAACTGCCAGCAGTTATTTTGCCTTTCAAGAAGTAACAGAGTGTAAAGCACAAGTGTTGTCCTGTTTCCATTATGAATGTAGGGAAGAGCCCACAGGGGAAACCACACACTCAGACTGCAGAGGATGATGGAGTCCCTGGAACAACAAAAAGTTGCCTAACAGCAAGGTGGGATCTGGACCATTTGAGACCAGAGTCTGTGGTAACAAATCACCGTTCGGGATATTAAGTCGAATTCCACGGTCTACGGTTTAAAATGGCGCCCTGAGACTAAAAGTATTAGAGCGGCAGCAGTAAGGAGGAGAAAAATGTTTCAGTCCTGGTGCAGTGCTCCAAAACCTGACTCAAATTTCTCAAAGTTGTGTTTTTTGTTAATAAAACATCGATGTTGACAGGAAAAACTTAATAATAAATAAGAAATTTGGAGATAGACTTGACTGCTGGGGGCAAATCCTTTTTGATAATCCTTTTTTCTCCTTTTTTGAGAGCTTTAGGAATCTCGTATTCAAAATAAGACAAATCAGAAGCCAAGTGATGATTAATGATTGATTGCATACTTTTTGACCATCTGTTCCTGTGAGCTGTTTTTTGGTGTTTAATTGCAATAACATCCAGAGGGCTAGGCAAGATTTCCATTGGAGATTCGGTTTTCTTTCAGAAGAGTAGATGCTTTAAAACGGCTCAGCAAAGCAGCTGGTAGCGGAAATATACAGTAAAACATGATTTTCTCCACCTTTTTGGTTCAATAATTCAAAGACGCTTTCATTTTTACAGATCAGCAGAATAAATAAATGGGGCTGACAAAATTGGGATTTTGAATATGGTGGTGCTGCAGTGATACGTGCATTTGTCTATGCACCTCAAAACACTGAGAGTCTTGATTAAAGCCAATTAAAATATGCAGAGAATGTAAGACGCCACAAGTCCAGCCTCACTAAAGTGCTCCAGTTTCCACGTTTGTCTTTTTCCTGAGTTTCTAATTAAATATAGAAGAACTCGGCGTGTTGCCACATTTTTCTTTCATTGACTTCATTGTGTGTGTGTGTGTGTGTGTGTGTGTGTGTGTGTGTGTGTGTGTGTGTGTGTGTGTGTACACACATGTTTAGACATCTTTGTGAGGACAGTAAATTGGCTACTATACTTGTGGGGACCAATAGCCCTTCTGGGGACAAAATGTCAGTCCCCACAAGTTTGAAGGCATGTTTGAGGCTCAAACTGTGGTTTTAGTATCAGGGTTACAATTAGGTTATGGCTAGGTTTAGTCTGAGTGTTAGGGTTAGGCATTCATTTCTGATAGTTAGGGTTAGGGTAAGCAGCTTGGGAATGATGTATGTCAATGAGATGTTCTCATTAAGATATGAAAACAAGTTTGTGTGTGTGGCCACAAATAAAACAATTTAGATTTCCCTTCTAGTATTTCTTTCCTATAATGATTAAGTAATTATGTTGCAATCTGAACTTGACCAGCATGAGCTGCTGATCATTTCTGTTGCTACACATATTTTGCATCAATGACAGATTTACTTATTATGATGCCGTATTTATTTTATCAGAGCTAAGAGCCCAAAGACAAAATGAACTGGCATAAATATTACACTTTTCTAGTTTTACTGACCACTCAAAGCACTTTAGATTACAGGGCCCATTTAACCATACATCCAGAGAGTGTTTTATTCTTTACACTTTATCTAACGCTCACTTATGGCCTGTTATAATCTCCAAAACAACCAAACATTTCCCTCTTTGCACTGTGGGAGGAAGGCAGGTAAACCCATGCAGGGATAGGGAGAGGCAACAGCCTAAACTATACAGATTTACAGGTTTCAGAGGCATTAATGAAAACCTCACTATCTTCATCTAAATCAATAGATAGATAGATAGATCAATAGATATAAATCAATAGTTTAAGGTAGAGCCCAGAGACTGCATATAAAAGCTGGATGGAGTGTGTGCGTGAAGTGCTCCTTTTTAAGCTTAAATTTGAGGATTTTTGCAGCTGGTGCTGGTTTTTGAGCCAGAAGAAAACATGATTGGATGAGATGATATAGCACCAATTTAACACCTAACACTACATTGTTTAGCAAACTGCACCCATACACCATCTAAGCGATGGACAGACACTTACCAATTAGTCCTAATTAACATGCAAATTAAAAGTCATATTTGACATATTAATGCTCCAAAAGGAACAAACAACACTCAGCAGACAGCTACAGCTGCCTGTTTTTTTCCCCTAAATTTTAATCCTTCATAATGTATTAATTAATAATAATTGCTGTTAATGGTCAGGTAAATATCCCAGTATATTGCAAAAATATAAATACAGAGGTTTCCTTTACTCGTTTTTGGAGCCATGAACGCCTAACTTGGTGAAAGCAGAGAGGTTAAACTCATGGAGAACCTGGTGGCTACCTGGTAAGGAAGCCACCTGACTCGTCAGGTTGGGCTGATCAAAAGAAAAGAGAAATAGAGGCTCTGTGTCTAAAGTGACTGTTTTCTTCTTCAGGCTGTGGTTGTAAAAATCAAGATTTGTTTGCTTTCAATTAGCACTGTGCTGCAATGCAGTCCATGCATCTCCCTTTCTTTGATATTGTTTCTTAGGCCCAGGCGATAAATGAGCCTTTCTTGGAATTTTTCTTGTCCATGCACCCCTTGTTCTTTGTTATTCTGATGCTGTTTGCATTTTGAACTTTTGCTACTAAATAAAACTCAAACTGAGCTTCAAACACCTTGAAAAACTGAAAGTGCAAAGGGGAAATTGCATTTATCCTTCAACAGCTTTTTAGAGGCCAGCGGTAAAAGACCTTGGATTGTACTCTTTTGTTCCCAAGTGATCTTGTGTAAATGTATTGAGCAGTGAGCAGTGTTGTGTTTTGCTGGGAAACAGCAAAGTGTTCTTTGGATAAGGAGAGGTTGGAGAGAAGAATTGGAGTCAGGACTTTGGATCTACAATGCAGCTGTGGAAGCCTCACATGCTCCAGATACATATGATTAGTTGCTGTGCAGGGATTAGAAATGCAGAATAATGCTAAGAAATAATTCCTTAAAGAATATTGAAACGCTAATGTCTGTACAGCGGATCTGTTTGTGGCGGTGCTGACTTAATGACAACATCCTTCTTTCTTTAGTTTCGGTGTTGAATGTTTGAGGTATTAGGATATTTGCATGTTTTAATTAAAAATAGAAAATACTGGTTACAAAGGAGAAGCAGGCAATGTTAAAGGTTGTTCACTTTTACTTATTGAAATCTGTGATATTTGGTGATTTTAGAAAGATAACCTGACGCCTTAAGATCCTCTTCTCTGTTATTAAGAGCTTGTGCAAAACTAGAAATGGTGGAATTTATACATTTTTAAAGACATTTTAAAGGACAGCCTTAATACAATTGACGTAATGAGCTCATGTGCTCTCGGGTGCACTCAGATTCTCATGATTTTTCCAAATTCTGCCAACTTCTGCATGGCAATAAAATACACCAATGGCTCCCCAAGAGCAGCAAATGATCTCATTTAACAAATTTTGCTAATTCACACAGGCAGGACTGACTATTAAACTTTGTAATTAGGCTGATAGTGTCTTTCAAATGCAGTGTAGAGGAGGAACGGGAACGTTTCTACAGTGCAGGCTCAGCACGTGCTATCACTCCACCTGCACAAAGTCTTTTTTTAGAGAGTGTGGCTCTCAGGATTTGTGAAGTGCTAACGTTCATTTATCCACATACATAGTGCGAGGTGGTGGAAATGAAGCTTACAGACTTCTTGAGGTAAAACATTAGTGTAGCAGATGTAAAGTACTGACTGGAGATGACATATAAATCCCTACTGATGGTAAAAGAAAAAAGCTAATAATAAAGTGTAGGAAGAAGTGGAGATGGCAGAAAAAAAACTTATGTAACGCTGTCGGATCGCGTCTGCAGTCAGTTTAATGTTTACCTCTTGCCCATGTCTCATGTTTCTGTCTCATATGATGGTTCAGGATTTTTGTAAAGTATTTGCTGTGTAATATGTCTGAGTTTGGGGGTATTTCCAGCTATTTCTGCCTTCTGTTCTCCTCTATATTTGCTACTGTTTTCAGTAAGATCAGTGTCACTACTTGTCACCATCTACCTTTGGTAAGCTTTTCTTATGTGCCTCAGTTGGTTTACTTTCGGGGGGTTCCACTCCAATTATTAGCTCCTCTCTGTGTGCATGTAGTCATTTGTCTCTTTGCCAGTTATCATGACAATATAACTAAGAAAGAGCATTTAAAAGAAATCTTGATAGAATGTAATGAAAAGGATAATAATCTATAATCCTAAAGTATCAGTATACATTTTTATACATTTTTAACAACAAAACCACAATTTTGTACTTCCATCCATTCGCTTCCGCTTGTCCTTTTCAGGGTCGCGGGGGGCGCTGGAGCCTATCCCAGCTGTCATAGGGCGAGAGGCGGGGTACACCCTGGACAGGTCGCCAGTCTGTCGCAGGGCCAACACACAGGGACAGACAACCATTCGCACTCACATTCACTCGCACATTCACACCTGGTGACAATTTGGATTATCCAATTAACCTATGGGCAGCACGGTGGCACGGTGGTTAGCACTGTTGCCGCACAGCAAGAAGGTCCTGAGTTCAATTCCAACATCAGGCCGGGGTCTTTCTGTGTGGAGTTTGCATGTTCTCCCCGTGTTTGCGTGGGTTCCCTCCGGGTACTCCGGCTTCCTCCCACCATCCAAAGACATGCAGCTTGTGGGGATAGGTTAATTGGCTAATCCAAATTGTCACTAGGTGTGAATGTGCAATTTTGTACTTTTCATATAAAAATGAAAGATGTACAATATGCACACATGATACAAGCCTGAACCTCCTCATTCAACATGCTTTTGGAGAAATGTGGAACCATTTATTATGTATTTCAACTAATTTGGGAATATTGTGCTAAAGTCAGACTTACAATCAAGCGTTCTACAGCTGACAAGTGTTTTAAGCATTAAGAGATGAAATGCAAATGTGCAGTTAGAGCTTCATCACTTACCTGCAGCAACTAGCATGAATTAGTCTTACAGTATATACATATCCCCTGTAGCTTGTCTTTGTAGTACATCTTTGTACTCTCTTGCTGAGCATTCTCAGCTTTCCTTGCTTTTTGTCAACCCCTTTAAGTCTTCTACATGAGCTGTTTTTTGTTTGGAACTGTTTTATTCTGTTTGTTTCAGAACTAGTAGCTATAGTTTGTTTATTAAACCTTGGATTTTCTGACTTTATTCTGTGTTTTGACCAATTCATGCATCTGTCTTTTTCTGGTCCTGACTCACTTTACTTGTCATGAGTCACAAATGCACTGATGAAGCTCCACGCTGTGCATGACGCAAAAGGTGTTATAAGGTCTATTTAAGGTTATTTTATCCACCTGACGCTACTTAAAGCTTTGCAAAGCATTTAATGCTGTTGGACTGGTGCCTTATTCCAGAAGGCAGGTTTAACAAACTCAGTCTAAACCTCTGTTAATTAATTTATGTTCCAGAGAAGCTGGCTAGAGTTAATCGTGCGTGTACACATAAGTGAAAGAAAGCCATCATAAAGGAAGCTGTGAGACCAAATGCTTTTCTCATTTCACTAATTTGTGCCTCCTCTGTGCCCCGTCCTTCTGTCTGTGACCCAGAAATCAGTCTCAGGATGCCAATTTCCTAAAATGCATGTGGAGTAGAGAGGAGGCTTGCAAGTGGACAGGTAAGGACCTGTGACCAAGGATGTACATAGTCTTTCGCCTTCTATATAAACACATGGCTGGAATGCAATTCTGGTTCATTCATATAACACAGCCTAATAAATCTTTCAGTCATTTCTAATGGGGTGTGATTATTTAAGACTATATGTGAGGGGAAGGGTTTTAAATTCACATATGATTTAACAGGGAGCTCATGTGGGGAAGCCAGTATGGGTGAGATATGGCCTCTTTCACATCAGTAGTCTCACTGCAGAATTCTGAATTAACTGAAGGTTTTTTAAGCAATTTTTTTTAATTACCAGATAAAAATGAATGACGAGAGTCCTGCCTAGAGATCATTTTCAAATGAAAGAAAACGGTACATGTTTGTTTAATGTATAGACTGAAGGATATCCTGTGTTGTTGGAGGCTAAGGTAACATTACCCAGAGTAAATTACAGGTTAGACTACATGTTTTTGAGATATTTATAGCCAAATAAAATATCCTCAGCTTTGTATGAATATAAGAGAACAAAATGACAGATCATCCAGGTCATTTGTGTCTTTAAGATATATCATATATACATAAAACTGTGTATCATCTGCAGTGAAAATAGAGTATTTATATTCAACCAAAAGGAAGCATGTATAAAAAGTACTGATCTTAGCACAGAACCATAACTGACCTCTGTGCAAGAAGAAGTCTCCCCACTGGCACACTGAGTACTGAATGCTGCTCTGATGAGTCCACTGTCAGGGCCCTCTAAATCTTTACTGACACCCGTAGAATAAACCATTCCTCTGAAAATGGTCACCGAGTTGTGAAAACAATTTTTCAAATATAATGAAGCTAAGAAATCTGTGTATACTTCCTCAAGACAGCTGGATCGAGCAAGTGTAGCGGTTTAATTACAGCTAACTTGATATTCTCTGCTATGTATCCTGTTAATAGTGACAAATCAATCATATTTAAAATTGTGGTATTAACAGTAAGTTTAATAGTCTTGTAGCAAAAAAGTCTAAAGAACATGTTGAAGCTAAGAGGAAGGAAAGGAGAGAGTCTAAATAAATATCTTCAGTTATTAAAGTTGCTGTTCTTAATGAGACATCTGTTGGATTTCTGTGATTTTTTTAATGGTTAAATTGTATTTGTAAGGAAAATTTTAAAAGTCATTGCTTGTTAAAGTTAGAGGAATACTCAGCTGAACAGAGCTCTGACTCTTTATGAGCCTGGACACAATGCCAAAAAGAAACCCGGGGTCGTTCTTGTTTTCCTCTCAGTGACAAACAATAAAATGTTCAAACTTTATCGATTTTTTTTTATAGGGCAACAAACTATTTTTCTAGGCCAAAATGAAGGTCATCTAAATTAGCTTATGAATCGTGGGATGCAATAGCAAGGAGTCAAACATCACTGATTGGTCGCTTTTTCAGAGGAACCACAGTGTCCAGTATATTTGTATTTTGAGAGAAGCCAGTTTATTCCAATTATAACTCAAATACATCGTTAAGGCTGTCCTTCTCAACATCTACATGTGAATGTTAGAATCACATGCTGTAATTATTCTATCTGAACTGTGGCTTCAATGAAGAAAAAATTCTGAAAGAAATCAGAGATACTGAATAAGGGCAGGTGGACGAAAGATGACAACAAATACAACTGTTCTTTGCATTTCCCATGGAGGTTTCACAACAGAAGGATTGTGTGTGTTCTCAAAAATACAACAACACAACAACCCTTGCTCCATGACAGTTTCAGTGGGTGAATATGAAATGCAGTCGTAAAAAATGCAGGCCGTCTGCAGCCTGGATTTTAAAAAACTAAATGTAGTCCAGTTTCTGAATCTTAAAGTTGTTTAAGTTTCATCTTTACTCAGGTATTCACATCACCTCTAACAAGACACCAGCATTTTTCCATCAGTGTGACCGATCACAACTTGATAAATGTTTATTCATTTGTAAAGATGTAAATGTCTGCTGAATAACTTGCAGTGAGGAAAGAAAGTCTCAGACAGCTGCTTCAGCTGCAGGAGGAGGGGAGGAGTCACAGAGAAAATCATTTTGTTGGAGGAACACTGCCAGCCACCAGGGCCCTGTACTACAAAACCTGTTGAACATAACCTGGGATATCTTTGCACTGTCAGAATTCACCTAACATCAGCATTCATGGTAGTCATACAAAGCTGATGTCAACCAAGAGTTTCCCCTGCGCATTTGCATCTGATCAATCACTATTACTGATAAGTGCGCTGATAACAACAAAGCTTATTTTGTTTCTTAAAAGAAAAGGAAACTATATCATCAGAAAAAATATAAAAAGGCTAAACATATAATACAGGATGAAAGCAAGAACGCTGCCAAAGATAAAGCAGCAGCGTGAATTAAAACCAGGAAAGAACGCCAGCAAAAACTGCAGACTGTGTGAGTAAACAGACTCTATCATTAAAACACAGTCTGAGTATAAAGAATGAATTCAACACAAAATTCAAATGTAGGCTTACTCTACGAGAAAAAGCGAAATCCACATGAACAATTGTGTGTCCTGTTATAGAATCATATATCAATCCTATATCAGCATCAATGCGATAAAATGATAGTAAAACTTTTTGCAACCAAAAAATAAATCAATCAATCAAAGAATAGGAGTCCATATTTAATACTGATGCTCTTCATGGAAGCACAAAGACCCTCCTCGCATCCACAAAGAGTTCTGAGGGATGTTAGAGAACTAGTGATGCTATTTCTGCATAACTGATTGGTCGACTGGGTCGTGGGGGTGCTGGAGCCTATCCCAGCTGTCTTGGGGCAAGAGGAAGGGTACACCCTGGACAGGTCGCCAGTCTGTCGCTGGGCTAACACATAGACACAGACAACCATTCGCACTCACATTCACACCCACGGGCAATTCAAAGTTTCCAGGTAATCTATCCCCACTGGGACAGACAGCTGGGATAGGCTCCGTCCCCCGCGACCCTGAAAGGGATAAGCGGAAGAGAACGGATGGATGATTGGCCAATAGGCAGTGATTACAAACCTGCTGATCTGCAGCATAGGTTACCATGGCGATATACCCCAGGGCTCAGGTGAGTTTCAGAGTCTGTTATCCGGGTAACAGACCCACAGTTTAAGTTGGTGCACACAGTTTCCTTCATCTCAGGGGTGTTCACCAAAATGATTCTCTGTGCAGCAGGTGACAGTTGTATGTAACTCTGTTGCTTTACATCAATGTTTCATTTCTATATACAAGATACACATTTTTTTTTTTATCACGGTGGTCTTGATGGAAAAGTATTAACTGCAATGATGAGATTTTGTTTTTCTGAAAACGCACATCCTGAACGCATGTCACTGATATCAGATTTGTTTGTGTTGCTATGGTGAAAGCTCTTCAGCTCCCTGCTGCACAGTCACCATGAAATAAAACAGCTGGAGTGATTCATTTATTAGTAGTTTGCCTCTCACAAGAGGAGGATGGGGGATAACTGGAGGCCCGATGCAGGGCTGTGGTCCATCATTTCTGGTATTCTGCGCTAACTGCAGCTCACTTAATATAAATGTCACTAATGTGGCACAAACACACCACAGAGGGAATAGTCATAAGAACATGGCAACACTGATGGGAACTAGCTTCAGGCTCTGCTGCTGGAACTAACATGAGGTGATGCGTTTCATATTTGTATGAGAAGTTACCCCTTACCTCCCTTTTATTTTATGGCACCCTTCTTCAGGTGCGATCCACATTTTAAGCAGCGGGTCTTCCGTGTGGTGCATTTGTTGAACTACATTTAAATCCAACAAATATTTGATTTCAGGAACTTCTTTTTTTTTTTTTTATTGAAGAAAATGGCAAAAACAAAAAAAAAGAAGAAGAAGGCAAATGTGCACAGCTAATGGTTGTTCTTTGGATACACTGGAACACTGGACGCCATCGTTTTACTATAAGATTGTTTGAATTGTTTATGGTTTAAAAGGTGAAATCAATAACACGCTCAGTTTGCCTCGAGGGGAATTTTAAACATGAAAATATTATTCGTTATTCGCCAAGACATACATGAACTCACTACAGACATCAACCTAACATTTCCCAGTTGTACAAAAGCCTTCTAATTGTACACTTAATAGCATACATTATTCAAGCATATTTTTTCTCATTGTCATTAATCATTTATATTTTTTCATGACCATAAAGAAGACATTACTGTCAATAATACATGAAGCATAAGGCTATTTAGTGAATTTCTGTCTTTTAATCTTTCTGCTGTTTAGAAATTCAGACATTTTATTCCTCCATAAACTCCCTTGCTTCCCAAACAGCTATTTGAAGTTGCAAGTTGCAAAGAAGCGATTCATTTTAGTCATTAAATCAAATGCGCATTATCTTGCAGCGCCCAAACAAACATTAATCATCAGGCATAATCTCGACAGGTAATCTCCTCTCCCCTCTCGAACTTGCCTATGAAAGAGATAAATAAATATATTTACACCACCCGTTCAAGGGAGAGAAGGCATCCCTGCCAAATGATGTCATTAGAGCTGAACGATAGCTCCCACTACTGCTGTTTGCTGTTGAAAAAACAAGTTGGTGCATTCAGTAGGCCGTAGCTCAAAATCAAAATCAATAATAATATTCTTGGGCGAGTGAATCCCATCACCTAGCAGACACCTTCGGGCAGCCAGCGCTGTTGTGTGCTACCACAAAGAAAATGACTTAATCAACTTTCCTGAAGGTTTTCTTATATACATGCAGCGATAACAGAGTTTTTTGTGCAAACAATCAAGTAACCAATTGCTATTCCAATATCATTCACACAAAAAAGGCTCGGGAATAAATCCATATTAGCGTCTCTTTCTGGGTAATCCTTGATGATGGCAGTTTAAGAATCTCAGACTCAAGCTTGGAAAGTTAAAGCAAAGTGTATCACCTGGATTTCTTCTACTCTCAGCTGTGAACGAGCAGAAACTTCAGAGCAGAACTTTAGAAAGTGACACAAAGGCATCGCCGCTTATTTAAAGCTCCACGAGAAAACCTAAAGCCTTGGCATCGGGACAAAATCGGGAACTTTAAAACCACGAACATGTCTGCAGACTCCACACAGTCTCATGGTGGTTAAATCCTCCATTTGAACCGCAATTCATTAACGAGAGTAAACAGCTTGTACTGCAGCATGAATTTTAATCGGTGCTCAAGGCACTTATTCTGGGAGTTAACACATCATTTATGATTTTTAACACACAGTGAAAAATATAAAAATGCATAATGAAATGAGTTGTGCTTGTTTGTACCATTGTTCTCTCACTTCTTTTGTGAACAACTTGGCTTCTGCCCACAGAGTCGTTCTCACTGGATTTATTTAGTTTATCACATTCCCAAATGAATAATTGTGCTGCTGTGAAGTTACTCAGAGAAATTAATCACTTGGTAATTATTTTATTTGCAAAACTTGTGGTTATTTTTGAAATCAAAAGATTGTCAGCACCAACTGGGCTGACAGACTTGCAAAATAGCCATGGTGCCCCCTGCCTCTCACCCTATGGCAGCTAGAACAGGCTCCAGCCCCCCACCACAACCCCGAATTAGACAAACAGAAGACTCTGGATGCATGACCAAAGCAAGAAGAAAAGGAACTACAATGGTGCTGCCTATAAGTAAAGATGGCTTCTGATTTTTATCTGTATTTCTACAGCACTAAAGCCGTTGTCTCAAGATGGACTTTTCTAACAATTCAGCAATGGTAAAATTTCTTCTGTAGTTTTAAAGCACAACTGACAAAATCTTCTTTTAAAAATATTCATACATTTAAATGCAGATGAAAACCAGAATGGAATCCAGCTGCAGTGGGAACCAAAGAAGCCAGCATCACATTTGGAAGTAGCACATGGCAGCTTATCACTACCCTAACCATAAAAGTACTGACTGACCAGTTAGCAACATTACGAATTCCCGTGCAGGAACTTTTGGGGTGCAAAACAATCTGAGAGGCTACCTCAACTAATTAACTGACTTCAAATGGCACCCACTGGGTTTTATTCTAGCAGAAATGTTCACTTTTTTTTTGCTATGAACCATTCAGTTCAGAAATATCATCAATACACCAACTTTTTCTCAAATGTTTCAAAGGTTGCTATGGAGCTGTCCCTGCGGTTGAAACAAAGCTATACAAAATGAAAAGTTCACTTCGATCAAGCAACTAAACATTGAATTCCTACTGAGGTTCATGGTGGCAGGTCGTTTGGCTCCAAAACAAGCCCAACTCCTCAGCCTCTCACCAGCATGCTGACGATTGGTATGAGCTGCAATTTTGCAAATCTAACTTTTTTTAAGAGAAAATGGGGGGGGGGGTTCTCGAAATGCTTCCAGAGACACCATACTTGTTCAGTCGTCTTCTGATTTTACTATGTTGATGTAATTAACGTGCTAACTGAAATCTACAGAATCTTAGCTGCAGCTGTTGGAATTTGTGCCTTTTTTCCGAGCATTGCACTGTTGGACTTTAGGATGGATTGTTATTCGCTCCTGTTTTTAATGTTCCCAACCAGGAAGCCGCCAAATTATCTGCTTTAACAGAGATGGTGACTCTTGCTAAGTAAGGGTGCACTTATTGTATCTGTGAAAACATTGTTTTTCACATTCCTATACCTATGTGTATCCCCCATGCCTTTTATGTTACCATGAATGCACCCAGACAGATGGCTCTGGATGTATACATCAGTGGTAATGAGGCAGTTTGTTTACAGCAGAAGAGACAAAACTCCTGCTGTTCTCCATTTCAAAGTTGTGTATGACCAGACAACAGTAATGTGATGTGGATTAATGCACTAATCGATTTGGTAGTACGACAGCCGCCCGGTTGAAGTCTTCTTCGTGGCTGAAGATAATGAAGTCACATTCGGCACAGAACAGAAAATGACAAAAACGAAACTAGCGAGTTGTGTGTCTTAAAAAAGGAAATAGCAGTATCCAAGCGTGGTGTGATATTCTAACACAGCCCTGCATTTTAGGCTGGTGAAACGGATTCATTTTGAAGTGCGCAGCTTTAAGTGAAACATTCACTGTTCTCAATAGCTAAAAAGCACAGAAGAGTCACAGTGAAATTAAAGCAGCTCTGCAGATACACATGAAGTGCAGCTCGATGCATGCGTTTAAACACACTGTACACACACACACAGTCTCCCTCGCACAAAATACCAGTCTCTGTCAGAGCCTCTCTCCTCTATTTTAAAACCCAGAGGAGACTTATGTCCTGCCCTTAGATCAGGAGTCTGCTGGGCTTTAAGATTAGAGCTAAGCACGCCTTCTCTCCCCACTTTTTCATCTCCTCTTTGTCATTTTCTTCTTCTCATTCATTTTAATGAGAGCACTACTTTCCTGCAGAAGAGGCTCCTCCTGCCACGGGGGGCGTTTGGTCATATTTCAGAGCCCTGTGATGCACCGCTTTAGCCAGTCAAATACAAAGTATTACATTTAAAATTTACAAGCCCACAAACCTGCTCGCATCTCTGTACCGTCTGCAGCTCTCTGAAGTCTCTCTACATTTGATACATTTTTCTCTCTCTCTCTCTCTTTGGGACATTTTGTTTTGTTTAACCAAAAATCATGCACATCTTTCCTCACCATGTAATTTGTCTGTGGTGAATTTCACACACTCCTCTAAAATTCTTTTTTGAGAGTTTAATGGCTTTAATGCTGCAAGCTCAGTGATGATTCATTCACACGTCTTTTCATCGATGTGTCATCTTTTTAAAAAGTGGTGTTTGCAGCGATAAGAACATTTCCATTGTGGCAAAGAGGGCTTTTTAAGGCAGTTAACACGTCATTCTACATCACGGTCCTCACATGAGGCCACAAACTGTTGGTAGTGACCAAAAGAATAAGACTAAGAAAACTGGCAAAATGAGCTTCCTCATAAGGGTGTTTGGGTTCTGGCTTGGAGATGGGGTGAAGAGAGCAGTCTTTTGGGAGGAGCTCAGATGAGAGCTAGTGCTCCTTATTAAAATGAGTCAGCTGGGACATAACCACTCCACAATGGAGAGCGTTTGCCTCCTTGCAGCCTTGAGACCACCCTGACAAGCTTGAGCAGGAGTAGACTGAAGAAAAGGAGGTCCAGCCACAGATCAATGGATATATACCCAAAAGATAATCAAATGACTGTGCCACTGCCTCATCTTGGAGGGGAGTGATTTAGCTATTTAGCTAACAGGACCCGAATCGTTTGAGAAAAAAGGAAACCCTGAAGGAAAAACAGTTGAGTCCATATCTGTCTGTACTGTCACACAGTATTTTTCATTCACTATGAGCTACACAGGAATATCCCTCGATGCAGTCAACACTGGTGGAGGAGCAGAGGTGAAGAGTGATGCTGAACATCTGGATGTAAGATAAAAGGACTGCTAATGAGCTGAGGGGAGGTGCCAGTGGATGCTGGTTCAACAGTCTGACACTTAAGAGACAGAAGAGAAATTACTGGCTCACTGACAGGTTTCATTCATTCACTATTGTTTTATAACCTTACTAATAACACAGGTCCTTTAGTCATTCCTGTAGTGTATTTAGTCCCTTATTGCTTTATAGTTCAGTTCTAACCCAGTGTTCTCAACTCCCCTGTGTTAACTTAGGCCTGTCTTTGTGTCTTTGTCAAAATAGTGTGTTGTAGTCCTCATCCCAGTGTTCTGTTATGATAATCCCTCTGTATTATGTTCTGTTTGCTTCCCCTGTCTCGTTACCCCTGATTTTTCCCTGCCGTGTTTCCCATTGGTTCTCCCTTTGTCACATCACCTGCTGTGTATTTATTGCGTTGGTTTCCCACTGTCCCATGTCACGTCCTTCCGTCATTGTCGTGTGTTCCTTTCTCCATGTTATGTGATTTTGCCTAGTTTCCAAGTGTCTCATATCTCTGTGATTCAGTCACATTTTGCCTCTTGACTCCTGCATACTGGGTCCAAAGCCTGCCAGCCACACGGCGCTTCCTGATCGTTAGTGTGGCTTGATTGAATATTAGCACGTTTGCGCTAAATTGCTAACCTTTAAGCTCAACGCATCTGAAGACTGTGGTCCTCTTAATTACATTTCTGCCACTGAGAAGACTGTCAGTCAGTCTTTTAACTAGAATGGTTCTTTGCAGGTTGCAAATTCTCCTCTTTTGCTCATTTATGAAATTTTAATCCAAATGGGACAAAAAATACTGTTGATTGGAAATTCAAGCAACAATATTGACAAATTTTGTGACCGTCATTCATCAGCCATACCAGGACGCAACCAGCAACCCTCTGGACCCAAAGGACCTGCTGCAGTGTCCCAGTGCCAGGCACCGGCAACGCATGACATCCCCAGATGTTCCAACCAATTGGCATAAACAGCTTTGTAATAATAATAATAAAAACACAATATCCAGTGCAGTCAGAATACTAGAGTATAAATATGACAGTATGAGTGCTGAGCAAATCAGAGGATAGCAGGATTTTCCAGAAGTAAAGCTAAGGGGGAAAGATGTTTGAATCACTTCTAACAATATTCTCTCTCTTTGTTTTTATCGGCAAAAGCTTGTCAGGACTGATGGATCATTGCGATTAGCTAATCTATCACTGGTCCCTCCTTAAGGGGTTTCATTTAAGTTTCTCAGTTTAACAGACTCTGTTTGTGTTTGGGACAAACTTCATAATAAAGCAATGCATCAAAAGTGATTCAAGTGCAAAGATGCTTTTGACCCTGGAGAAAGTGCATCCTGATTTATTGGGATTTGTTTTTTGGTTTTCATGAAGCTGAGTGATTAAGGAAGACTTTTTTCTCTTTTCTTTATAAATTATGTGTCTACTCCACTTTATACACTCTTTTTTTTTTTTCATTTCAAATAACAACGTGAATGTTTTTCTTGCACAAAACTAATAGTAATTGCTTTAAAGTAGTTCTTCTGTTAGTGGTTGTCAGTGCTGAAGCTTTGTCTTCCCCACCATTTTGTTTCCCCTTTACTGCTGCACATGAGGCCTCTGTCCTCCTCAAGTGCTCTGACGGTGACATTGGCAGGAGTCTCCAGGGATCTTATTGGATTAGCATCACGACCTCTTGTGTGTCTTTGATTCCTCCTTTCCTCTGCTCGCATTTCCTTCCTCCTCAAAGCTCATCGATCTCTTTTCTTGCGTTCTCCTCACTCGCCCCCTCCCGCTGTCTGCTCTCCACATCCTCCATTCATGTCCCCGGTGCTCTTCATGCTCCCTCATGTCCTCTGATCACCTCGCCTGGAAATTTCCCTCGCCTCTTCTTCTCCTCCATGTATTGCCACATGCTCAGGGAGTAGGTAGCTTCTCTGCAGCTTGTAAAATCACATAAAACACCATTTCTCATAAGAAAAAGAAGATGTGGTTTCAATTGCTGAAGCAGCCACAGGCAGAATTTGAAAATGCAGGATCACCAGGCTAATAACAATCTGAAGGCATTTTGTTATAGGCCTGGAAGTTCAAAAGAAAGCTGGGAAATCCTAAATCATCGCAGGAAACTTGATGGTTGATGGGGCATAGAGGGGGGGAATCAATGCTTAATATTACATTGCTGGTTGAAGAGATGTAATTTGCGCCAAGAGGCAAAACATGATGGTCAGAGAAAAAAAACTCAATGTTTAGCCATGTACAACTCTTACACAGTGTTTAGAAGTGAATTAAAAACTCGAAAGAAGCACGTCAATATCAACTACAATGCTGTTCATGCTCTTTGCTAACAAAAAGCACATTTGGTCTTGCAGCTTTGCCACCAAACCAAATTCATTAGCATGTTTGGCAGATATGCCTGAAAAAATAATAAAATAATACGACGCTCAGGCTAAAAGGGACATCCAAGAAAAGTAAACAGTCAGATGTAAAATAAATATGAAAAAATCTGATTTCATTTGCAGCAGCTTTTACTAAAAATGCAATGTCCTTTTTTAACCTTGCAGTCAATTGTACTTATATATATAAAAGAGCAAGACATCTAAAAAAAATGGGAATGTTAGAAAAAAAACTAACATTCATTATGTTTATTCCATTACAGAAAGAAATATGTGCATTTCAGCAGTACATTTTTTACAGTAGATATTTCTTTTGGTAGCTGCTGGTCTGTGTAGCTTTTCGTCCATTAAATATGTTTTTTTTATCATTTCATTCTTAGCACGAACAAGATGAAACTTGCTTAATGCTTATATACTGTAGCTAAAAGAATATTTCTTCAGGTTCAAATATTGGGCATTAAAATAAACAGAGTGCAGGTTTTTAATGTTATGATTACAACCAAAGCATTTTTAAAAGCAGACAGCAGCTCGCACCAATATCAAGATTTTATAATTGGTGCTTTTCACTACAACTAAGTCCTCACATCAAGAATTTTTTGTATTGCCAATGCCATTAGGCAGTGCCAGCACGCTCCACATAATAAATGGTTGGTTTTGGGTAGAAGATTAAAAAGGATTTGGTTTTTACATCTCACACCTTTTTTTCCCGCTCAACATAATCGCTGTCAGATACTTTCCAGTTATAGGATTTACAATCGCATGAAACATTTTTGGGTCTTCTTGCTTCTTTTTTTTTTTTCATGAAGCACAGTCACACACTCAGAAAAATAAAGGTGCCAACTGGAATTAAAAGTGGTTCTTTAGACTGATGCCATAGAAGAACCTTTTTTGGTGCCACAAAGAACCTTTCAAACAATGGTTCTTTGAAGAACCATTTCTTTCAGTGGTTCATTGAAGAACCTTTAAAGGTGCCCCAAAGAACCATCAAGAAATGGTTCTTTGGGGCACCTTTAATGGTTTTTCAAAGAACCTTTTTAAAAATGGTTCTTTAAAGAACCATTTTTAAAAAGGTCCTTCAAATGGTTCTTTAAAAGAACCATTTTAAAGAACCTTTTTTGAGTGGTTCTTTAAAAAAACATTTTAAATCTTTCAAAATAAAATGCATCATAAATTGAATTTGAGTAGGGTAAAATAAATACGAGCACAGCATAGACATATATTAATGGTTTATTGTCATTTTGTAGTTACCAAAAGACAAAAAGGCATTTTAACCCTCAGCACAACATCAATACTAATACATGTCACATATTAGTGTTTTAAACAGTAATAATTAAATATATTTGCTATACTATAAATAAATATATATAAATACTATAGCTACAGATAACACAACAAATAATACATGTATTGTTTAATTAATAAAACATCAGAAAGTGATAAAACACATTAGAAATAGCAATAGCTTCATAACAGACCAATAAATCAACACATTTTCATCAGCAGATGTTTGCATGTTCAGTAAAAATATTTCAACAAGTTTATGATTAAAATGATCAATGAACTTTAGCATTACACCATGTAATGTACATTTCATGTTGTACTCATGGTCCTTTGTTAGTCCAGTTTAGGACAATGTCTCTGACGTATGTTTCATATCAAACATATGTCATATCAAAACAAGCCCACACCTGCAGTTGTTTCAGTTTTTCACTGGTGTTTCCTGTCAGCTGGTCAACCTCTCAGGCGGACATCCATATCAGCCAACCAAACGACAAGCTCCTCCCTTTGTGCTTCAAATCCCTCCCACTCTGAGACAAGGAGCTGAAAGAGAGAGAAAAGAGTCAATTATAAAGAAGAGAGAAAAGTGAAACCCTCCTCAGAAGGTCTGACTCGCATACCTGCAGTTGACCTGTGATGGACTCCAGTTTGGCGTTCACGTCATCCCTCGCCGATGCCAGCAGCCGAGTCTGCAGGGTGCCCTGGAAGAGCTGAGTTAATGTTCGACTCCTCCTGGTCAGGCTCTCCAGCTGGATGAGCTGAGGTCTCCCCTCTCGCCGGTGCCTCTGAACACAGAAACACAAATTGCATCTGAAGCAGGAGGTGCAGATTTTTTTTGCTATTCTTTTCTAAATCCAGGCTAGATCACGTGGAGGTATTTGGAAAACTTTTTTGGCCAGTGGACGACTGTTGTCTTGCAGAAAGTCAAATCAAACATATGCGATACACAATCAATTCACAAGAACACATTATAAAAAATAAGTCCAGTTCTTGCCTGATTTCAAATGAATTCTGCATCAAAACAGGGTGACAGAAGTAAAACGAGTGCACAAAGCCTCACTTTGTACAAGCCTGCTATTACAGTTCTCCTCTATGCAGACGACTTTCCTGTTTTCAAGGCACAACTTGGATCTGCTGTACGAATCTTATGGATACACACTAAATGAAACAATAGTGTGCATGACTCCAGATTCTGATCCCTCATCCTAATATGGTCCCAACATAGCAACAGCAATAAAGCAGATGCTGAGGCTAAAAAAATACAAAGTCCATAAACCAATGGCTGACGTGGGTTTTATCATAAGGGTGATAAATATACAGATTTCAGTCTGTCTTAGAGATTTGATGTTCATTTACCTGCAGATGCACTATACGTGCCTGCTCTATGGTTTTTCACAACATTTTGCACATCACTATTTAATACAGGAAGTACGTGAACTAAAACAAGTCATCTTTCTTTGTGAGAGGACCATATTAATGAAACAAACCTCAATGACATCATAGGGATCCCTACAGATGCTCCTGCTGCTTCTCTTCCTCCTCATCCTAAGCTTCCTTCTCCTTGTCCTCGCCTTCCATCCAATTGTAATTCAACCTAATTGTGTTTCTGCCCCTCCTCTTCCCCAGTTTGTTGGAGCTGTGAACACAATTAATGTGAATCTGGATTAATTTGTGCAAACAAGAAAAATCTACAGCTTTTTGGTTAGAGGTGCTCTTGTGATTTAAGCCGGGTAGAGTAGATTTATGTGTTGATGCTACCTGCTTCAGCTCTGGCTGCTGAGTGATATTTACACCCTGGCTGGATTACAAACTTTAACCATGTGCTGAACTTTGGCCCAGCGTTGATACCTCTTGTTAGTATAACGACCTCTTCTTAGCTTGTATGTATGATGGTGGATAAATGAAATATACAAAAAAATTAACTATATTACAAAAGAACATCTACCTTGGAAACATCAAATGACCGGAGCATAACTTGTCAACTAGTCCGAAACTAAGTTATGCAGGAACAGTCAAAGACACACCTTCTCATGTCACATTTCTATTCATTTCTATATAATTCGATTAGACAATAAAGAGTCATCTAATCTAATTATTCATTCAAAACTCTTATGCATAGCTGTATTTTATACAGCTCATACAGAATTCAAAGTACAGGTTCATGTGAGTATTTAGTGTACGGCTCAGATCTACAGAATTTCAGAGTTTCTAGAGCAGACACAGAGCTCACGTCACAACAGGCTTCAGGCGCCATTTTAGTGACTTTAACAATATATTACATTTTAATTTCGGTCTAGCTGACATTAGGTTATGTACGCAGCACGCAATTGAACCACATATTTTAGAAGCCAAAGGTTCAAATTAGCTGGGAGCAGCTTCACTTAATTATAACAGTGGTTTTGTTAGGAAAACAGTTGGATACTAAATTGCGCTGACGTCAACGGCTAACGTATCTAGCTAATCGCTACTGTTAGCACAACATTAACAGCAAGCTACAATGACGAGTAACAAAAACAAAACCGTAATAAGGTTTTAATGGAAATGTTTTACCTTTTCTAACAGTCCCAGAATCCACAGCTTCAAAGTCCAGCAGGTACTGAAGACTGTTATCCGCCTCGCTGTCACCGTCCGTGAGTTTTTTTCCCGAAAGGTCAAGGCCCGCCGCTCGCACACTCTGTCTGCGCATGCGCATCCCAACGACTGACCCCCTCCGTCCGCTCCCGGGAGGTTATAGTATGACGTGTTCTGACGTCACTCTCTCTCTCTGTCATTTATTTGGCTCGAAACACATATCAACAAATTGCTCAGTGATGAACAACTACTCAGATCATTTACCTAAGCTGTGCTTTGTCAAAACGAAGTGTGTGTTCATTACACTGACATTCTGTTCTGCAATTGTTATTTACTTGTATCTTATAATTTGACTTTACATACTGCTGGGTGGTTTGTAAAGTTTACAATAACTAGTATTATCATTATACTATATTTTCAAAAATATATAATAATCTCAAAAGTAATGCCTTGGAGTAGAAAATAGTAATGCTTTATTAAAATTTAAAACTAAAGTACAGTACTTGAATGTGTGTATTGTGTCTACTGTTTGCAAATATTTCTAACTTTTATTTGAATATTCAGTTTCCTACCATCTTCTCTTAAAGGGTAATTGCCAGGTATCCCGCCCTCCCCCTTTGCACACACATGCACACAAAGAAAACACACAGTATAATTCACAGCCTCATTATAGTGAATAAATATTTATGCTATTTACACCATCAAACTTAGATTGCTAAGGATGAAGAACCTTTTGTTCTTTAAAGAACCATTTGTAATAGCTGAAGAACCATCCACAAAATAAAAAGGTTCTTTGACGTATGATGGTTCTTTAAAGAACCATGAAGACATCTGAAGAACCATTTAAGAACCATAATTTTTCTGAGTGCACAGTAATCCTTTTCCAGACTCTAGCAAACACAAAGTAGCAAAATAAAACCTAAAAAAGTTCCCTTTATACAGATACAGCCACTAAAATGTTCCTCTGGTCCATGGCAGACCCGATCGTAATACATACAGACCACTCTAGCCTCCTTGTCATGACCTACTGGTTTTAGGATCTGCATTTTAAAGTCTCAGTGTTATCAGTTTCATTGATGCCATGTTAGGGGTTTTTGGAGTAAGAAGTTGCCATATTTAGACAAGTGGGTGGAGCGTTTTCATCTAACATTAGCAAACTTAGTCAGCAAGTAGCATCTATTCACAGGCAGTGTTGGGAAAGTTACTTTTAAAATGTATTCCACTACAGATTACAGAATACATGGCCCAAAATGTAGTTTGTAACATATTCTGTTAAGTTACTAAATGTCAGTACACGTATTCTGAATACTTTGGATTACTTAATATATTGTTATCCTTTTTACAACTATCTAATGTACTATTGCTGTGAGCTAACATTGTTAGCTGGCGTTAGCTGAGGTTAGTTCATCGACCGCAGACTAATAGACTTCATGGATAGCATTGACAGCCTGCTAGCTGCCAATAATCATGTGCAGTTCTAAAAGCAACAACAACTAGATTTTTAAATCTTAATATAAACTGAGTAAAGTAGGCTGGACATTAGGTAAGGCTGCACTTTTTGCATTGTTGTCATATAGAAAACTATTTCTAATATAAACTGTTTCTAATATGTTTTCTTTCTGTCTGTTTTCAGAAATGCACATGTTTATTTGCAGGTAGCAGGTTGTAACACAGCCTTCATTAATAGTAATAAATCACACAGCAATAGTACATCAAAGCTACTGAAGTGGCAAATGACCCAGCCAGCTACCACAACTGAGACAAGGTGGTTGCTGTAGGCTAACATTAGTTTTTTAAAAAGAACTTACTGCCAGGTGTTCCTTTAGGATGGAGTCTTTCGATGCTGAGAGCAGCTTGGCTGCTGGCAAACAGAGTCTGCATTGCACGGTCAGATGTGAAGAGGTGTCGGAATTTCCAAGCACTGCTGGCTCTGTTGTGCTGGCTCCAGGTCCGTTGCATAACTGACGCTACCAACATTAACAGGACGCTTACATTAGAGCCTCTTATTGCGTGTTTCGTTTGGGTTTCCGGCAATGCGAGGAATTACCAAGATGTTTTTTCCAAAGGGGATAGCCTAACATATGAAACAGGAAAAGACCACCGTATAATCCATGTGAATGTGTGTGTGAATGGGTGGATGACTGGATATGTAAAGCGCTTTGGGGTCCTTAGGGACTAGTAAAGCGCTATATAAATACAGGCCATTTACCATATTACAAGATATAGGATAACATAGTGGAGAGGTCTATTTTAACGACTAAGTTAGTTAGTGCCTATTCAGGCATCTGTAGTCAGCCAGTTGGCTGATTCTAATTGGCCGCTTCCATAACTGCAGTATCCAGGTGGATGAAATGACCCTGAAGCCTGAAGGATTATGGGAATCTATAATAGTAGTGGACACAATAAAAAACTGATCAAAACCACTGATCAAACTGATTAGGCTTTAAAAGTTATTGCTTGGTATTTAACATTTTACTGCAGCAATCTACTTTTGTATCCAAGCCCTCATCATTCCAAATATTCAGTAACAAAACTGCATAATACCTGTAATGGAAATCTCTCCTTTCAGCTGACGTTTCAGTGTGAACTGCTGCAAATGACTGCCTGAAATTACTTCTGGTTTCTGCTTTATGGGCTCAGCTTGTGTGACATCCTCAGTAATGTGAGAAGATGGTGATGATGGGCCTGCAGCGGATTCATTCCCTGTGGCCGATTCCTAAACTGGAGACAAGACTGGTTCATTTATCAGAAAGCTAACTACATAATGCTACAAGAAGCCTACATTGCTAGAAACACCCAAAGAATTCTAAAGGACAGCAAGAACATTTTAGTTTTCTGCTTTCATCTAATAATGGAGGCTGTCCTCGCAAAACACTGACAACCACAAAAGTAATTTATGCAAGCAGTGTATTGTTTTCTCTCTGACTTTGTTAGACAGCATCAGCTATTTAAGCAAATGCCCCAAAATGACAGAATGCATGTTTGGGCACCATCTAGGGGCCATGGTACTTATAACGCATGCAAAGAGGTAACAAGTGTGATATAGAGGTACACAGAAGGCTGGGGTAGTTAGATTGATCAAGAAAGCAAAGCTCTGTCATTACAGGCAGCCTTCTTTTCTGCAGTCTTGGTGCTGCAGCACATAAATTATTCCCCTACTTGTTACTCGTTGTGTTTGGGGAGACCCTTCAAAGTTCAAGTGGACCTCATAGAACAAGGACTACCAAATGTCAGGTGTACACCATGCAGTTAGGGTTGCCCTGTTCATGTAGGGTGCTTTATCCAATCTTTATTCTCTAGTGTTTTGTCAAAGCGCCCGATATGTCAGAGGTATGCCCTAGATTTCCTCAGGCATCGTTGCCTTGGTGCACAGCATGGCTTGGACTGGTCTCACTTCTAACCCATTACTTATGACCCAAGGGTCAAGCTGCAAATGAAGTACAAAAACTACAGTTTCTCCAGTGCCCACTTGAGACAAAAGTGAATAAATCCCCAGAGACTTCCATGTTAAAAAATATTGCAGCATAAAGCAGCATGATTACAACCTAGTGTAAAATTTAAAGATGAATAGATTTGGCCTCTGTGGATAGTTTCTCTTTTCATAATAATGCTAAGGAGGGTTAATTTTTCTCAAACTGGTTCACCTGGTTGGACCTGGGAAGAATGTGGCTTCTTTGACTGACAGCTGTTCGCACCAAGCTTGCTAGGGCCAATCAGCATCTTCTAGGCCTCACCATCACACTTTTAAATCAAACTGGATGTGTCCACTTTCTCTGTATCGTTGGTTTGGATTGCTGTATGGTAAGTTTGTGCTTCAGTTTAAAGGAGGTGACTGGTTTATGGACGCAAATAACAAACTAGCTTTCATCCAAACACTAACTTATTGCTCTAAAAGAAAGAAAAATTAAGAAAGGAGCTCCAGGTGTCCCATCTAAACACACTCGGTGTGTGTCATTTTGGAGCATATGTTACAAATATATGAACCCACGTATTTGATGGTCTATAGTACTTGTCATCATACCTACACAGCCTCATTGGGGTATTTTTAGAAGTGTAATTTTCTGCTTAAACTAAGCAAAGATCATTGGAGAGAAACATCTTTACTCACTTCACTGTTTTCCAAACAGTCTTGCTGCTTTCAACAATAAGACAAATGACAGTGTCGGCACAAGTGCAGACACAATGGTTTGGATCAGCTCACAGGATGTGTAGTAAGCACTGCTAGACAGTTCTCTGCTGTGAGGACTTTGTTTTCCATCTGCCTCTGCCCTCTCCTTTTTTTTTCCTTTTGCCACATCATTAAGTCCCAACAGAAGCAGGAGACGTAGGAAGAGGCAGAGATGTCAGTGACAGCTTTGCGATGCCAACAGCTCCCGTGGCGTAAACATGCCGGAGAACCACTCTGTCAGCACGCCGGACAGGCGACAGGGGATGTCTACTTTAAAGAAGATGACTCTCACTGCCCAGGAGGCCTCATCAGACGGCGTAGTAAAGACTAGTGCCATCGTCTGAATCAGCAGTGTGACATCATGTCGGCATCACAGCGTGACAGGTTTAAACCGGGCTTCATGAGATCACACAATCATTTCAACTGCGCACTGATGTGATGGCTTTTTCAACTTTTAAGCTATTGTACACAACAAAATACACTATGCATATATTTAATAGTAATACATTTGCAAGACTCATTGCAAATTGAATCTAATTCTTATTGAATCTACAGCAAAACAGTGGCACATTTTAAGACATTGTTTTGAAACATACAGCATCCCCCTGCAAATAAAGCCATCTCTCAATCGAGTGTCCTTGAACCAGAAAGCATTTAAAAGTTCATTTTTTTTAAATAGAGCAATAAAATGCAGAAACATGAAGTCAGTATTGCAATCGATTTCACATTCTTAATAGTCTTAATAAAAAGCAACAAAATATATCATCACAATATCTTGCTGCTGTAATTGGATTTTTTTTCTTTCCCCGCAGAGCCAAAAATAGAATAACAGCCCTTCGTTTAATAACGAGATTCACCAGTCAGCCAAATACCCGCCATAAATTTAGCTGTAGGATGTCTTGGGGCTTTTTTCCCTGAGATTTCATGGTTTAATCCAACAAAGTTACCACATTTTCACAGCTCTTTCTTTAACTTTATATTAATCTATAATCACATAAGAACTGACTTGAAAAAATGTAAAATTAGCCAACAAAAGGAGCACTCTAACTATGACACTTGGCCTCACTGATTATGTCTCTTTAAACCATAATGTGTTCATGATCTGATCACAGTCAAATTTCCCAGAGGAACCAGTCGAATTTCCCAGAGGAACCCACCCGAGGGATTAATAAAGTTCTATCTTATCTTATCTTATCTTAGATGGTTAAAGAGTTCCAGACATATTCACTAGTCGTAGAAAATCTATGAAAAAAGGAGAAAAATGATGAAAGTCCACATTATACAGAACAGTTGTTTCATCACTTCTTGTATTTTAATGTAAAATATATAAACTTGATGCATAATTTGAATGTTGTAATTAAAATGCTGTAACACAACTGTCATACAACAATAATGTGTTATTAAATCAAAGTTATTAAATTCTTCTCTGTCTTGAATCGATATTCACTGCAGTGTCTTCCCTGGATCAGAATTTTTCGTGCAGCCCAACTATACCTATGTATAATATATGAGCTACATTTAATTTTTTTTCCTGCTATGGATTTTTGCATTATGAGGTCTGGAAGGTCATGCTCGCTGTAGGCCTTTTGGAGTGTGATGACCTGACCTCTGGGTGTCTCGGGCGTTTCGTATTTTTGTATGAGGAAGCCTCGAGGCCGGGCCGGCCGCTCTTTATGCATTGAGAGATGGCCTGCGATGTGTGATCTCACTTTGTTCCCTCGTCTGAAAGGAAGTCGATGAGGTAAGTGGTTGACTATAGTTCTGTTCAGTCAGTCTGCTCATCTTTATTCTTCATAACAAGTAGTAATAAATGCTACTCCCATGAAGAGGTCATTCTCAGTGTTCATGAGTGTAAATGTTTGTTTCCATGAAGATTTCTGTATCATCTGACTGGATGATGGTCATAAATGGGTTTTTTCTTTAATTCACAGAAATGCCATCTTGTACTTGAAAAAGAATCACTCCATAATGTTATATATAGACTGCAGGCTTCTAAGATGAGGGTTAAAGAGTACCTGTTATGATTTCTTATTTTCTGTCATAAACACTGATCTGGTATAATATTGTGTCGGTCTCTCTTTTGCTGACAAAACAGCTGCGACCCATCAAGGCATGAACTCCACAAGACCCCTGAAGGTGCTGTGGTGTCTGGCACCGAATGTTAGCAGCAGATCCTGTAAGTCCCCTAAGTTGCAAGGTGACAGACTTGTTTGTCTAGCACATCCCACAGATGCTGGATTGAGATTCTTGGAATTTGGAGGTCAAGTCAGCACCTCAAAGCCATTGCTGTGCTTCTTAAACCATTCCTGAACCATTTTTCTCTGTGGCAGTGTGCATTATCCTGGTGGAAGAGGCAACAACCCACAGAGAATGTGCATCACCTGCAACAATGCTTAGGATAGGCGGTATGTAACATAGCAGGGTTCATGGTTTCGCAGCAGAACATTGCCCAAACCATCATACTGCCTCTTGCCCGCTTGAATTCTTTCCATAGTGTATCTTGGTGTCAAGTGTTCCCCAGGTAAGCGATGCACATGCATCCATGTAAATTAGATGTTAATTAAACCAGGCCACTGGTGCTCTGTGGTCCAGTTCTGATGCTCACGTGCCCATTGTTGGCATTTTCGGCAGTGAACAGGGGTCAGCATGGGCACTCTGACAGGTCTGTGGCTATGCAGCCTCATACACAACGAGCTATGATGCATTGTGTTTTCTGATAACTTTCTATCAGACCCAACATTACGTTTTACAGCAAAGTGAGCTGCAGTAACTCAACTGCTGGATCGGACCACAGGGGCCAGCCTTCAGTCCCCACAGGCATCAGTGATTCTTGGACACCCGAGACAGGGTTCACCACCATTTCTTCCTTGGACCACTTTTAAGACATACTGAATCCCGCAGAGCGGAAACACTCTATAAGACCTGCAGTTTTGGAGATGCTCTGACCCAGTCCTGTAGCCTTCACAGTTGGCTTTTTGTCAAACTCAATCAAATCCTTAAACTTGCCCATTTTTCCTGCTTCTAACATCAACTTTGAGGACCAAACGTTCCCTTGCTCCCTAATCTATCCCACAGAGCATCACAGCTTCACAAATGCACATGAAACTTAACAAAGAAAGACAGGGAGATATTATCTTTCACAAAGTAATGCATATGGAAATATTCTGGATCCGGGGACTCAGTTCGTGCGTGGTGTGAAAGACATTTTCGGTCCTTCATTCTCAGACTGCTCCTGTTGTAGTTGCCGATGTTTGTGTTGTCTGCTATTCTGGATCCAACATGTCCAGATGGATTAGAGAAATTACCATTCCAATCGAGACCAAGAAATTGTGTTACTCGCTCGGCCTGAAGTTTAATTCTGGCACTTGCAAAACGGGGAAGCTGTGCTCAGAAGCAGTAAGTTCTGAATCTGAGAGGCAGGTGAGAGGGAGCCAACCAAGACGAGCTAAAATAGAGAGTTTCAGAGGATAAATACCATCGCTCAGTAAAAGACAAAAACAAAGGAGTCTATTGATGATGTGGATGATTTTAATGTATAGTTTAGATTTTTGAGCTAAATAAATTCAATTTGTTGCAAGCAAACATGTAACTAATGTGTTTCAAGATCAGTTAACTGCTGACATTTTCATAATGAAAGCATTAAAAAAAATGTATCCTTTTTCAAATTAGTTGTAGATATTGAAGACACCATCCCACACAGTGCTTCTGTGAGACAATGCCAGGCTACACAAAAGAAAGCCACGTGTTTTGTGAGGCATTGCATTGAATGATTAAACAGTCATTTTCCATGCAGTCATTCCATGCAGCTGTGAAGTGGCAGGTGGACCACACATTTTTCTTCCAGCTTTCTTGTTGCCAAGATGCTTTCTGCACATACTAATGATCACAATCATTCTCCTATATTTAAAGCAACTTGTTACTAGGCGCAAAACCCAGGCAGCAGCATGAGAATTATTTTTTTTCTTGTTTCCAGTCTTTAAGTCTCTTTGAATATACCAACACTTGCCGACCCGATAAAAGGGATCATTCCTGTTTCTCTGAGGTACGGTATGTAGGAGCAGAGGACGGCACATTTAATATCATGGTTTATTATACCATATACAGAGGTGTTGCAAATGACTGACTTTCAAGCAATCAACATTTTAAAGCAGTAAACTTTCACTTTTCAGACTACAACTCCTCCATGGAAGTTCAACAGCCGTTAATCTTTGATTCGGGCAGCCTGCGGGATCAGCTGTCACCGCAGCACTCGGGTGCTTTTTTTCATGACTGCAAACAGGTGAAATTGCACTTTGAGAAATATTCTAGAAACACAACACATCTCCTCTGGCAAAGCAGGAGAGGAGAGCTATGCAGGTAATGATAACCTTGACACAGAGATTTCTAAAGAAGCGCATTGAGAGGAGGAAACACTTACTCTTGTTGCCTGGAAACTACAATGTGCCAGCTCTTTATAACACACATTACTGTATTAACTCCAGAAGACCTGAGAGGAAAAATGGACCCTGGGCCCCTGCTCAAACCCCATTACCTCCCTCTGTATGTACACAGTGTCCCATTAAGTGCACCAACATATTGGCCAGTTCGAGCTTTGCAGCGGCACATGGAAATTTGACCTGTGGGTTTAAAAAAGATTCAACATTTTAAGCTAAAGTAATGAAGCTAATTTAAAAGTGAAGTCTAGGTAGACACACTGGTTCGCTCTCATTCTCCACAGTGTGTTACTTCAGTGTTTTCTCACAATTTCCAGTTTGTAACTCGGGCCAAAGCCACCTCAATTTAGCAGCTTCCTACTGTTGCTTTTTGTGGCACCGGGTTTCCAGCTACTTATTTGGCTTTTCTTCCTTCACCTCTGTAATTTCCTGCTGCTTTCATTAAAGACACTGGTCGCCAGGTATTCATTAAGCCATTCTCACAGCATTTAAATAATCTCTTTCTGTTCCCACAGCACTCCACCTAAAAGTCTCTACCCAAATATTCTCTGACCACCCAGTTAGAAATGCTAGCATTCCCACGTGGGGAACTAATGCGATCCAATTATTGTAATGCAGGCCTGCTGACAGTGGTGTGACTGGTTACACCTGCATTTGTTTGGCAGGTTCTGGTACATTCTGCTTTAGTTTCACTCCAGGTGTGTTCCTGTGCTTGCTCACTGGCACCTGCACCAAACATTTAAGACCATGTATCAGTGTGAGTGTGTTTTAATAGGCCACATTTAATCATCGGTATATATCTATACTTCAATGCTGAAAGCACTTATAAGAGGAAAAAATACTGGCTTTAAATATTTTTTTAAATACCTTATTCATGGTCGTTTTTTTATTACCTTATTTATTCAGTTTTAATTAATCTTTATTTCACTTTTGATCTGCTTCCTCTAGTTCTCTTTTATTTTTTCTTGTTATGGTTCTTTCCTTTAAATGACATATTTGAGGAAACAAAAGCTCTCTTTTGTTGAGTTCTGTCTTTAATATTGCAGGGTCTTTACGTGACATTTGAAAGTGCTTTGAGAAGACTGTTTTCTAACAGCTCCAGGTTGCTCTTCACTCTCTTTCTGTCTGTTTCTGTGTGTGTTTGTGAACTGCCGTTATACAACTAAAACTGAAGGAGAAGCGAAAACGAAGGCAAACTTCCAAACCTTTTAACGTGATGTCTTCTAGGGTCTCGAACGAAATGACACCAAATGCCTCACAGATAAATGTACTTTGATCCGTCCATCTTCATTTTATCTTATTTTTCCTCAGAAGCTAACACGGAAGTGCCAAAAAACTGAATAATTTTTCTGGATACTAGAGTTGATTGACAGGCGTCCCAGCAGAGGCAGGTGGAGCCGATAGGTGTCGGTTAGGCCTCACCTCTGCTGCTTCAAGTCATTAACCTGGACTTGTTCACTGCGTGTGTGCTGTTAGTGCCTTTGGAGCATTTTTGTCTAGTCTGCTGTGTGGTATCATCCAAGAGGTCCGTGCTTCAGATTTGGAGAGTGAAATGTGAAATAATTTATGAGCAGATGTGTGTCTGCGTTTTAACCAAACCAAGTCTGCTGGCTCCACAAACACCACGTGGTGGCCGTCGAAATGCCGAAATTGTTAGAAAGAAAATCATCAATCTAATGACCTACATTATAGTTCAGTATACCTATTTACATTTGTGCCCAAAAAAGGAAGGAATACTTTTGAAGATCTTTCCTTTTTTACATATTTCCAATAGTATTAACCAGAAACCAGCAGAAATTTGGTGTTTAGAGCCTCTGGTTGATCGGCCCACTGGGTTAGGGTAATCATACTGTGCCAAAAACAAAAGAATATTAATATAAAAGAAAAGAAAATAGGACTTGGAAAACTTAAAAAATGGGTTTTACATTTGAACTGAGTAAAAGAAAAGGGTGCCGTGCTTCTGCAGTAAATCTGGACATGAGGGAAAGAACAGCTTTCCAGAGATAACTGCAACATTCATTTGCTCTGCCGAGTTTTAACTCTAGATGTCTGAGGACTAAGAGGTTAAAAACAGCAACCAAAGATTCAGAGAATGAGCTGGAGAAATGAGTTTTTTTGTCTTCCCCAAAAGACCCACAAGCTCATAAGTCAGTCCAGTGTGTCAGGAGGTTTCTTGCTTTTAGTACTGGCACAACTGTCGACGATGACAAATGGTTTTGATTCCTCAGCCCTCTAAAATCTATTACTGAGCATGAAAAAATTGAGTTCTAGCCTCTTACAGTGAGCATACGCCATCACTACAGCTGCAGAGATGCCGACATAGAAGCAGGATGATATGCCTTTCCGTCTTTCTGTTTGTTTGCCTGCTCCCACATTACCACGGTTTTACAGTATTGCAAAACACAGCAAAGAAGACAATCTACAAAGATGACTGAAAACATGGTTGTGCAGTCAGGAAATGGCTGCATAAAGAGTACTGACTTATCAAACTGTAAACACTGTGGTTCCAAGATATGAGGGTCATTTGATGACTGATTTCATTAATGCAAAATTTATCCTCCACACTAACAAACTTGGAGTCAAATGATTTTATTTGTGGTGTTCTTGGTTCCTGTACATGCTTTAAGTGGTCTGCTTCACATGTTTATGCCTTTATGTGTGCAGTGTTTACATATATGGTGTCTAGATGAATAGATCTATGATTAGATCTATTTGTAAATGTTCCATCCTCAAACAGGTTCCTATTGATTAATCCCTTCAAAACTCAACCTCAGCACAAAAACAGATCTGGGGATCCGCTGAGCAGTGCGATTAGACTTTTGCCCAGTCAGTCCTGGCTTTTAAGGATAAAGTCTGGAGGAGAGAGGAGTATGTCCTTTAGTGCCAGCATTCATCCTTTGATGAGGACCAAGGTAAAGAAACACAAATTATTCCATTCAGTCACAGTTTTGTGTTTTTAGCTGTTTTAATTTGACATTTTTTCTGTTTCAGTTCAATTGAGTTTATTTTCTAGAGTGGATGTTTGTTTGTTTTTTCATGACATCCAGCAGAGATGGACACACCAGGCTGCTCTGAATGTGAAAGTAAAATAAATAATATGATACCGCTGGGAGCTATGTTGCTCTAGCAGCTTAGCTGTATATTTATTTCATTGTTATTATCTGCTTCACTCATCTTCCTCTTTTCTTGGGGGGATAACTCCACTTCATTTTCATTCACTGCCATCAGTCATTAGGTTTGTTTAAACAGAATTATTAATACCGCTCGCCACGATGGCAGTTAGTGGCGTCAGGTGGAGCCACCTTAGGGAGGTCGGGCCTCTCCAACTCTTACTGCAAACTTTGCACATTGCCACTGCTGTAGCTTAAAGTTTCTCAGCACTCGGGGGGCTCCCACTGGCCTGGGGCTCCTTGCAGCTGCCTGCCTTGTCTGGTGGCAAGTGGAGCCTCTGCTAATTGATGCCCTGGGTAAATACGGCGTGTATAGTTTGACTTTTTTGTTTGTTTTCCTGTGCCCCTTTTACATTCCTGTTTTATTTCGAACGGGACTTTTGATTTTAAGATTTTTTCTTTCATTTTCTATCAGCTAGATCAGAGGTAGGCAGCTCCAGGCCTCGAGTGCCAGTGTCCTGTAGGTTTTAGTGTCAACACACTAAATCAAATGCTTATGTTGTTTATTCCCAGGTCTCTGGAGAACTTCAAGACATGTTGAGGAGGTCATTAAGCCATTTGAATCAGCTGTGTTGGATCAAGGACACATCTAAGACCTGCAGGACACCGACAGTCAAGGCCTGGAGTTGCCTACCTCTGAGCTAGATTTTGGTTTATCTCACTCCAGTGTCCTGCATTTGGATCCTCTCTTTAGTTAATCCATGAGATGAAATGAAAAGCCCAGAATTAACAGCGCAGTTTTAACTGACTATTGTTTTTCTCAGTCTTTAGAAAGATAGGGAAAGTTATTACATGGGGCCTAAAGCTGTGCTGCTGATGTTTTACCAAAAGAATACAGAGTGAACCTGTTAAAATCAGCTAAAGTTTAATTTAGTTTGTGGTAAGTCGCAGCTAAACCTACACCCAGACTTAAATTATACCGAGTCTGGTTGTATCGCCACAGGTCTGTGGAGGGGAGGTGTGCGTGTTTCTGTAAATAAATGTCTACCTGACAGCTCTGATCATGTGATATGTCACAAGAGCAAATTGGGTTTTTGGAGCTGACACAGAGTGGAAACTGTGATGTGCAGAAAAAAATAAGTGAAAAATGATTGCTGCTATTTTGAACCACGGTTGCTCATTAACTGGCAGAGCAACACGGCGCTGACAGGCATCCAGGGTTGGAGCTCTCTCTGTCTGGGTCTGTTTGGATTGGATGAACAAGCTCGACTCGTCTATTTCAAACCTGATCCTACTGCCCTGGAGTAACTTTATGACCTTTTTAAATTATTATTTAACTTTTTTTTTTTTTTATTCGCAAGTCATGCATTTGGCTACGCTTTCTGTTTTCTTGCTGGGCAAAGAGACTTTAAAAAATATCTCCTACTCTGATTAAGAAAGCCTCAAAGCATTATTCTGTGTGAACCCATTTCTCCAGTGTTCTCATCAGTGTGAGATAACAGCAGCCACGAATCATTAGAGCAGGCAATGTTTCAAATCAAGAAGGATTCACACTTCACTGTTTTCTGCTGCATCACAGAAACTGACCTTAGGATCAATGCCATCAGTTCCATTTTCTCTTTTTCTAATCAACCAGGAGGTTTTTTGGACTTTCTGGGCCATTTTTATTCTGTTTGGATTTAGTTTTTGGGTGTCCTTTGGGTGTTGCTCCATTATTACGCTTACAGTGTACGGCCTCAGATTTGTGGAAAGAAGCAAAACATTGTATGAAGAGCACAGCTGGGGTATTCATAACGCTTTAAATGAAAGACTGAAGTGCCAAAATATGAGAGCAAAACTTTCAACTTAAAAGTGACAGTGGAGGAAAAAAAAGGTTAGGTTTGGGAATCCAGGCTTTCGATAAGATCAAAATTCTCAAGTCTACGAGGGAAAGATGCGCTAAAGTCGCTGTGAAAGATCTCAGCTGGTTACTTTGTCTCAAACGTAATGAAGATGAAGCAACATTGTTTAGAAAATGTGCAACCGAAAAGTTTTCACTTGGCATTTGAAAATGGCACTCCTGCATCTAAAACAAAAACTAAATACAGGGATACCCGCGACATGAACCAACAAGGCTCCACTGCTGCCATAGGCCTCTAAATCTTTTGTCCTTACAATTTCCACCTTAAATGGCACACATGGATAATCAATATCTATCACGTCTAGACTCGAAAAAAAAATCCTTTAACTTCTGCCTTAACCTTTGGCCTCTCGAAATGCCAAGACGCAAAGCAGTTTTGCAATTATATTGTCTGTTTGGACTTTCCTTTTAAAGTGAAACATTGGACTTTATTTCAAAAGGAGAATAATTAATTAGCATCTTAATATTCAGTTATTCATTCGCCAGGCCAAACCCTTCACCATTCTTTTGCTTTACTGTTGCCAAAACAGTGTATTATAGATTAAAATGGAACTGCTTTTCCCCCTGTTCGCAACTGCTGCACCAAAAACATTACATCCGCATGTGTATATCAACGCTGACAAACTACACACACGTGACCTTTTGTCCTCTAACAGGTTGAATGGAACAGAGTAACAAATCAAAAGGAAGTCTTTCAGATTTTGGCATATTGACAGCTTCCCAGCAGGTAGAAAAATCCACTCAATAAACCATCTCAGTCCAGAACAGAAATCTATTTGGCTCAGGCCTCACCAGCCTTTCAATCCATCAGCCAAAGGCAAGAGCACAAACAGAAGCAGGAGGAAAGATGCCAAGGAGGCATGGAAATACAACTTGCATCCGACACAACGTGAAAAGCAATAGAAGATAAATGGATTTGGTGGTTGAGATTCGCTGTACTCTGCAGACTTACGGCATCGTGATGTGCAACCCTTGTTCCAAAGCTTGAAATGTGTCAGCACTGCTTTCATTTTTGAATTCAAATAAACATCCAAAACCTTTTTGTACAGATGAATTAAATATAAAGTAAGAAATTATCAAATTTGGGGTGTTCAATTATGAATGGATTATTTATGAGATATGTTTTGGTTTTTTTTGGTTTTTTTGTCACCCAGTCCAGTCTCAGCAAGCTAACAGAAACGTTTCTGTCCCACAAATGTGCTTAAATAAACAGAAATTGATTATTTTTCTTTCCAAATATGACCAGTCCTTAAAATAGCCACTGCCTCTGCTGGTTACATGCGTCCCGTATGGAATACACTCTGGTTTCCAGTTTCAGAGGGGCAGCGTGGGACACAAAGGTGACAGAGAGGAGGACACCAGCCACAGGAACATATGGGCCAACCAGGCTGTGATGAGATGAGATGTGACAGCCAAAGAGATCCCTGGAGATCCACCTGAGCTGGGGTCAAGCTATAGCTGTGGAAGCATCTGTGGACAGGAGGTAAGACCTCCGAGTCAGCTGATGCTGCAAACGTGTTTTCACTTCCTCAGGTTTGATTTCTAAATGCAGCAGTCAGGGTTTGTGTTGATGCGTTGGCTGCTCAGCCTCACGAGTAGCAAAGCAAAATTGCATTTTTAACTTTAACTTCCCCCATGCTGTGCTGTTCGTGTACTTTATTGATCTTTCAGTAGGAGAAAACTACGACAACAACTCATATTGCTATTTGTGATTTTAAACAATGATATTCCATGAAGAAGAAGAGCAGCCCACAGCAGTCATTACAGGAAAGAATGATAGCTCTTAAGGCAGTACCTCTAGCATCCAATTGATATAAGAGATGCTATTCTTCTGCTTTCATAGGACTGACTCGCAAGTAGGGATGGGTATCGAAACCCAGTTCTTGTTGAAAACCGGTTCCCACTGTTTCGATTCCTTGGAATTGTTTGCCACTTTTGCAAACGATTCCCTTATCGGTTCCCGTCACCCCGAATGATGTCACCACATTGCGGAGCGTCATTTACCTGGCAGGAAACACAGCACCTAAGCGGCTCAAACGCTCAAAAGTTTGGTTATACTTTACGAGAACGGATGACAACAGGGCAACTTGCAAAGTAGATATTTCGTTTCAAGGGAGGAAACACTACGAATATGCAAAAGCATTTGCTCACAAAACACGCAATGACCTTAAATGAATGTCGTGTTTTTAATTCCGCTCCAGACTCGTGAATCTCGTCCCAGCAGCAGCGGTAACGTTTGCACGTCCTCTCCCGTTAATGCAGCAGGTAAATAATCAACTAACAGTGCATATTATGTTAGCGCGATCTGTCTTATTACAAAACCTGCCATTACTGTGCATTTAGGCGACCATGATGAGAGAGACAGACAGAGTCTGGCTCAGATGCTGGCACTTCTCGCTGCAGTCTACCGGTAGCGTCTCTTTTCAGGCCAGGATAGACGAATGTCACCGAGCAGAGACTAAGTTTGTGGTCAAAGGCTTGAACCCATTTGCCACAGCAGATGCCCCCAATTTTCGATAAGTGAATGTGTTTAATTGTAGGCAGGGACATTACTGGATATTCTTGTGTAACTGCTACAGAATAATTTATGTTATACTTTGCTACAGAAGAATATTTATTTTATTATTTTACATTTACATTTTTTTTCCTGGGGACCCTGTGACACCCCATTAAAGAGCCGTAGGCTGTGGATCTCTTAAGATCTCACTGCTGGGTTTGTAAGGCCATGTTACTCCTAAATTTCTATCTTGTTCAAAGAGAAGATATAAAACAAAGTTCTAAGCTAATCGACCTTAGTGTTCTCCTTTTTTAAAAAGAATCGATAAAGAATCGAATCGTTAAACAGAATCGAAAATGGAATCGGAATCGTGAAAATCTTATCAATACCCATCCCTACTCGCAACGTAGCCCAGAATGAATGATATCCTGTGGATCTACATTTTCTAGTATGAACATTTCATATAAGAAAATATTTTTCATTTGATCAAAGGGATCGAAACAAATACATTTCCACATATTATATTTTTGAATTAGTTTTCACTGTACTACAGTACGACACCCTTTTGTGAATATTAAGAAAATCACAGCGCCAACCACCACCATTTTTATTATTTCAGCCATGAAGTGAGCAGCAGCAGAGAATATCTGTCAGCTTCTGACCTCCTGATTGTGTCCACTTCAATCGCCCAAACCACCTGCTAACTAACTAACTAATGCATGCCGTTGGGGAATATTTCATAAATCTTTAACCGATTAGTAAGCGTGCATTAGCAGAATGCGCACATTTTATAGTCAGTCCACAAAGTATCCACAGAGCTTCACTTGTTCTGCATTTTTCATGTTACCGCATTATTCTAAAAGAGATGAAATTATTTTTGAAATTCTTGCAAATTTATTTAAAAAAAACATTTTTTTTAATCTGCATGAATATTCACAGCCTTTGCGTAGTGCAGTGAAGCACTTTTGCAATTACAGCCACACATTTTTTGAGTATGATGCTCCAAGTCAGTAGCGTTTTTTCATATGGGCGACACGGGCGGTTGCCCGGGGCGGCATCACGGGCATCGGCAAAAAAATAAATAAATAAATACTCGTACTCATGGTGCCCCGACATCATGCCAGCGCATATCGGGAATGTCGTAGGCACCGATTGGGTTTGTTGGGAGTAAGGGCGCCCTCCGTTTGCGAGGTGCGCCTGCTGCTTGCTGCACAGAGAGGAGAGGGCGGGGCGGCGGGGGATTCTCTGGCTGGCTGGAGCAGCATCTAATAACCAACTCGCAAAATAAAACAAAATTAAAACAAACCAACAAACATGAAAACACCAGACATTGTGATACAGACTTATAATTTGCACCAATGTTTTTTTCAAAATTCTATACACGAAAAGTGAGCGCGAGAGCCCTCGGTGCGCCTGCACGCTGCTGAAGTCAAAGTAAACTTTATTGTCATCTCCGCTACCTACAGTACAGTAGTGCAAGTAAACAAACAATAAATATAAGAAGAGTAAGAAAATAAATATACACTTTAGGACTAGAGGTAAAGGGATCAATAACAATTTAAAATTTATAATTTAGAGTTTGATGATTTAAAGTCTCACACACAACCCGTCGAAAGAGGACCGGCTGCTTCCAAATAGAGCACATTTCATTCATAATGTTGTAAATCCAAGCCCATTATGTATTCATGATTTGAACCCTGGGTTGTGCGAAATCCCAGAAATGCACCCTAGACAAAGCAAATCTGTGAACTAAGGTGTAGGTCTATTAGGTTATGTTGTGGTGATGTAGGGTGGGTGTTCATACTGGAGTGCAAAATTAAAACCAATGGAAGATGGACAAGTGAAGGAAACGGTTTCCAGGGCCTAATCCGTGGATCGGCTTCCTCCGAGGCGTGGACGTCTATCAGCAGAGAATGTACCTTCACCTATCAGCAGAGAATGTCCCTTAGTCTGTAACACAGTCAAATATATTCTCAAGTAATATTCAAGCATGCCATTCAGCGTGTTAGTACGAGCTCGGGAGCAGCTTGGGAGAACAAGAAAACAGAGACTGCTTCAGGTTGTCTTCCCAAATTGACTCAACTTTATTCACAAGTACAACAGTTTATATAGAGGGTAAAATTCATGAGACAGCAGATTTATCAGTTTAAACCAGTACAGACCAAGATAAGGCAGCGTCTTCCTGCCCTTGGGTGAAGAAGCATCCTTTGTGTAGTTTATTAGTTCAGCTACAATTGTGATTATCTCAGCGACATATTTTCAAGGCACAAAACGAAGAGTTCTTTCATTAGTGAAATCTGAAACAAACCATTTGGCCTTCAACAGGCGTCTAAAAGATTAAGAAACTAATGTAGCTGAGGGAGTGATCTCTGTGGTATTTCAACCTTGTACCAGCCTGTGATTCTCACACATCAATTCTTGGGTCAAAGAGAAAAATAACTAAAACAAAGGGGCCTTATTGAATGACAGAGTTTTCCTGCATAATGTCACTATAAAACAATATCCAGTAAATGCTACCATGGTACTAAAATACCTAACAGTTCCCCTCTTTTATTATTTTTAAAAATAATAACTCAAATAGAAAGGAAAAATCACAAATGTAATAACATAATATAAAAAGCAAATCATAAAATGTAATAGTTCACAACCTAATGTTCAATATACACATCAGGAACATCATTGGTAACATCTGGCACATCCTCAGGATCAATTTGTGCTAATTGCAAATACATTGAAGTAGCTGTACTGGTAGCTATATGGGTTATCATTGAAAATGTGGCTTGCAGAAATGTGAACAGGGTTGCACTTTACAATACGAAATAGTAAATAAAAATCCTAAGGTTAATGCAGTAGATATGATTAATAACCTAAATATATAAAAAAGACAGTTCTTTAGTCGTCTCCTGGCCTGGTCCCAGGTTCGTGTGATGACAATGGGCATTTCATTTTCTCCATTATCAGGATGAAATGAGTCTGGCTTTATCAGGTTAGACATCATGTGGTACTTTTGGCTTTCTGTTCCTGCTGGATGTTTGAGTACCTTGTCGTTGTTCTTTCAGACGTTGTGTGTTAATCAGTGATTGTGTGTGTATGTACATTGGATCCTGGCGCTGGCTCGCCTGAGATGTCATCTACCCGTGTGTGTTTATTTGCTCTAGTTCCGGGCGCTGGCTCGCCGGAGATGTCGTCTGCTTGATCCGACGCCTGAGATGGTCCGATTGGGCTGGTCTTAACCCTGCTGGCATGAATCCACTGAGGTTGTCCGTCCGTAAGGATGCTGGTTCTTCGTCACTGCCAGTACAGTCTGGGGCTGGAACACGCGCGGCCTCCCAGAGAGTCCTTGGTTTTAGTGGCTTCTCCAACATGCATCTCCTTGTCTCCACTGGTGGAACTGTGGAGGGGAAAAGCTGAGAGAGACAAACTTTCTGATAGTTATTATTCAGTTTTTCTACCAGGTTGTGAACATCAGTGGACAATGCAATATACATCACCTTCTACTAGCGGTGCCCCTCTGGAAGCTGACCATGGTGTTGGAAATAGTCTTATTTCAAATGGAGATAATTTGGTTACTGCAGATTGAGTCCTTCTAATCTCACACAGGACTTGAGTAAGTAATTTGACCCAGGTCATTAAAGTTTTAGCACATTTTTTAATTACTTCTTATGTGAATGAAGGTCCTCTATCACTGTTAATCTGGTGAGGTATTCCGAATCTGGGTATTATTTCATTGCTCAACTTTTGATAGACTACTTCTGCAGTTTCTTTTGAGGTTGGATAAGCTTCTACCCATTTACTAAATTGATCCACTATTACCAGTAAGTACTTGATGCTTCCTTGCGATGGCATATGTGTAAAATCAATTTGTAATGTATGAAATGGAAAATCTGGTTGTGGTAAATGCTGATGTTTTGCTTTTGATTTTCCTACATTAGTTCGTGCACATGTTAGACAGGTTGCTAATATGCTTTTTACTGCATGTGATGTTTTCTCAATTACAAATCTTGATTTTATTGCCCCTATTACCCCTCTTTGTCCGACATGACTCACACCGTGAAAATGTCGGGCAAAGACTGGCATCAGGGAATATGGGAGGGCAATCAAACCCTTAAGATTTTGTATAAGCCATCTCTGTCATTTAAGGTACAGTCATTATTCTCCCAATAGGTGTAATCACATGCAGAGGCTTGCTCTTGTATGAATTTTAAATCAACATTTGTTTCTAAATAGTCTGGGAGTGTAACAAGTGGCAGCTGTAGGGGCACAGATAATACTTCCTGCGGAGGTGGGAGCTGTGATGCAGCTGCAGCCTTGGCTGTCACGTCTGCTAAGGCATTACCTGTTGCTTCGTCTGTGTCAGCTGTACTGTGTCCTTTCGTTTTTACAACTGCAACGGCCGATGGCAGCTGTATAGCCTGCAAAAGTCTTTGCACAAGATCAGAATTAGCAATTTATTTTCCATCAGCAGATCTAAATCCTCTCTGTCTCCACAATGTGCCAAAGTCATGCACAACGCCAAATGCATAGCGGCTGTCTGCGTAAATTGTCACATGCTTATCCAAATGTAGCTCACAGGCGCGTATTAAAGCCATGAGCTCTGCTTTTTGTGCTGAGTGAAATGGTAATGAGTGAGCCTCTAGTATGATGTCAGGCACTGTTACCACTGAATAGCCACAAAGAAATGAGTTGTCTCTCGGCCTTGAACAGGACCCGTCCACATAAACCGTGGCTGAGTCTGGGATAGGTGTTTGCTCTAAATCTGGACGTGGTGCTGTGGATTCCTGTATACGTGTCATGCAGTCATGATCATCAAGCCTGTCTGAGCCATCCTGTCGGTCAGAAGAACACAGCATAGGATCAATAAATGTGCTGGCGAATCAGGTGTGCTGCTCGCTTTTATAGTGAGATTTGCATATGTTGTGTAGTTATGTTTGCTAGAATGGTCGTGACCTGGTGATTGGTGTGTAGAATAGTGTCATGTGAGAGTGTGAGCTTCTCGCAGTCCCTTATCATGATAGAGCAAGCTGCTACTGCCCTCAGGCAGGCCGGCATTCCCTGAACAATTCAGGCAGCACCTTTGAGTGGCGGAGGTCAGCGCTCCCTTTAATGCATTGAAAGAGACAGTCATTTCTGTGGATCACAGTATTCGAGGAGGCTTCTCTTTTTTACAACAGTCACGCAGAATGTGGTCATGAAAAGAACAGTCTGGTATCCACTGTCTGCAATAGTTCACCATGCCCAGGAAGGACAACATTTCCTTCTGTGTAGTGGGACGAGGGACGGAGGTCACAGCTTTGACCCTGTCTGCAGTCATGGAACGTTTTCCGTGAGACAGTGTGAATCCCAAATATTGAACAGAAGTCTGACAGTACTGCATTTTCTTTGCAGATGCTTTGTGGCCAGTCTTTTGGAGGTGCTGGAGAAGCATGTGTGTAGCAGTTTGACATAGTTTTTCACTTTCAGCACAGAGGAGGAGGTCATCCACATGTGGATCAGGGTGCAGCCCTGGAGGAGTGAAGCACCATTGAGAAAGCAGCAGAGCTGTCTATCATGCCTTGGGGCAAACGAGTCCAAGTGTACTGCTTATTTCTATGTGTGATGCAATGCATGTCAATATGCTGTGAACATCTGAAACGAGAGGTGGCAGAGGAATGTTGACTGCATTAATTTGCCTTAAGTCTTGTATGAAACGCCATACGCCAGGTTTGTTAGGCTTTGGCACAGGATTGACAGGAGTGTTATATGGAGATACTGTAGGCTTTATTACTCCTGTAGTCAATAAATCTCCTATGATGACATCTAGAGCTGCGGCTTTTTCCGTGGAAATGGGATGTTGCTTGACATATACTGGCTTGTTGTGTTTTAATAGGTGTACGTGATAAAGTGTACAGTCAATAAATCCTATATCATTCTCACTTTTTGACCATAATGTCATATTCTGGTATTCAGCTGGCAATGTAACTGCAGAAATAGTACAGTGGATAGGGTAGGTTAGATCTATGTGTCGACATATTTCGTAACCTATGTCTGAGTTATGTGACAAAATCACTGTTTGACCTTCACTTGTGTGAGCAGTTATCATGTTGTTGAACAGTGTGAGAGAAACAAAAGTGTGGCTCCCAGTCATGGGATTACCTGTTAGTGGCGTCTGTACACGTTTTTTTGGCACAGTGTGTGACATAGAGTACCGGACAAAAGGATGTTGAGTTCATTCTCTGCTGAGGGTCCAGCTGACACAGAGGATGTTCCTTCTCCATCATGTCGGTACATAGGGCAGAGAAAACATAAGCTGTTATCAGTGTCAGCAAACATTTCACCCTTTGTGTTAAATTAAATACACAAATTCATTTTTGCTTTGGGTGTCTGCGGCTGCTGGAAAACTGAGCTAAATTTGCACCTCTAGCTTGTCCAACAGTGCATAAAGCGTTTTATGAATACTAGGATGGATTCATCAGGCTTCTGTTTACACATAGTTACTGCATTTAAGTCAATTTTGTCTCTGGACATTGTTAGCAGGAATTTCTTTAGATTCTTAAAGAAATTGGTGATTTTGTCATTATTTACCCACAAAAACTCTGCAGTTGTGGATGCTTTATCATGCTTTGGGTCTAATTCACCTATCTCTCTTATGAGTTGTGACTCGGTTACTCCAGGAATGCATTGACACAATATGTACCTGTAATCCGGACCACCCAAATGGTGATATCTGGTACTTCTCTGTAGTGCAGAGACAAAGGCTGTAGGATTTTTAAGAGGATAGGGAAGCTCTTTAATAGTTGTCACTAATTCTGAGATTTTAGGGGGCTGAATACAACACTGATCTCCTATTATCATAAAGGGGTAAGTGTCATTGACGTCACTAGATTTTGGGTCTGTTTGTTTACTACCGCGAGTGTTGGCGTGAGGACCTTTGTCATCCTGGCTTTGTTTTTCCTTTTTTCCTTTTAGATAAGTCTTTATTAAAGTTCGGGTAACAGGTATTTCTTTAGCTACCTCTAAACCTCTAGCTACGATATCGTGGCGTTTCATGTGGGTGTCTATCGTGGACACTGCCTGATGCAAAAGTTTTTCTTCATAGTCGTCTAAATTGTTTTTCATAAGTTCCTCACATTCTTCTTTCAAAAGTTTTTCTCTTTTTTTTATGTTCTGCTAATTCTTCCTCGCGGCGTATATATTGTTTTTCCTGATCTTGTTCAATTAGGTGTCTAAGATCCGTTGCATGTGATTCAGATTTTTCGTCGCTTTCTTTTGAGCTGGTTGGATCAGAATGCTGACATTGTTTGCGTGCAGCTGCTGCAGCAACTATTAATTCGGTCTCATCTTCGTAAGGCGGCGGGGCTGTGGGCTGAATGGCTGAGCATGCAAGACTAGCTTTTCCCGCAGTAGATTTATTTTCTATGCTAGAGCCTGCACTAGTTTTATTTGATGTTAAAGTATCTACACCTGGTTCCGGTCCCTTTTTCCATAGTGGTAACATTTGATGTATCACGTCGCGGCATTCTATCATGTATTTTCTACAGGACTTTTTAAGCAGACTACTTTTCTTATCACAAATGATATTCAACATTTCTACTGACCTGTTTCCTGGCGATAATCGTTCGGGATAAGGCTCCGGAAATAAATTAGAATGCATTGAACTTCTTAAGTTGTAAACAAAGTCAGTCACATAAGCACTCCCGCATGTTCTGGATACGTGATCATGGACGTCTTCATTGATTCGCGAGCGTGGGTTAAACGTAACCGGAAATGGGAGTTGTACTGAGCCGTTATTTGAGACTTTATTTTGTATTTTATTAATTTTTGGTTTTACAGGTACTTTAGATTTTTTATCGGACCTGTCTGTGGTCTTTGAATAATTCTGACCCATGTTCAGTGATTTCCAGAGGGGTTTACACGCTAGGAGGATTTAGGTTAGTATTTATTTTTGCTGTGGCACACCTGAGGTTACTTGATTTTTTGCTAGCAATTTTATCTTTTTAGTGAGCAACTTCTCACTTTTTAACGAGCAACTTCTCGTTTTATGACCCCAGGCAACTTCCTGTGTCCTTTCTGCTGGTGAGCAACTTCTTAGTTTATGACAGCAGGCAACTTCCTGTGTCCTTTCTGCTTTTATTTACAAAACAACAGGCAACTTCCTGTGTTTCTATGTGGGCCACTAAAGAAGGCTCCTCAGTGTATCCCACTTGTTACTATGTGGGCCACCGAAGAAGGCCTCGTCAGCGTATCCCGTTTCTATGTGGATCACTGAGAAAGGCATAACACAGTCTTATAAAATAAAAGACGAGTGCCTACCTTCGTCAGGATCCCACTTCTGACACCAAAATTGAAGGAAACGGTTTCCAGGGCCTAATCCGTGGATCGGCTTCCTCCGAGGCGTGGACGTCTATCAGCAGAGAATGTACCTTCACCTATCAGCAGAGAATGTCCCTTAGTCTGTAACACAGTCAAATATATTCTCAAGTAATATTCAAGCATGCCATTCAGCGTGTTAGTACGAGCTCGGGAGCAGCTTGGGAGAACAAGAAAACAGAGACTGCTTCAGGTTGTCTTCCCAAATTGACTCAACTTTATTCACAAGTACAACAGTTTATATAGAGGGTAAAATTCATGAGACAGCAGATTTATCAGTTTAAACCAGTACAGACCAAGATAAGGCAGCGTCTTCCTGCCCTTGGGTGAAGAAGCATCCTTTGTGTAGTTTATTAGTTCAGCTACAATTGTGATTATCTCAGCGACATATTTTCAAGGCACAAAACGAAGAGTTCTTTCATTAGTGAAATCTGAAACAAACCATTTGGCCTTCAACAGGCGTCTAAAAGATTAAGAAACTAATGTAGCTGAGGGAGTGATCTCTGTGGTATTTCAACCTTGTACCAGCCTGTGATTCTCACACATCAATTCTTGGGTCAAAGAGAAAAATAACTAAAACAAAGGGGCCTTATTGAATGACAGAGTTTTCCTGCATAATGTCACTATAAAACAATATCCAGTAAATGCTACCATGGTACTAAAATACCTAACAACAAGAAAAGTTCAAAGCCATCAGGTGCTCAGTTAATAATAATAATGGATTGGATTTATATAGCGCTTTTCAAGGCACCCAAAGCGCTTTACAATGCCACTATTCATTCACTCTCGCATTCATACACTGGTGGAGGCAAGCTACGATTGTAGCCACAGCTGCCCTGGGGCAGACTGACAGAAGTGAGGCTGCCATATCGCGCCATCGGCCCCTCTGGCCAACACCAGTAGGCGTAGGGGAAAGTGTCTTGCCCAAGGACACAACAACCAGGACAGAGAGCCTGGCGACCTTCCGGTTGCAGATGCGCTTCCCAACCCCCTGAGCCTCGGTCGCCCGAGAAGAGGAAGAGAAACAAGCAAAAGATGCAAGTAAGCAGATGTATCATTGGATCATGGCAGGTCATCCTGAAACAATCAGAATCAGAATACTTTATTAATCCCTAAAGAAACTATGTGCGTTACAGTTGCTCCAAGAAGAAATGGTAAAAATAGTAACAGTAACAGACTAAACTCCAAACAATACCTTATGTTACAGATTTTACACATTTAAGAAATAGCACTAATATATACAGATCACTCAATTATAAATATCAAGGATTAACAGAGGTGATTATAAATAAATAAATAAATTAGTGAGAATATTCCAGAAAAGAGCGTGTGTTCAGCACAATATTAATTAGTCATTGTCAATTCTTTATTTGTCCTGTTCTCATTGTATGGCGAATTATGATGGCTGTTTGGTAGCCGTTTGCATACTATGCATACTCTCTCTCTCTTCATGTATGTAGAAAAGAAAAGCAACTGAACCTCTGAGTTTCTTGAAGATGTTGACTTTATTCTAAACCATATTTGCCAAAGCGATAAGGTCACTGCTCTACTGAAACAGTCTTCCCCGAGAAAATGACTCAATAGGCAGTTTGTGCGAGCCGTTATTAACACTTTAGTTCTGTTTTCAAGCTTGGAGACAGCAGCAGTAGTATTAACAACATCATCTAAAATGAGGGCTGGTGTTTTCATCTTTAGATGTGGCAAACATGGCAGGACAACAACCTTGAAAACTGAACTTTCTCACATGTTTAATGCTGCAAAAGGGCGCGTTTTCACAAGGTTTTCTTAACCCCGAATGAGTAGTTTGTGTGCTTGGTGCAGACCAATGTTCAGCGAGTGAAAGCAAACCTTAAAAATGGTCCTTGACAAGACTCAAATTTCAGCTTCCTGTTGGACATGTTTGTTCCATCTTTGGAAAACAGCCAATTTGAGCCAGACAGCAGCCAGCTACAAAGCCCAAAGAAGAAGAAGAAAAAACACTTTAGCTTTCCTGCTAAAGTTGCCTTTTTATCTAATGTGGAAACATCAGCAAACATTTTGTTGTGCACCTGGCCTTGAATTTTTAGCTGCAACCCATTAAACAGCACATAAGCAAAGCTGAAAATGTTATTTGGTTCATTTTAGATGCTGGTGTGGTCCTTATTTTCCACTGCAAACAACCCACTGCCTGCTTGTAAGCTACAGAGTCAACTTCTCTGTTCATTAATTTTTAAACAACCAGTAATCATTTCTAAATGTCATTTCGATGTTATTTTTGACTGAGCTTTGACTTTACTTTCTTCCCTTCTGGCACGGGATGATTCCTGCAGTATTGAAAGATATATTCTGAAGCTCACCGCACTTCATTTCCTCAGCACATCCTAACCCTGATGTACCCTCCCAAAGCGGGGCAGTAAGTGAATGTTCTTATGGCATTACAAGAGCGAGGATCTTTGGAAAAGGCAGATCTGCGGTCTGTTTGATATGCAGTAAATTAGACCTGTTACCCCATATGAGATCTTCCAGATCATTAGTCGTCACTTTTGTCTATTTCTTATTAAATCAAGCTCCTCTGTGTCTGAATTGAAGTATGAAGACCGTGGGAAGACTACCACTGTAGAGGGAGGTTTTTTTAATACGAGTCAGACTGTGTGAATGTGGGTGTGTGCTCCAAGTACTAAAAGATATGCGATCGTGACTTTCAGTGAATTGCTGTCTGATGTCTGTATGTCCTTGGTTATATAAATAATTGCTGATGAAATAACTGAGATTTTTCTTACATCCAATTTATCTATTTAGTCAGCGTCGCAAAGCAGCATTAAAAAGTACAAACTTCAGTTCAAGCTCAAGTCACTACCATTACACTGTTTATTAAAAACTGAATATTTGACTCAGTTTATTGTCTACTGTATTATCATAGTAATCCAGCTTCTGAATTTTTTCCAGACAATGATGTTGATGAAACTGTCTTAAAGGGTTCTGTTTACATTTTTACAGAACAGGAGCATTTTCAAGAGATATGCAATTTTGAGATTTGTATATAAGACGAAAGATGGACCCCATTGATTTGTGAAGTCCCATTTTGAAGCCTCTTGGTGCTTTGAAACTAGATGTGATCAGCGAGTGCCAAATCTGACTGTAAAATCAGATGTTTATTGAGGATATCCCTGCTATCATCCTTTATGAAATTTACAATGACCAAAATGTAAAAAATTGACTTAATCAGTATGACCTGAAATGAGCAAGTGATACCAAAAGGAGGAAAGTATTTACAGAGGTCTGTGCAGGGTAGTTGGCTGTTTTACAGTAAACTTCTGTAGCACTAGAAATCTTTAAGCGACAACAGCCGTCGCTCTGTTGTGGCCTTTTAATGAGAGTTCAGTCAATGAAAAGTTATTCAAACCTAACTGTTCAAATCAGCTATGTCAGTGTTTATACTGTCAATGATTGAAACACAAGCATAACAAAATATTTTAGTTGACATTATCCAAAATCCCAGGGCTAATTTTATGCACTATCACCAGATTCATAGCCAAGTTGTAGCTGTTTCTATTACGCTCCAAGCAAACCTTCAGGAAATATGACGATGATCTGATCAACAGGTGGTCTGTGAACTCTCTCAAATCTGTCAACATGAAACCAACAATAAGTTTGAACTTGCATTTGATTGTCTTGATATGAAACAGCAGTGCTGTACATGCTTTAGCCCTCAGTGCAGCATTTGATACTACCGACTACACTATTTTATTAGAGATTAGAGAATTTTGCAGGTATTAAAGTGGCTCATGTCTATCTGATAGACTCCAACTTATTCATGTTAATGAGGTGTTCCACAGGGTTCTGTGCTAGATGCAGTTTTGTTTACATCATACATGCTCGTCCCAGGCAAGAGCAATAACAATATATTACAAGGTTACAAAATATAACAAATTAGCTATAAGAAATACAAATGGCTCTAATTATAAATATCCTAGTAGAAGCCATAGCAAACATTTTCACTGCTATGCAGATGACACACAACTTTATCTATCCATGAAGCCAGATAACACACACCAATTAGATAAACACCGGGAATATCTTAAAGACATAAAGACCTGAATGACCTCAAACTTCCTGCTTCTAAATTCAGCTAACACTGAGGTTATTGTACTTGGCCCTAAAAGCCAGATACTTGGTGGGTGGCATCTTCCTCCCCTCACCCCCAACCAGTTGCAGCAGATGGCCCCGCCCTTCCCTGAGCCTTGTTCAGTTGGAGGTTTCTTCCTGTTAAAAGGGAGTTTGTTTTTCTTCCCACTGTTGCCAAAGTGCTTTCTCAAAGGGGCCCATATGATTGCTGGAGTTTCTCTGTGCTATTGTAGGGTCTTTACCTTACAGTATTAAGTGTCTTGTGGTGATCGTTGTTGTGTTTTGGCATTATATAAATAAAACTGGATTGAAAATTGAACTGAATTGAACTGTGCATTACAGCTGATATTTTGCTGTAGACTAACCAACTCATTTTCATGTGTAACGTCAACAATTCTCTTGGGGAATGAATGACAGACCAAAAGGTCACAATCAGTTTTTTAATCACTCTGTTTTTTCATCTATAGACTCCAGGAATCATCTGTGTAAATTAATTCTATGATAAGCTCTCTGTGTAGGACAGTTTCCCAGCTAACATGTCCTTTTGGTGCCCGTATGGGGCAACTGTGAGTCTGACATTACATATTTGTCATGTCACTTTTATTACTATCACAATAATACAGAAGGTCTACAGCATATGAATGGTCAGAGGGCCCGGTGGCGCCAGTGTCCGGCAGCCTCGCCTCTGTCAGTGCGCCCCAGGGCAGCTGTGGCTACAACGTAGCTTGCCATCACCAGTGTGTGAATGTGTGTGTGAATGGGTGAATGACTGAATGTAGTGTAAAGCGTTTTGGGGTCCTTAGGGACTGAGTAAAGCGCTATACACATGCAGGCCATTTACCATTTACCATGAATCTCTGTCATATATGACTGATGACAGACAAAGCTGTCTTGCACTGTCTTAGTGTTTTGGTTACTGCTAGCTTTGTCGTGGATTTCAAACATACATGCCGTCAGCACGTTGATTATTACGGTACACTTAAGCTGACCACACACATAACGACTGTCAGGCTGATAATGATCGTGACCACTGATAGTCTGTTCCAGCTGGGCTCAGTCAGTGTTTGCGGTCAGCAGATACAGTCCATGGAGTGAAGGGTTGACACCCCCAACATTGTTTTTGCAAAAAAAAAAAAAAAAATCTCAAGCTGTTAAAGTAACCAAAGTTTAAGCTAAGTTAACTTGTTGCTGACTTTTACCATTTATTTAAAACACAGCTGAACAAAACTAGTAACGTAGTATTACAAATAAATGTAAATGTAATGAGTTAGTCAGTATGTCAATATTAGGTCTTCTGATGTAACATCTACATGTGTCCCTACAGCAAGGGTGTATTTGTGAAACAGACAGGATCCTTAATCTATTACATTATTTTTCTTTGTCAGACCCCAGGGACAGATTGGTTGTGTTACTTTAATTTTGTTATTAATGATCATTAAAACCCACTAGATCAGGGTTAGGCAATAAAACTAATGTTTTAGGTTTAGAAAAAAAAATCATGGTTTGGGTTAAAGCATCAATTTTCTGGTTTGCAGGGTGACATGTCCTTTTCACTGTCAGAAAAAACTGTCAAAACAAAACGGCCATGAACCAACAGACAAATTGTTCAGATTGTGAACAGCAACGTGCATGTTCACAATCATGTATAATCCTGGCCTCACAGGTCGTAGTGGTCCATTAAGAGTCTTCAGTTTCTGTCTTGTACATAGGCCGGTGATGGATCTTCAGGTGCACTGACTCTCATCTGTAGTTCTCTCCAGTGCATCATCAAAATACTCTGAAGAAACTAGTAACTAGACCTTGGGGTTCACATTATTTTTCCACATATACTCTACCCAACTTCAAGAATGAGCTATGTTTTAAAATGTAACAGCTGCGCTTGGAAGTTTCAGGTCTGAAAGTTGATTTTACTCTGCCCTGACACCAGTAGAAACAAATGGCCGCCTAGACTTAATTTGCCACAATGTTAAATGTATCTGGTTTATAATTAATGGGCTAAAACCACCAGAGTAGTCCTTAAAGTTTAATTAGGATTACATTTAGATTAGGGTATGATGTGACACTGAGTAATTAAAGATTAGTAGCAGGGGGGGAATAAATGCAGCCGGTTATGATCTAAACCATGTGTATGCTCCTGACAAGTATAATACGCCAACCGTGTGTGTGTGTGTGTGTCTTTCTGTCTGTCTGTCTGTCTGTCTGTCTGTGTGTCTGTCTGTGTGTGTGTGTGTGTGTGTGTGTGTGTGCGCGTGTGTGCAGAGAAATAATATACATTAGTGAGCATTGATCCTGGTGGTCAGGATTCAGAGCGCTGCTGATTTTCCTTCCAGCGACTGAATCTGGGATTATTTTACACCTGGAATATCAAATAACACCGATGACCAGGAGGGAAATGAGACCACACAAAGAGATGCAGGCTGTTAGCAATAAGTTGCCCGTGTCCTCCATTCACCTAGATCTGATGATAAATTGTTCTGACAGCAACTCTCAGCCCTAAAGTGCAAACCAATCATCACTCAATAGTCCCAGTGTCACTGAAACTACATGAAATAGAAACAGATTAACTGAAAATAGATCTTCTTGGAGCATCTCATGCAGTCTCACAGCAGTTCATGAATTATGATCAATTCACTCATGACCATAGTCACAAATTGTAGTTCTCCCCTTTAAATGAGCAACAAAACAGCCCTGCAGGCTGGTATCACCGAGAACCTGCAGAGCTGCTATCGGTGTTTCAGCATTGCATCCATACAATCTATAAAAAGCAGCTTGCACAGCACTGACCACTTGGTTCTCTGACAGGCCCAGAATCGGCTTTTTGCTGGCCACTGTGTCCCACATGTACCATCTCATGTTTTTTTACAGCCACTCATGGATTTTATATTTGCCAGTCTGTTTGTATTAGTCCACAAACATGTCACATGTTAAACAAATCTTAGATGTAGAAAGGGAGGGTTTCAGAGGGCAGAGGGTTCTGCACTGTGTGAGAAAGGCCCTTATAAATGCTTGATAACCACTTTAAACTTAACACTCCAAATCATTTCAGAAAACCATGATGGTGGCCAGAAAACTAATGGTGAAGCTTCTCAAAAAGGCTTTTCTAACCTGTGGTTGGCATTAGGGCAGGGCATGGCCAAAAATATTTATCATGATATATATTTGAAAATTTGCGATAATGATATAACTGATGATATAATTGACACGAGACAAAATACTTTACAACTCCACAACTTTATTAGTGCAAAAAAAAAAAAACCCTATCAATTTATTTTCACTTAAACAAGCAGCTGTTTTTTTATGTGCATTAAAGTTATTTTAAACATTTAACAGTGCAAATGCTAATTTCTCACTGACAGTTTAACCAAAAGGCATTTCCAGTGGAAACTGGCCGACATATCCTCAGCATAACCATGTATAATATCCACAAAACTTAAAAAGAGGTTATACGCACACAATGCGGTAACATTATGTTGAAGTACAGTACGTATCACTCCGCAAGGCTCCTGCCTACGATAGCCGTAATGCTCCGACAATCCATCAAGCGGTGCGGCTTCGTAGCTTAGCAAAGTTGTACTAAAACATTTTTTGACAGATCTTTGAGCGCCGTGTACGACATAAAATCGGTTCGAGGTCAGTAAGCACAACCAGAATTCATGCATAAGGTGCACCAGATTATAAGGGGCTCTGTTGATTTTTCAGAAAATCAAAGGATTGATTTTAAGTGTGCCTTATTTTCAGAAAAACACGGTAATAACGATGGCCCGCTAGCATGCTCTACCAAAAATTGTGCTTTGTTGTGTATCTGACGGACGAAAGCTAAACCAGTTCCACACCACTGAAGTTGCAGCATTTTTACAAACCAGTTCTGGTTCATCCGTTTCATTCAACGATCCGCTTTCGCCCTTCTCATTCTGTGTCGCCACCATGCTTTTTCTGCCATGTGTGTATGAAAACAAAGACACTGCACATGCGCGTTTTACCCATATTCTATCGCGATATTTCATGTTCTTATCATTGCCCAACATTATACCGGTTTTACCGTGAACAGTATGATACAGCCCAGCCCTAGTTGGCATCATGTTGTCTACCTCCATGTTTCATGTGTCTTTCACCTGAAAAACAAACTGATTCTTGGTTGTTTCAAACTTCAGTTTTCTTGGTTTTAAGGTGGCATGAAAAACATGCTTAGATTGGTTTCAAAGTCATTTGGATTGATATGGATAAAAGGATGATTTATGTCCATTTCGTGGACATAAATCATAAATCATTTCAAATGTATGAAACTACATACATTTGTCCCAGATAGGTATTTGATATGAAAAGCTTTTCTCCTGAGGGCTGTGGACATTTTGAACAGAAGGATGACAAGTATGTGTCAAAACATTTGGCCTCTCTGGATGCACACAGGTACATGTACACACTTCTAATAATGCAGAAAAATATGTTCAGCAATGTTTATTTTAACCTTGTATGAAAGAGTGTCACATCTATTGGGTGGTCTTTTAAAAACTGTGCGTCCAAAGATTATATTATTCCCCTTAACCAAAGGTGGGTGAAATCTAAGAAGTCGATATTTTTCTCACCTTTAATTCTTTCAAACCAGGCTTCAGGAGAACTTTAACTCTCTAAAATTAAATAAAAATCAATACATGTGAAAGCCGGAGGCTTCTTTATGGACCTTTACAGAAATCACTGTCAAATCTGAAATGGATATTCAACACCACAAAAGCTCTTCAGCCCCATTTCCTGGCTGTGGAAACAGGGGATTCTCCTTCAATTAAAATTTATATGACTTTTTGATTGTGTGTTTAATATGTTTGACAAATGGTGGAATTTATTTAAAATGATTAAATTCCCACTGAACCACCTGAGAGCCCAGTTTTAGTCGGACCACTGATTAGTTGCCTCTGCAAGTTTACCTTTTAACCCCATCCCAGAGGTTTTACACATTACTTAAGAAAATTGGAGTAGCCATGGGAGGAAACTGTTAGATAAGACATGTTGCCCCACATGTATTTTCTGACTTTGATCAAAGAGCATCATCAGCACGCTGAACTTTTTTTTCCAATTTCCTCTGACAACATGAATCTTGCATCGGACTCATTAAACATGTGTGTGCGCACATCCACTGCAGGAACTCTGATGCCCTTGCAGGAGTGCAGGCATTGTTCATCTTCATATTAGTATATCATGTTTGGTCTAAGTCCCCCAGTGGAGGTCATCAGCAGTCAGTACAATCCCTCACTAACGCTCCTTGACTGCCATTGACCTAGTTGCACTGTAATGAGAGCCGACAATCTCTCTCCAGTCTGATGCTTTTCTCCACAGAGTATTCTTGATCTGACAATTAACTGAAGACTTCAATGGAACTGACCCAATTCCTGAAAGAAATTGCAGCAGCTCTCTTCTGCTGCCCAATGCTCAACATCTCTCCAGATATAACAACGTATAAACAAACAATCTGTGTAAATAAAGAAATTACATATTAGAAACACATACAGCTGACATTTAACCTAAAACTGTGTATTTTATTTTTAAATACAACATCTTATTAGAAAGTTTTTGGACCTGGAGCAGGAGAAAAATTATTGCAAAGCCCTTTTAAAGCTGAACTCGCTCACAGAGCTTCTAGTTTCCAGGTGAGATGCTGGCTGTGTGTCAGAGCTGTGGGCTAAAGGGAGCTTTGCATAAAAGCACGTCTCAACTATCTGCATGGCAGACACTCACTCATCTTCTTTTTCTATCATCAAGCTCTTCAGAGTGGAAATAGCAGCCTAAATAAATAGTGGAGGTATGTGAAACGGGTAATTTTCTGCCCATCATCGTCAGCTAAATGAGACACTGCCTGACTAATCTACTATAGAATTCTGCCTCGTTTACTACGAAGTGGTATAGGCTGGATCTATGAAGATAATTGCAAAATTATGCATCTTACTTGGCGCATTATTTAATGTTTCATATTTACTTTTATTTGATGCAGATGTAATGGAGGCATTTGCAGTGTATTGTTGTGCAGTTAGAGCCTCTAATGTGTAATGAAAGTGTCCTTGAAATTATTCATATGAGATAATGTTTCGTGTGGAAAAAACAAGGCCAGCCTGGTATCCGCAGGGTGTCAGCATCTGATATTTTTAATTGTATCAGACTTCCACTTGTTTACTTTCTTTAAGATGAGATTCAATTTATGTCTGATTATGGTTTGTGGAATGCTAAATGATCAAATTTTAAACAGTATTGCTGCAATCAAGACCGACAAAAGGCATCAGTAAAGAAATTAAGAAGGCAGAAACAACAATTTCAGATGATACCTGGGTTGCATTAGAGCAAACAAATGCTGCTTTTTTCCTCTTCTCTGTTTAAATGAGCAATTCAACATTCTGAAAAGTAGATCTTATAGCATTTGTGACAGGGGAGGTACTGGCCTCTTGCCATCCTATGACCATGAAGAGGATAAGCAGTTCACAAAGCATTTTTAGGCTCTGGGTACCTGCTCTCCTTCACACAATCTTTCTGAGAGCCTGTGTTAGCCTCATGGCATTTTCCATAGAATATGATGGATCTATCCAAGGTCAGGAAAACATGACTTATTCAACCACAAACTAAACCAGCAGACTATATAAAAGATTGACATAGCTGCTGTGGTATCACTGATTGGTTTGTTGATGCTACTTTTGAAACGTCTTATGAACATATCTGGATGACAAGCGTGGATCTCAGAAGCTGTGACCTACTGGCTGGACTACAAACTCAATTTAGCTAAATTTAAACTGACCTAACCTAATATCTCTTCCTCTCTTTTGACATCTTTGAGAGTGAGCATACCTGCCAGTTCTAAATATTATTATGAATGAATAAGTTTTAATGTTATAGAGTTCTGTAGTGCTAGCCTGCACCTTCAGCTAGACACTTAAGTTTTGACCACAGCTTTACCGTCTGCAAAAAATGGCGTGCTGAAGGTGTAAGCAGGTGAAGGGATGACATTTTCTTAGCGCTAAGAAAGCATTTGTGAGCTGGAAGCTATTCCTGTCATCATGTGGCTAACAACAGACCCAGAGAGCAGACTCAAGCAACAGCTGGCAAATATAAGGTGTTTATTGACAACTGGTGAATTTTAAAGAACTAATGGATAAGAGGTGGGAGTTCAGTTGTTTCGCATGCGAAGCTCCGGCAGAGAGGACATCCAGAAAGAGCTATTACTGACAGAGATGTGTCTGATAAACTGTGTCAGTCTTACTTGTATTGTTGGAGAATGGAGTCGAGGAGATGGTCTGTGGGCAGAGAGGAGGCAGGCTGGTGAATCCAACCTTGGCTGGAGTTTTCCACAGGTAGCTGACGAGTGCACTTCCAAGGAGGCAAATGCAAGCAGGTAATTGGGGGGCGGCTAACAGCAACAGCAATCTTGCAAATAATTGCTGGTGAAGATCTCAGTTCTCTATCATTCCTGTCCATTTTAATCCCTGAATATAAATTGAAATTGCCCCTCTTTTTTGTCGCTCATGTATTTTATCCAGTTCTCTGTCGTGGCCATTTATCTTATTTTTTCCTCCTGCTACTTGATGTTTAGGTTTTTCCTGCTTTGTAGCTATATTTCACAAAGAGCAGGGCAGTGCAAAAGAGATCTCAGTGGGAGGGGGGGAAACTTATAAGGTTCAGCCATAATACACCACATAACACAGGCAGATGTTTTCTTCCATTAGGACACTGTGGCCCCAAGGATGCGTCTTGACAGTGTGAGGTGTCAGCTACACGTTGCGCCGCTGAGACATGCGACTCAGCATAATCGTCCCCAAACCATATGAGGCGTGTGAGCCAGAACTCGACCGTGGTAATCTCCAAAACAGTTTTGTCTGCTTTTTTAGCAAAGTCATCAGTGTTCACTGAAGTGTGGAAAACATACCACAAGTGTTTCTAAGTTTACTCCATCAGAGTTAATTTGGTTCTGAGGCTCTTGGGGCCTCTGGATGTCTGGAGCCTGGATCTCCTCCATGCCTGCTTCATGCTTTTTGCTTGTTTTCTCTTTTTTCTTTCTCAACAGGTGATCCAGGTGATTGATAAATGTATTTTTTGTCTGTTTGTTTTGTTGGTTTTTGGTTTTTGCCCTTTATCACCGTCCCTCTTCCTCGCTCTTTTTCTTTCCCTCTTTCTTTCTCCCGTTTCTTTTCCCCAGTCAAGTCTGTCCCGTGTTCAGCAAATGAAAATAAAATAAACAATAAAAGCAAAGGTGAATCAAATAGACCAATACGGCAAGGCTGGGATGGTCCGTTTGGTAAAGTAAATCCGTTGGGCATCTTTCTTTGCATTTAGACAATAATTCTGATGGCAAAAGAACCAAACGGGACAGGCAAAAAAAAAAATTACACATGGGTGCAAGTCACAAACGTATTTAACCACAGCGGCAAACATCGAGGACGCTGGACATCACAAGTAGTCGCAGTATGTTGTAATGGAAATTGTTTAGTCTTTAATTACCATTTTTCACTTTTCAGATTCTCAAGGGGTCGCAGAATTTCTCCTCAGGCGTTAGAGGAGGCTAATTGCAAATAACTCCCAAGCAATTAAATGTCTAAACAGATAACGTACGGTACAACTGCTCACAGAAACCCTGGAACAATATGTGCAGATTTTATTTGTGTTATATTAATTCATAAAGTTATATTTTTAACTCAAAACTCCTAAGAGGTGAGGAGTATCATTTTTTAAATTGCTGCTTGATCAGTCACCCTCTCATCTCAGTATGATTTCTCCCCCAGGCATCTTATTACCCCTTTCAAAACACAGGCACATTTTGAAAGAATGCCTACCAACAGTGATATCTGATTAGCTCCACAGTCACAGCCAAGATCAGGTCCAAGTTTAAAACACCAAGTAAGGGAGGATGGCACTTTGATGTTTTGCTCTGCAGAGCAGTTTAACAACATTTTCAGTCCTCTCGAAATATACATGAACATATATTTCATTTTAAACATGTTTGATGGGCTTGGAAAAATGTACTGTTTAGTATCAGTTAAATATGTTATTGAGTATCCAAACCAATGTTCTAGTCAGGTCACCTAAAAAAAACTCACTTTATGTGGGGAAGAAGTTCCCAGCCTGAGACTCACTTCAAAATCTCTCACAAGCCCAGAAATAGAGTCGTCAACAGATGAAAGCCTCTGCCCTGAATTCACACTGTAATAGGTTTTTCAGGCCCTGAGAGGAAGTGTTCCTGCTGATAATACACTCAACCGACATAATGGTGTTTGATAAAACGTGCACATTTAATAATACATGAAAATATGTGCATTTGTGCGCTGCAGAGCTGCATGTGTGTGTTTTGTGTACTGCCCTTCCCCCTTCTGCAGCAGGTGATCGGACGCAGGTGTTCCCACCTGTTCATCAGGCCCGGGCAACAAAAGCTGAAGAAGGAAGTGCTGCTAGAAGCCAGTGGGCCATTTGGGAAGCATTCAGGCTGTTTGTGTGCACTATTATAGTGAATGAAGCCTGGTGGCTTTTACCCTCTTTTACAAGGGGAGTGTTTGTTGTTTGGGGGGGGTTGTGTGTATGTGTTTGTGATTTTTGATTTTTAAAGACTTGCAGGAAGCCTGTTTGGTATCTGTTCTGTCCTTATCTGGCCCCTGTTTTAAGAACTTTACTTTAATATTTAATAAAAAGTGTCACTTGTAGTTATCTCTGTTTCTCCCAGACTTTCTCCTCATTAACTTTTAATTGTTACTGTATGAAAACATTGCAGCAGGAGCTCCTTTGTGATGTTGTATTGATGAATCGTTCTTATTTTTGCAATTTTAGTACATGGCCGTAGGTGAGGTGAGCAAAGGTTGACCAGCCGTCACGTTTCTATTCCCATCATTCTGAGCCTTATGAACTCACACCGGAGCACTACTGCAGTGCAAACAGGTGTGGTCATGTCAGTCTTGGAGTATTTATATTAGGGTGGACACTTGTACTGGGTCTTACAATTTAATGGAACATTTTGTCCCACTGTGTGTGAACAAATGCAGATAAGTGTGTCTGCAAATACATTCTCCCAGAAAAGTAGCTCTTGCATGCAATTCCAGTTCCGTGACTGTGTGTGTTTAGCCCGAACTGGCCTTACAATTGCTTGCGTTCTAGTTTCCACATCTGTAAATGTGTAAGGGTCATGTGTTGTCATCAGGGGGTGAATGCAAGGCTTTGTGCAGACATTTGTAGAACCACAGCGCCTCAAAGGCATCGCAATGGATGCTGGATTTGATGAGAGGATGTGTGAAGAGGTCCGTTATTGCCTCAGAACTGGAAGAAGAAGAGGTGCAGCAGGCTGTAATGTTTGGGTTCCCAATTGCTTCCCTCCCGAGCTGGCTCTCCAGCTTTGCGATACACCAGGACAGAGACTTCAACTTTCCAGCAGTGATAATGTCAATGAAATTAGATTTTCTGCTCAAACTCCTCAAACAAATTGAAACAAACCCTCCAAGCGTACTCCAGGCTAATAGAAATGAATAAATTAGGATCATACACATGTTTCCATGATGTCCACAGCTGTCACTATCTGCGTGTGCAGTCAAGCATCGGGCCGGCCACAGTTTGTGGAGGCTGTGGCCGCCCCCCGGCTACCACGTAGCTCCATCACCACCTCAGAGAAACGAGCAGCGCTGAGAAATTTGTGTGATCTGTAATCTGTGTCTAAGCTTACAAAGTGAACTGTTTCACAGTTTTTGACATGGCTCGATGGGTGTGACTGTTTGGCAATGCTTGATTTTGTACTTATCAGGTCCACCTAATCCCAAACTGGAACTGAAATCCATAAAAAAAAACTCCAATTATGACTGACATTGTTTATATTCATGAGTTGTGGCTATTATCACTGTGCTGATCAGATCCTGATGAATCGCAATTTAATCTTCATCAGGTAGGATCAACACAATCACACAAATCCCCAGAGGCGTCATTTAGCTGTTTTTCTATAACATGCACTACAAATCAAAGAAGACAAAACAAAATCAATGACGAAAAACTTGTAGCAAAATTAATTAAAGCTCTGCTAAAAGGGAAAAAACTGTTTAGAAATAAAATTTAATCTTTAATGGCTTGGAAAGTGAACCAAGATAATGTAGAGGATGTCTGTAGTTTTTTTCATATTATTTAAATTTGTCAACCCTGAGGAGCTTCTTGAGTTTCATGTTTCTTGAGACCAATGTGTACGTGAGCGTGACAGAAACGCCTTCATAAAGTTGTGTTTGTTTACCCATTCTGAACTTCTTAAATCTATTCCCTGAAAAAAAATGCCCTCGGTGTTGTAATAAAAGTAAAATCTAACACTAAAATGTAGAAATTTAACTGTGCTGAACAAGAACCAATAAAAAGCTGAGTTTCAGTGGTTAACCTGTTCTGACCAGTAAATGAAAAAACAAATGTAAACATACATTTATGCTTGTAAACTTTGATTTTCTTCCAGAGCCATATTCTGTTTGACCGTCACTTTGCATAAATCTGTAAAGTCCCAGTGTCCTCAAAATGTACTGTTGTAATTTACTGTTAGGATGCCTGGGTCGTTGACCCAGGGTTTTTGAGTTTACGATATTATTTATACTGTCTAGTTTTTGGTTTCTTTGAGTTCTGTCTTATGGCTTATGTCTCTGTCTTCTTTAGTTGCTCTGTCTCCCCTATCACCTGCATCCCCTTGTCTAGTTCGCGTCTATGTGTATCTTAAGTTCTTATATCCCCGTGTTCAGTCAGTGTTTGTGTCTGCCCTGTTCCCACGTCTCTGTTCCCTCTGTACCTGCATGTGAGTCTGTGTCTTTGTTCAGTCTGTGTTATGTGTTTCCTGTTTTACTTTGAAGGTCTCTGTCTTTTCTCAGTGTGTTCAGTTTACGCTTCTTTGGTCTCATCAGTTCTGATTTGTCCCAGCTGTGTTTCCCTCCTGTTACCCATTCCCTGATTGCTCCCTCTGTGTATTTAAGCCCTGTGTTTCTCTGTGTCCGTGTTGCGATCTACTGTTTACCAAGCTGTGTGTTCTGTCTGTCCTCCGGTATTAGTTTATTTTTTTGATCGTTTCCAGTTATGTTATATTTGAGTTTAACATTAAAACGGTTTTTGAGTTTACATCTGTCTCTGGAGTCTGCACCTTGGGTCCTATTCCTGCCTGCACACAGCCACACCTAACATTTACTACATTTATAAAGCCACCACAACCAACCCATTTTAAGCAACAGCAGAACACATTTGGAGGAGAGGGCATGCAGTCAAGTAATCAGTTAAAGCCTGTAAGCTCAGTTAGAAAGCTGCATCCATCTGTACCTGCAACACTGCCACACGATAACTGCTAACTGAAAATAACATTTAACCTGGGAGCCGTGTTGTGTTCTGCATTGACAATGCATCACAAACACGGCTGAGAGGTCCGGTTTACATTCAAATTTTATTCGTCACATACACAGTCATGCACAGTACAGCATGCAGTGAAATGCTTGTGTCCCAGCAGACAGGCTGCAGACGTGGACGCAGGATCTCAGGGCTTGGTTTAGTATGGGGGGGGTCTAGCCAGGACCCTTACTGATACCACCCCCAGGCGGGAATCGAACTGGCGACTCCCGCCAGTCTTACCACTGTGTAGTCTTACCACTATAAAAATGTAAAAATGAATCAATAAAGCACACAGACACATATTTGTTCCTGCTGTAAAACTGGGTACTGTCACATGAGTCTGCGGGGACAGCCTCAAGTGGCCATTCGAGGAACTGCACTTTTATGCTGCGGCTCAGCCACACAGCTTTTGCCTTGGTTTTGACCGAGACTGATGACATCTTGTTGCTCTAGGTAGTGTAGTGTGTTTTTAATGCTACCAGGGGCACAAAAGAGTGAGGGGGGGGGAAGATGGTCAGTATGAGGATGACAAGAATATATATATATATATATATATATATATATATATATATATATATATATATATATATATATATATATATATATATATATATATATATATATATATATAGAAAATATAGAATGGAGATACCCATTGATGTGGAAGTGTTCCTAGAGCTAAAAGACTGCAGAGGGCATCTTTCACAAAACATTTATTATAATTATTACTAGCAGTAGTGTATATAGATAGATATCTATCTCATTTCTATATTATTATAGAAAACAATACTGATAAAACCAACACCTGCATCTTAGGGCATTTGCACATTTGTTTTAAACAATAAATAAAAGTTGTTCAGGTTTAAAAACATTGCCAGCGCGAGTGTTTTGCTGTTGTTTTTTCAGAAGACAAATTTAATCTTAGACAGAATCTGTCACAGCAGTGACAAAGAAGCGACATGGCCAGAGGCAAAATGTCACCTTTAATAAAGCTGTGGGTGCATGAAATTATCAATTCTAATAATAAAAGAACTCCACAGATGTCCTGCTTTGCATGCAAACTTAGACTGCCTTCATCTTTTGAGATGAATGGCAGCTAATAAACATGGAACAAAACAAAGAATAATAATAAAAATTATCGTTGTAAAAACACAAGTGTAAGAATTTGCCTTTCAGAACTATAATGACATTGCCAGTGTATCAAAATAAGTAAAATTTCATTGTGTGCCATCACTTTCAATTCAAACTAAACCAAACACAGCCTTTTATATTAATTATTGTTATATGTAACAGTGAAAGTCACATGATGTAGAAAAGCACCACTAAGATGCTGTAGTGCTGTTATAAAAGTGTCGCTATTTACACACATCTACTAATACAGCTGCTTTATGCAATATTCAAATAAACATGTAATTCTTTGGTTCGTCCACTAGGTTGTGGCATTTCCCCCACAGCCTCAGTCGTGTTCAAACATCTTGTGCTCTAAAAGCCAGCTCCCTGCTGTGTGTTTTACACAGAAGAGTATCCCCTGCTGATGTTGTAATTTTTTTCGCTTCTACATCTCAGGGCTCAAAAGATGCTCCGCTCTATCTGATGTCAGCATGCTGTCCTTTCCATTACAAAGCAGGAGAATAAGAAGCAGGTCCTGTGAGGACAGGTCTCTGGGGTGGACACAGTCTTCTTGTCGAGCTGACAGATCATTTTGGTTCAACATAAACCTCCCCCCCATGCAGCAGCTACTGACTTTGATGTTATGTTTATGCTCCTGCACGAGAGCAGAGAAAGGGAGAAAACTGCTTCCATGTGCATTTGTTTTAGAGCAGTGGGGACAAAATGGCATAAAAACAAGGTTAACTTTGTTGTCTTGCATTTCAGGGCTCGAATTTCTTCCCTGACATTTAAACATGGCATTTAATCTGACATTTAATCACTAACCCTTAGCTTTAACCTAGCATGAGCTAAATTCAAAAATGAACCATGCAGCAAAAAATATACCTCCAAATGGCAACTGAACTAAAATGACTCCAATCCTACATTTCCATCCTGGTGAGGACGCCACGTTCCCCTGAAGGTCATTCAAGAACAAACACCTGAGGTTTAGACTCGTGTGCAGGGTTACTGCATGAGAAATGTCGGTTTTTATTTAGCAAAATTTGACTCCAGTTAACAGCAAGACAGACTGGAGTAAGCAGAGGATCATGTGGAGACACCAGCTGCAGCATATTAAAATGCAGCACAGGTATCTTTCATGAGCAGAATCCTGCAGAGGCGCGATACGCTGCTTTACTGACATCTAATGGTATGCAGCGTGAACTCCAACGATAGTGATGTCAAATCTGTCACAGTGGTATCTATAATTCGTATTTTAAACTGTGCAGGGAGCTACAGTGGAAACAGAAGCATTATTAATAAAAGACCTGACAATATGATGGGCCTCTGTTCCAGCAAAATCCAGCATTTTTCTATCTAAAGCTGAGAATGCTGGATTTTTTTCAGCATCATTTTTCAGAGTCATAACTATTCCAGTTAATCAGGCATGTATTTAAGCAGGTCATGCATTCAACAACTGCTTTGTTGGTGCTTTTCTAGACAAATCATCTTTAAACTGAAGTAGATCCTTGCATCTTTTGTTCTTCACACGCTTATAAATTGATGTGGTTTTTTTTAATCGTAAAATCCCGATTGGCTAATACTGGAACTTTTGCCAGTGTTATAATTTATTTTATCAATATCCTGGATGCATGAACGTCTTTAAAATTTTGTTAAATAACACTTACATACATTTAAGTGGGGGGATTTGAACCCTCTTTCATTCATCAATCTTATGCCATGATCTAGGTCTGGGCTTGCAGGGGAAGCAGTCTCAGTGGAGCTACTCAGACCTCCATCTCTCCAGCTACCACCCCTAACTCCTCTGCTGGGACACAGAAGCATTCCCAAGCCAGGCGAGAGACATGATCTCTCCAGCATGTTCTGGATCTCACAGTTGGGCAAGCTCAAGAGACCTCACCTGGGAGGCATCCTAGTCAGATGCCTGAACCACCTCAACTTTTGGAGAGGCAGCAGCTCTATTCTGAGACCCTCTCGGTTGAGCATGTATTTGGCTAAGGGAGAGAGCCCAGGCTGGGAGAAGTATTTCTGGGCACTACACCCTTTTCCTGCTGAGAGCTACGGAGGTCCTGATTCTCATCCACGTCACTCCATACTCAGCTGCAAACCAATCCAGTGTGATTATCATCCACTGGGGTCAGCACCCCAATGTCTTTATACAAGTATGACTCCTTTTGTATTGCTCCTTTGTTCTATTTTGACGGGTTTTTGTTTGCAGTTACTTTGTTAATTGTCTGACAGAATAAATTATTTCCAAAACATATTCCCTATATATTTTTTATTTCTGCTAATCTTTAGAAGAGAAAACCTTTGTTCACTGAGTGCAGCTGCGATCTGAAAGATGCTCTCTGACTCAGGTCAATTCATTTGTTGTGGTTTAACTGTTGTTGCTAGATCTTTATCACTGAGCTACAGGTTCATGTGAAAGATGCATTAGGTGGGGCGTATAAACGCAGGAAGCAGTGGATGTAAGGCTGTGTTCAGTGTTAACGGGTTTGGGGGCTTTGTGTCAGTCTGAAAGGGAGTGGGGAATCAAAGGTTGGGCTCCAAAGCCTCCACTTTCTTTTGAAAAAGAGAAAAGTGGAGGGAGTAAAGAAAAAGATCTAACTTCAGCACCCAAATTAACCATCTGAGAGACACATGTGAGGTGGTGAATCTTTTAGATATTGAAGGCTCTTTGGTGAAGCTTTGAGAAAGATGGCAGGATACCTAAGCTGGTTCTCTGGCTAGATTATTGCCAACTCTCACACCCAAATCTTAAAAAATGATGCAGGCAAGTTAGCATAACCTAACAACAAAGACTGAATCTCCTAGGTAATGATATATATATATTTTTTCCCTCATATACAAAGTGTAAAAACTAAATTGTGGTTTTATGGATGATTGCTGTGGCAGTACATTTCCTCCCAACACTTCAGTATCGATCAGTCCTTATCCGCTCATCCAGCAGACATGCTGCGGTCAAAACTTTTCAACTGACGGTCTTTCATTTATTTTTCTGGAAGTGAAATCAATGATTCTGGAAACTGGTGTCCAAACAATTCTTGTTATAAACTGTGAAATTATTTTTGCTTTGGTTCAAAAGACAGGTTTCGTTATTATAGGCCCCAAGAAGGCAGAGACCAAAGTTTAAACCAAAGTTAAAAAGCTTCATCATTGTTGGATAAAAGCATCACATGTTCCATCATGTGAGTCCTGCAGCAGCATTATAAAAACTGAAAACGAGGGAATAGGCTATGATAAAGTCATGGAAAAAACTGGCCTCTTGTTTTCCCACACAGATTCACACAGCACTTCATTCTATGCTCAAAATGCAGCTCTTTGGAGTAAAATCCATGTATTATAAAGCTGCCTTGTTTGTCACTGTCTCTCCCAACAAAGGGCAGCAAATGAAGCTCGGTACAGTGGCTGAAAAATCTAAGTCTAAAAACTCTTTGGTGAAAGATAAAACAACGCAAGAGCACATAACTGTGCACAAATTAAGAGTAGCTGCTAATGTCTTGATATAGACTGTCCCAGAGGACGCATGAGTGAAAGTTCATGGACTGTGAAACAATGTCACAGGCTCTGACTTTACTGCTGCTCTGCTAAGAGAAACGGGCCAAATGTAGCACTGGTCAGAATATTTTGAGTTTAAATTAAAATAACTAATGACAAAAAAAATGGCGGTCTGTCATGATTTACAGGCAGTTTAAAGAACTTTAACGGCAGACTTTCTACAGGAACAAGGCAGGGAGCTCTGGGAGCAGAGGAGACAAGTTGCCCCAGTCAGAGTTAAGTGTTATCAGAGCTTTCTGATAATTAAGAGGAATTAGAGTCCAAGATTTGGGTTTTTAATCTTTCAGCAGATAGTTAGAGGGGAGGCAAGTGAGTAATATGTGAGCTATTTTCTTTTGCAGGTAGAGGACCAGCTTGTGGAAGTGAGTAAAGCAGCAAGCTTGAGATAAGTTTCCCAAAGGAGCACCGGGATCAGCAGTAGAGCTTTTCAGTCACCCTTTCAGCAGGGAAGGTGAAAGTGTCTCCAGCAGAGAGTGGAGCACAAGCTGGTCATTAAAGACTGCAGGCTGATGAGGAGATAGAAAACAGGTGCGACAGCAGACGCCACCAGCAGGCCGGCCCACCTCTCCACCTGAGAGAGGAGAGAAAGAGGAAATTTGACCTCTGACTTCTAATATAAAGCAGATCTGTGACAGTTTTGTGAGGTTTGCCTTTGTCAGCCCAGCTCATTACTCATAGGTGTTGAGATGTGTGTGCAATCAACTCAAGTTTTTCAGTTTATCAAAAGTACAAAAGGTTATAAATGATTTTAAGCTGAACAAACATGCTTTAGATTGTGGGAGGAAGCTGGAGTATCTGCTGGATAACCACACCAGTGCAGGGAGAACACATGAACTCTGCACATAGATGCTCCAGCCGTCCAGGACCTTCTTGCTTTGTGGCACAGTACTGACTGTTTTTATTTAACTGAAACAATACATGCACCCAGAAGCTTTGCTGGCTTTCAGAGCTCCTGAGCTCTTCACATAATATTCATCAGCCTGACACCAGGGTCAGAGTCAAGAGGCAGCCTCTTCAGAGCCAACTCTAGCCAATTCACATAATGAAGACCATTATGGAGATACCCATACTCATATGACTGCAGTTGCATCCAGTGTTTGTCTGGGAGTAACCACATCTCTATAGCTGCACAGACATATTTGAGTCACCCATTTAAATTGGAGTTATCTCATTCCTTTTAATTGATGATAAAGGTCATTGCTTCAGCAACCTTTACAGATTTGCGAGTATCATATAAAAAGCTAATTATATACGAGAGCTACAAAACAGGAGTCAGGTCTCTATAATCAACTGGTAAAAGTAAGTGGCCACAGTAAAATGATTTGGTCATCAGCAACTCAGGGAAACAACAATGATAATAACGAGCCATGTTTTTTTTTTTTCTGGCACTTTATTATAAATCTGCATCGGCAAGAGTTCATGTGCAAGTAGGGTGGCTGAATCAGTGAAGGGTGATGGTGGAGGGTCAGAGTTTTTTATGTCCGTCTGTGTATGTGTGTGTGTAGGTGGTGCAGAGGGAAGAGGTGAATGAAGGTCTCTTCGTGTGTGTGTGAGAGTCAGGACAGAGCAGGGAGAGGATTCAGCATCCTGACAGCCTGATGGACGAAGCTGTCTCTCAGTCTGCTGGTTTTCACCCCGAGGCTCTTCAGTCTCCTTCCCCGATGGCAGCAAACTCAAAAAGCTGTTGGACGGATGAGTGGAGTCACCTGAACTGCAGAGGGCTTTTAGGGTGAGGCGGGTGCAGTAGATGTCCTGGAGGGAGGGAAAGAAACACCCACGATACTCTCAGCTGCTCTCACTGCTCATTGTAGCTTTTTCCAGCAGGAGCCATACCACACAGTGATGCAGCTGGTGACTACTCTCAACAGTGCCTCTGTAGAAGGTGCTCAAATGGGGTTGAGGCTCTCGCTCTCCTCAGTTTATAGAGGAAGTAGAGTTGCTGTTGGGCTTTACTGACCAGTGATGCAGTGTTTTTGACCAGGAGAGATCTTCTGAGACGTGCAAAGACGTGCAGGAACTTGGTGCTGCTTACCCTCTCCACAGCAGCACCATTGATGGTTAGTGGGGTGTGCAGGGTGTGAGTCGTCCTGAAGTCTGTGATGATCTCCTTAGTCTTCTCCACATCCATGGACAGGTTGTTGTTGCTGCACCACTCGACCAGATGGTTAACTTCACTCATGTAGTAGATCTCATCATTGTTGCTGATGTGACAGACCACAGTTGTGTCGTCTGCAAACTTGATGAAAGTGTTGGAGCTGTGTGATGGTGTGCAGTCGTGAGTCAGCAGAGTGAAGAGTGAAGAGCAGGTGGCTCAACACACATCCTTGGGGAGCCCCCATAGTCAGTGTTCTTGTGCTGGAGGTGTTGCTGCCGACCCATACTGTCTGCACGATTGCTGGGGAACAATCTTGTTGAATGCTGGACTGAAGTCTATGAACAACATTCTAACATATGAGTCTCTAGTTTCTAGATGTGTGAGGAAGAGTGAAGGGCATCATCGGTCGAGCGGATTGATCGGTATGCGAACTGAAATGGATCCATGAGGGATGTTATCAGGACCGGGGGCTTTGCGTGTATTGATAATAATAATAATGGATTGCTTTATATACTGCTTTTCGAGGCCCTCAAAGTGCTTTACAATTCATTCACTCTCACATTCACACACTGGTGGAGGCAGCTACAGTTGTAGCCACCGCTGCCCTGGGGCAGGCTGACAGAAGCGAGGCTGCCATATCGCACCATCGGCCCCTCTGGCCATCACCAGTAGGCGGCAGGTGAAGTGTCTTGCCCAAGGACACAACGACCAAGACAGACAGAGCTGGGGATCGAACCGGCAACCTTGAACCCCCTGAACCACGGTCACCCCTTTACACACTCTGGGGATAGTGTCACCGCACGATCTGATATCGTCGTGTTGGTGTTGTTCCCAGATCATCATACTAAATGTTGTTCCAGGATCAACATTGCAAGTGACCAATCAGAATGTTGTGACGTCATACTTTTGCGACTTCGGGAAAAACTGCCGTAAAACAAAAAACTGTACTTAAGCTGCGAGAAACCACCTCTGTCCGCCGATCAATGGACCCTGACCCTAACCGTAACCCTTTAATAAACGGTAAGCAGAATTGATATTGTCCTTGCAACGTTGGAATTTAATAAATGCACGAATGGCTTGGCGCCCAAAATAATAACGTCACAACAATGTGATTGGTCACTTGCAATGTTGAACCTGGAACAACATTTTCATGATGATCTGGGAACAACACCAACACGACGATATCAGATCATCCAGTGTGCACCACCTGGTCTTTGGGGTGGGTGGAGTCTTCTGTGAGGGGTGTCATTCTGTCCCTCAAAGTGAGCGAAGGATTCATTTAGCTCATCCGGTTGAGAGGTGGAACTGACCTCTGAATAAGGAGAAGCAGGATGCCGGAGGGTGTATCCTGCCCTAAATATTCCCAAACTATAAGCAGCAGAAGTGTCAATTAAATGAGGAAACATTTAGAAAGTCCTGAGAAGTTTAAGTGTAAAATAGTCCTGCGGTTTTTCTGCCAGTGTCCTCACAAGAAGTGATCACAAGAAAACAACAACGGGCTGCGAAAAGATTATCACTAGAGTCGGTGCAACCACTGGGCGTCATTTTGTATTCACTGATCAAGACTCGTGACAAGTTTGTGCCTTCACGAGGAGCCGCCCTCTGATTTATTACAGGCATTCATTCATTTCAGAGACTAATAACTTTACTACCTGTGAAATATTATTAAGCAGTTAGATCATTGTCTCATTTTCTTACACACCATCAGCAAAAGTCAGAAAGTCAAATGCAGCTGAAGGTAATAAAATATTCATAAAGAATTGTCCTAGAAATCCATTCATTTTGTTGTTGTAAATATTAATAACTTGCCTACAAATGGATTTTGGCTCAGATGCCCTGCAGCCTTTTTTCATAAGGCAAACAATCAAACAGTCCATGAGCTGTTTCATATATTAAAGACTTAAAACAACACGAGTGTGATGTAGGGAGATGATTTTTGTATTATACTGAACTCCAACAATATAATCCTAATATTGCCTTATGAGCACAAACAAGATGGCGCCAGTGTGTACGGCGAGCCGTCTCTGGATCCGTCTTCCTGAGTGTTGTTTACTCTTTCCTTACTATTTTCTATACGCTTTCCGGATGTTACTGCTCTAATTGCCTATGATCGACAAACTCTTTTAAATCTTCGACCCTTGAATCATCAAAAGCCGGATCTATATTGGAACTTAGGGAATTTTTCCCAGTCTCGAACGGATACTTCCGCCTGCACATACTACCTGCCTTTTTTTCCACCACACAATAAACGACATAGGAAACGGGGTAAACGGAGTGGTTTTCGCGTTCGTATTAAAGCCTATTTAAAAGCACATGAAGTGATTAATTACCGCTCCATCATAAACATCTTGCGGCCCTCCCAGTATACTTTCAGACTGTGTCGCCATCGATGGATTTGCTATGCTGGCCAGCAAGCCCACTCGGTCCTACCAGTTGAGTGCCCACGTGTATGAAGCTGGAAGCGGGTCTCTGGAGGAGGTGTGGATCACAGCAATCTTCGCCGGCTGGGACGTGCTCCTAGTAGCGTCAACGTGGCTACGCTCCGAATGGCTCTGCTAAACACTAGGTCACTGGTGAACAAGTCCTTCGTTGTAAACGACTTTTTTCTCGCGTCACTGGACGTCCTGTTTCTAACGGAGACCTGGATTCGCCCCGGTGAGTCCTCTTCCTTTTTGGAACTTCTTCCACTGGATTGTGCTTTCTTTAACTCTCCTAGGAGAGTTAGGAGTGGAGGTATAGCCTCGGTTTTTAGAAGTAAATTCCGAGTGCGGCAACTGCCTCCTGCCTCGTATTCCAGCTTCGAAGTACAACTACTGGAGCTGTCCGGTTCCCCCGGAGCCTCTGTGTGGTGGTGTATCGACCTCCGAAGCGCAACAAGGATTTTATCCGTGAATTTGCTGATCTTTTAGGATTTATCTTTTTAAATTATGATTGTGTTCTTATTTGTGGTGATTTTAACATTCATATATGCTGTGAGGCGGACCTATTGGCTAAGGACTTTCTTGCCCTTATTGACTCTTTTAATATCACTCAGTGGGTGAGAAAATCAACCCACACTAAAGGCCATATGCTGGACTTGGTATTGTCGTATGGACTGGATATTTGCATCACGGACATTAATGATGCTGGGATTTCGGACCATTTCCCAGTTATGTTTGATGTTCAGTTATGCAATATGGAACTGAACTCTGAGGGTCCACCGAGCCTATCGCATCTGATTAATTCTGAGGCTGTTGCCCTTTTCTCTGCGGCCTCTGTCTGTTATGATGACATCAGTAATGCACCTCTCTCGGTTGATGGCGTAGTCAACTCTTTTATTTCTACATGTTCTTCTATTTTGGACACTGTGGCTCCAGTAAAGACTAAATGCCATAAAACCTCTCGCCAACTCTGGCTAAATGAATCCACCCTCGCTCTTAGACGTGAATGTCGTCAAGCTGAGAGGAGATGGAAAAAAGATCAACTTCAGGTGTCCGTTGACATCCTGCATATGAGCCGATCTAAATTTCAGAAGGCTGCCAAAATGGCAAAAACTTCTTTTTTGTCAAACATTATTGCAACTAATAGTCATAATCCTCGAGTTCTGTTCAAAATCTTTAACTCAGTGGTTAATCCCTGCTCTGATGTTTCGATGGGTGCCTCCCCGGCCCTCTGCGAAAAATTTCTTAATTATTTTATAGATAAAATCTCAGTGTTAAGGGCCCCACATTCTCCGGTAGTAAATCAAGCCCCAGTTTCCGAATGTTCAACAGTTTTTCAACAGTTGGAACCTGTGTCATTCTCGACTTTAAAGGAAATAATTAATAACCTGAGAAGCTCAAATTCTCTGCATGACATTATTCCTTCTCGTATCATTAAGGATGTATTGATTCTCTGTCATGATGGGAAAATATTCCTCTTCTTCTGCCCTTTTTCGCTGTGGTGTGCTCCAGGGCTCGGTATTGGGTCCTGTATTGTTTTACCTGTACATGCTGCCCTTGGGCTCCATTTTTGAAAAACATAATGTCTCTTTTCACTGCTATTCTGATGATATTCAAATCTACCTCCACCTGACTGGGGATGTTTCATCTTCACTACATCCTCTGTTTGATTGTCTGAGGGATGTCAAAGACTGGTTATCACGTAACTTTCTTACTTTAAATGAAAAGAAGACAGAAATGATCGTTTTTGATAGAAATATGCCTCTGGGACAACTGGCTGGCACACTCGGGCCTGTTGCTAACCACCTCACTGATGCTGTTAGGAATCTTGGAGTTTTCATGGATAGTTCCTTCAAACTAGATAAACAGGTTTCTGCTGTGGTAAAAACCAGCTTTCACCAACTACGCCTAATTTCTAAGGCTAAACCTTATATACCACACAAAGATCTGGAGAAACTCATTCATGCTTTCATCACTTCAAGACTGGATTATTGTAATTCTCTCTACTTGGGCCTCCAATCTTCTCTTCTTCAGCGATTGCAGCTGGTCCAAAATGCCGCAGCACGTCTCTTGACCGGCACTAGAAAGTATGACTCTATCACCCCTGTTCTGGCCAACTTACACTGGCTTCCTATTAAATACCGAATTGATTTTAAAATTTTATTGTTTACTTATAAAATCCTCAACAATATGGCACCTGACTACCTAGCTGATCTCCTCTGTCTGTATAGCCCTCAGAGAGCACTAAGATCATCGGGCCAACTGCTCTTAGTGCAACCTAGGTCTCGGCTGAAGACCAGAGGAGACCGTGCCTTTGCCGTTGCTGCACCCAGGTTATGGAATACTCTTCCTCTTCATATTCGCGCATCAGATTCCATTCAGTCTTTTAAATCACGTCTAAAAACTTATTTGTTTAACCTGGCATTCAAGGCTAATTAGGGTAATTTACATCTGGCTCTGCATTTAGATTATGTAATTATTTTATATTTTATTTATTTTATTTATATCTGTAATTTATATTTTATATTGTGATATTTTTTTATCTGTATCATGATTTTACTGGAAAGCACTTTGGTGTACTTCGATCTTTAAAATGTGCTATATAAATAAATTTTGATTTGATTTGATTATGAATAACACACAAATTACTGGGAAATGATTCAAGGATGACTTTTGACATTTGATGGCACATGAGGGACAGAAAATTGTGCATTATTCATTTAATTTTGTTTAATTTCATTTTGCAGGTAAAATCTTATAAATAATATAAATATACTGTACCAGATATATGGTTAAAAGCTGTATGTCATGTGTAGTCCCTATGCGCAGGTCCCTGCAGTGTACAAATAATAATTAAATTAAACAATTAGTGTTTGTTTGAATTGACATGTCAGCTGTTTAATAATGTTAAACCATCGTAAAGTACAGTAAATGTAGAGCAATGTATTTTTTGTGCAGCTCAGGAGACTTAGGCATCATGTGACATGGCTAAATTTACTTTGTCAGGAGGAAGCACGACAGATATGTAATTTACACTGACAGAATGTCAGATTATTATTTAATATTTCATAAATCTGATGTATTTATTATTTTATATATTATTTATACCTGCAGAGAGACAGACATCCATTCACATATACATCTTACTCTCATATTTCTGTCCTTTTTATCTGTTTCAGTGCATCTTTTCTACACAACTGGGACATGGAGTAAAATAGTGTCCAGTGCTCTAAACCTGTTTTCACTGCTGCATTTGTAGAATTGTTTTCTACATGCTAGTGCACTAACTTATAAATGAAGACAGAATTAAAAACCATGATGACATGCTGGGAGCTCCAGGTTAGATTAGTCTAGTTAGCTATCATCAAGATAAGGTCATTTCACATTATTTAATTAATTTATTTCATGTTTTCTTAATTGATTTATATTTAATAGATTAACTATTTCATAAATTAATCATATAACTGGTTAAGGTTCCAGCTGTTGATGGTGGTCTCCTTCACTCTGCCTGGCTGTGTTTTGTTTACAGCTATTTTTATCTTGTTTATTTAGATTTTCTATTCATTCTGTGCAATGCTGCAAATGTTGGTATCGATTCAATATCAAGTAAATACAGGGCTAATATTACTGATGCCAATACCAATATAAATACTATACTGGCAGCTTATAAGAGCAGTGTGTCATGCTTTATAAGATGAATCATCATAAATTTGTGAATTCTAGACACATTTTAATAATCAAATAATCTAAATATTTATATATATTCAACAAAACACCAGCTTTTCGTGTTTTGGGGAGATTTGTTTCTCTAAAATGCTTTTGGTCATCTTCTGATGTTTAAATGTGCTCTAGACTATAAATTAAATGTGAGAGTCAACACTCCTTATCCATCTTCACTCTAATGATGATTTGGATCTAAGTTTCCCTACTTCAGAGTCTGTCTTCTGATGCTTTTACTACTTGCTTATCCGCAGTGGTACTTAGTAATGGTCTGCTGGAAAATTGAGGCACAGCCGTATTTATTTGTACAAGTACAACCCTGATGAGGTGATCACGTCAGCCTGGCTGTCATCTGAATGCTGCTTCAGTTGAAGGATCAAAGAAAATGTCTCACACAAAAGAACCAAACTGGCTTAAATCTGATCCCTGATCGAGGTGCAGAAACTTAACTTAAAATAGTTTCTGTTCATTGTGCATATTTTATGGATTATTTCTAGGTTCATGACAGATTTTTGATTTGGTGTCAAACCTTTGAACCCCACTGTAATGTGTTGCTCAAAGGAGAACGTCGGGCTGCTGTTATGTTGGTCTCCATGGTGACATTTTTTAAGTTTAAGTTTAAGTGAGTTTCTTCCTCATTCTCTCCTGGAGAGCACTGCTGCACAGAGACATGAAACATGGGAGTTCAAATCAAAGCTGTGACAGAGGGAGTGTAATACAATCTGAATCAATTTACCCCAATCTGTCAAGTAAAAAACAAAATAATGCTAAATATGGTTGTTATTGTTGTTGTTGTTTGGGGGATGTGTTTGCTTGTTTTTAAATACGGTCGTCATGATCCCCTGGGATTGGTCTTTTTTTTTTTTAGTAAGAAATATATTTCAGTTTGTGTTTCTGCTTTCTTTGATTCTTCAGTTTTGAGTTCTGGATTCTTGTGTTTTTACTTTGGGTGCCTGTGTTGATTTTATTATTATTATTGTGACTCATTTTAGTTTTGCAATATTATGACCTTTTTATAATCACTCCTGAGTCTTCAGGAGTTTTCATTTCTCTGTTCTAGTTTGAAAGTTTCTTGTTCCTACTTGGATTTTTATTTCTTCCCCGTCATCAACCTGATTATATTCAGCTGTGCCTCATTCACATTTCTGTGCACATTTCTCTTTTTTTGCATTTACAACCCCAGTTTCAAAAAAGTTGGAGCACTGTGTAAAATGTAAACAAAAATATAATCAAATAATTAGCGACTCCCATAAAGCTGTTTTGTTTAATTCACAAAAAACATGTAAAATGTTTAAACTGAGACATTTTACTATTTCATGAAAAGTATTAGCTCATTCTGAATTTGAAGTCATCAACATGCCTCAAAAACGTTTGAACAGAGGCAACGAAAGCCTGGAAAAGTAACCAGTACTAAAAAGAAACATCCGGAGGAACATTTTACAATTAATTTGGTTAACTGGCAACAGATCAGTACTGTGATTGGTTAGAAATTCAAAAAACATCTCACACATTCATTTGTCTGCAAAAACTATGTCTACACATTGTGGAACAATATCAGAATTTTGTTTCTCCATGTAAAATTGCAAAGACTTGAATATCTTATCATGTATATAGTACCTAACATTATCAAAAGGTTCAGAGACTCTAAGGGACTCTCCGTGTGCGAGGGAAAAGGCTGAAAATGGCCCGAGACAAAGTAGAAAATAGTTCTGAAGTAAAACGAATCAATCGTGGAAATACTTTTGGGAAAACAAGAGCCTGGGTCCTCCAGACTAAAAAATGTAAAAAGGCTTGTTTTCATCCTGCTGTTAAAAAGTCTGCATTTCTGATTGGACAGAGGTGCATTAATGCCAGTGGCACTGACAGCTTGCACATCTGGAAAGGCATCACCAGTGCCAGCAACACTGAAAGGTATAGTTGGGTCTTAGAGTAAAATATGCTCCCATTTGGATCTTTTTCAGGGAAGACCTTGAATATTTCAGCAGGACAATGCTAAACTGCAGGCAGCAGCTATTATAACAGCATGGCTCTGAACTGGCCTGCCTGTACTCCAGACCTGTGATCATTTGAAAATATTTGACACATCATGAAAAATACAACAAAGAAGAACAAGGACTGTTGGGCAGCTAGAATCCTCTGTCTGACAAGAATGGGACAGAAATTAAGAAAGCACCTTAAACATGTGGTTATCCTAACTGGGCTTTCATTAAATTGGTGAAGATGTACAGGAAAGAACCTTAGACAGCAGCCGGGGGAAACAAAATCTCCTACATGGCAGACTGAGAAACCTAACGTCCCTGTGCACCTCGGGCAAAAACTCGTTCATCCCAAGGACAAAACACCCAAACACAAACTAAAGACCAACATGTATGTTATGCAGTGCAGTGATGAGTGCTTGGAGCGTTTACCCAGGAAAAACCAATCAGCCCACAACACAAGAGAGCCACCTCAACAGCTGGGAATCCACTGCGAATGACCGACGTTGAACAGAGGTTGAGGTTTATGACACCAGTTATCAGCCATCTACAATGCAGTCTTGAGATCCCTTCCCGGGTGTTTAAACGCCCACTCTCAATAGTTCACACAATGATGGCGATATCTTACACTGGTTTCACACTCACGTGATCAATACTGGGTCAATGACAATCAGGGGTTAAAAACCTGGGACTCTCTGGGTTGTTTTCGAACTGAAGAAGCTTTTTGGATGAGAGGAAACATCTTCACAAACCAAAAAGAAACTCGCTTGCCTTCTCTTCAGCTCTCGAGTCTACAAATTGTGTTTCGGCTTTGAGGGAATTCCCGGCAGCAGGATCAATGAAGAAATTATAACGCTTGTGCAGCACTTACAACCAATGACGATCATTATGATTATCAAAGTGAGCGTGTGATGGGGCTTCCATTGGCAGGCAGCAGGGATTAGAGGATTATTTCTCTCCCCTGTCTTTGGCCATCTCTCTATCGTTCTCGCTCCCTGGATTAGGTTTTATCTACAAAGTAATCGGGGCTTTTCTCTTGTCTGACAGGACTACAACTCCCACACTTTTACACACACAGACACACAGATACACACAGAGATTACATCGACACTGCACAGTCTACTGCGATATTGACTCAGAGACTTAAACCAGGCAGAAAGGGATGCGATAAAGCAGAAAAATCTGGATTTCCACAGGAATTATTTTGTATGAAATCTCTTCTTATCTCCGCACAAACAATATGAAACCACCTGAATGAGATTTCCTTCTCTGACGTTCTTTGCATTTGGTATAAACAAACACTCTGAGCAGTGAGATTTCATTCCAGGAGTGGTGAAAGATACCAAAATCCAAAGGTAAATATTGTATATATTCAACACCTATTGTAGAGAGCTGTTGTAGTAACAAAATACAGCTCAGACAACGAACCGGGGCTGGTACTGAGTGATCTTTTTGTTTTTCCTCCGGAAATTTTGAGCTGGCATATAAATTATTAATGGGCGCAGGATCATAGCTGTAAAGGACACCAAGGTCCTTTTTTGCATTACTTAAGGGAATTAGTGGGGCGGCGGGCGGTTTGCATACACAGTAGATATTACATCTATCTGTTATTTTAAGACAGCATGAAATGTTTTCAGGCTAAAGAAATCTTAAACTTTGGCCATTTATGGAGGATATATGGAAACATGAAATGTAATGTATGTTTTTATGTAAGACAAACAGCATTTTGAAACACCTACTGTATCCAGCAATGAAAACTATTAAAAAACAATAAAATAAGTTAAAATAAAATAACTTGTGCATTTGGGTAATTTCTGGTTAAAAAAGATATTGATATTGCCATATTGAATTTTAATATGTGTCATTTCTGCAACATTTAAATATTTGTGTAATTTATTGCTTAAGAATGTATTATTATTATTTATTTTGGGGGCACAGTGATGATTTAGAGGTCTTAAAAACTAAAAAGTCATGCATTAAAAATGATACACTTGGCCTCACTTTGCAGTCCTTTGAAAACTGGCGTTATATTTAATAATATCTGCGGTGAGGCAGTTGTTTTACATGCAGTCGGACATGTTAAAAGAGAACATCAGCATTACTGTGAAGCTTGTTTCACAGACTGAATATAACGTGAAGGGAGAAGAAGACCTCAGGCTCGGCTTTCTGTGTGCTTTGCTTTTCCAGCTGCGCAGCTACATCAGCCCCAATAAACATGTCAACACTGTGAATGTTGCTTCAGGGAGTCATTTATTGTTGCCTTTGTGTGCATGTTGTTGTGTCTCCGAACATAAATGTACTCATGAATTAGAATTACAAGGCTACATTTGACTTGACCTTTACTGCGCATATATCTGTGTTGTTGCTTTGGAGCCTATCTGATTTGCTCTTGTTCACATTTAGTATCGCACTTAATACTCATCGTTTTGAATATAAAGCGTTGGTAATAATAAATGTGCAGTATCACCAGCAGGTGTCGTGACATCTCCATGAAGCTGCGCTTTTATTTTGCTCTCAGACTTTTGGCAGCAAATTCAGACCACACCACCCTTTTCCTACCAGAAGTCTTTAAACACCAACATTAGACTAAGGCGCTTGAAACAGCCAATTTAGAGTTTCCTGTGGGCGCAGTGATTTACTGAAATGCGTGTAACAGACCCACGACAGGACACGTCCACACATTCATGCTTTCCAGCATTCTTTATTATTACGGTTGCCGTTTTCACACACAGGCTGCAGCTTCCACACTCCCCCACACACACACATCAACAACAATAACTGCAGCAGAACCCAGCACAGACCTTAAGCCGACCGGCGAGGCGTGATTGCGCATGCCGCTCAGGTGCGTCCGCCTCCCCTGCAGCGGCACTGCAGACCACGCCCCTACACAATGTACAAAAAGAGATGGAAAGACTGTTGGATGACGCATATTGATGATTATTTAAACCCCAAATTTCATTTTCCCTTGTTTGACGTTCTGTTCTTGTGTGATTTGGCATCTCCAGACTTTCTTTTCTGTTTCCAGAACGGCCAGCCATCCCACTGAATCCTTTTCTGATGATTATTCAGTAAAGAGTGGATGGATCAACTGATGGGGCAGCTGCATCTCTCTGGTCCCGTGCCAGGTCTTTGCTGGATGTTTTCTTATTTCTTAAGGACTTTTAGAAATTGTTCATTTCTTTAGTCCTGCAATGTTGGACAAGGACGCACACTGTGCTGAGATTTTTTGAGTTTTCAGTTAATACCATGTTGGGAATCACCTTTTGCACAGAACTGTTCAAATAACCATGTTGTTAAAATTTTAAGCCTCTGGTTTTACATTTAAAATGTTCTGTTTTCTAAATGTTGGCAGAAATGAATATAGTGGCACGGTGACACAAAGGCAAACTACAATTTTTAGTGTCTGAGCTGTTTTGAATTTTAGTGCTGAGTTACAGGAGGCAACAAGCAGTTTGGTGAGTTAAAGCATGAAACAGACCAGTGCCTTTCAAATGCTTAAACACCAGAACTGAAGCTAATAATAAAGAACTGGAAAGAACCCTTCAAATGGAATATCAGAAATGGGGGAAATAACTTGCAGAGCTGAAAACAAAGAGTATTAAAGGGCCATGACTTAAATGTATTATTTATGAGAAATTTATTTCCCATAGCTGCAGATCCTGGGAAAAGATGAAAAAAAGTTTTTTGTTTTTAGTTTAATGTTAAATTTACTCCCCCTGTCTCATTTTGTCTGCTCTCTCCAGCTGACCTGTGCATATATTGTCTCTGTTTACACCTGCTGATTGTTGGTCCTCGTAACTATGTGAACCCCGAGCTCTGTAACTTCCTGCTTCGAGTTTCCCTTTAAATGCATAACACCTGTTTATTCCAGCATTTTGGTCCATAATAATCAGCTCATGCTGCCATCTTATGACATTTTGCTGTGAATTATTTACTTTTATTGGCAGTTGTTGTTTTTAGTTGCCATTTCCAGTGTCCAAAAATAAAAGTCATTATCCTTATCAGAGGCTGATAACTCCTTTAGCTGGAGATGAGGTTGTGGAAATTGCTTTGTGTTTACTTTTCGCTGATTATCTGATTGTCATATCCCAGAATGCCACTGCAGCAAGAGCCAGAGCGCTCTGTTCCAAGTTCATTATATAAGCTCCAATATTATATCCATTCATTTTCTTCTGCTTATTCAATTCAGGGTTGTCGGGAGACTGGAGCCTATCCCAGCTGTCGTCGTGTGAGAGGTGGGGTACATCCAGGACGGGCTGCCAGTCTGACCTCACAGCAACATGATATTTACATCATAATCTGTATCTGCATGCTGCTTGTATGGTTGGCTTTCTGGTTCAAGAGATGATGGAAGAGCAGGAAAAAAATGGCTTCCTTTCCTCTCCACCATCAAGTTTTCTTAAGTTTTTATGCTTTATAATGGCACAAATGTACCTGAATAACAAAATCATTTTCATCCTCAGCTAACAATAAATGTCATTATTTTTAACTGAAGACAAGTCTTCGGTTTTATGTGCATTTCTTCTATATCATTGTAATAAATTTAATGTTTCTATTCTGCTCATAACCAGTTAATGCACAAACCCTGTGCTGCAGAAAACTGTCTATTAGTTCTTCGGGAGATTCATATTTCATACACAAAGCACATTTACTTTCCTCCATGTAAAAAAATGATCAAACATTCATACTGCCACAGGCAAAGTGTTGTATCAAAAACATTAGCCCTTACACATACACAAGTTTAATTACTGTATATGTTATAATCCAGCAGATGCACACTGACAGACTCAAACTGTTAAAAATGCATCGTTTTGAAAAAAGGGCATCTTCAGGTTGCTGTATTAATGTGTCTGGGTTATTCAGGTTCATCTATTCTAAATATGGATCTTCGACATGTCGTTTGGGTGGAAACGCTGACAATCACACACTCATCACCATGGCTGAACTTGCTTGTCAGACACAAATTTTCCGTGAGGCTCTGTGGCTCCGGGTGGCAGCAGGGCCAGGTACACTGGAGTGACAGCACCCTCCTCTGGTGACTTGGGGGCTTTATCACCAGCCATGTCGGTGCGCACCCATCCTGGACAGCAGGCGTTCAGCAAGATCTGTTAAAAGAATAAAAGACACAGAAAATAAAAAGGAAACAAAGCAGAAACTAGGAGATAATGTTGTTGGCAACGTTAAAGATTTTAAATATTAGTTACCCCATCATTTGGTCTCTGCTTGGAAACTTGACGAGCAAGAATCATGGACAGGGCCTGAAAACACACACGTTCATAATCATAATCAAAGAAGTACGCCAATTAAGATTTAGAGCAGGTTCTTTACATGTTGATATGAACTTCATTTTCACATCAGCCGTACCGTCACCCCGACTTTAGATGTTCCATATGCTGAATCGGGCCAGCCGCCTTCTTTGTGTTTGCCTTTCTTGGCTTCGCTGACAAATTGCTGCATCAGTGCCACCAGCTCGTCCTCTGTGAGGTCCTCACTGCGGAAACGCTGCTGGAGCTCCGAGCTGCACTTGTTCAACGTAAGTGCACTGACAAAGCTGGAAACATTCACCACACGACCTGAAACACACACAGGGTAACAAACTCTTCATGTGCATCTCTCACAGCAAACTCATCATCTTCCAGGAAAGATTACATGCGAGTTGGCTGTAGTGTGTCTGTATGTTTACTTATTGTCGTGCTTTGTTTTCCGCAAATTGTGATCACACATCCTGAGGGCAAAAAAAAGATATCGCTTTCCAATTATAGATAAAATGTTCAAGATGAGCCAACAGAGAACATTTTAGAACATCCACAGTCATTAATATAGTCTGAATCAAAGCCAAACTTGCTCCTCTAATCAAACGCTGACCAAAGCTGTTTATTCAAGCAGCAGCGACGGGCACGACCGGCAGATTGGATCCAGCCTCGTGTTCGTACCTCCAGCTTTAACGATCGGCAGGAAGTGAGTCAACATGTCTCTGGTGGCAAAGAAGTTTGTGTTGAGGGTCACCTCGGCCTGGACATCAAATGGAGTTTTGTCTGCCACTGAAAAAAAAAGTTCACATGTTGTCACCTCCTTATTCATCACAGCCTTAATAATTTATAGATCTTTTTATTTAATTAAAAAGAGGATTTTTAATCAAATAAATTGTATTTGATTAAAAATCCTCTTTTTGTTCAGAGCTACAGGACAATTTTCAGAATGTTTACGTTATCTGACTCTTCTTCATCACGGTGGATGTTAGGGGCGAATATCTGATGGTTTTCAGGAAGACTACAACACATTCATTCACTTACATATGCACCATAGCATTTCTTATATTATTGTATAGCTGTAGTCACACATACACAGCAACCCTGAACTTTTAAAGACATGGATGATGGAAGTGCATGTGACAATGAAAGTGCAGCCCTGAGGGCTAAAAACTGAAGCTAATGCGGAGGTGTAAAAACCTGCATCTCCTCTGATGGCCGCTGGTGGTTTCTTCTAAAAGCAAGTCAGTCCCCACAGACTCCCACATTAAAATGCTCAACCTATTTTCCCTTCAGCCCAGCTGGGGGAATATGTGGCGTAGCTACTTTAAGTGACAGATCTGCTAGCTTCAGCTTGGCTTCACCTCAGCTAACTGGACTCCCTGAAGTGGGCCCCTTGAATATGTTTGTGGTGTTGGTGCCCTTTAGACCCATACAGGCTACAGTCACAGCCTGCTAACTTTAGCTGCTAACTTAAAACGTCACTCTTTGCTCCATATACGGTGAGTGTGATGAGCTACAAGCACAGCCAAACGGCTTTCTGATCATTTATGCAATGAAAAGGCCTAAAAGTGGGGGAAAGGAAATGTAGCACAGGAGGACAAATGGTTCTTGTTTATGGATACTTTAATATTTTTCAAATATTGACAAAGAATCAATTGAATAATAAATTAGTTTTAGCTTTTCAGGTCTCTAGTACAAAATCTGTGTGTGTCCATTTGACTTTACAGCCACCGACCGTCCTGCCTCCTGTGCCCACTTTGATTAGGATCCTTTCCAAAATGGACAAAAGGACAACTTTGGTTAATCTTGACTGCTGAAGTGTAAACTGTTTTAAATTCTAGATAAAGATTGATGCTCCAGCAGCATCAATCTTAGCAGTATTTTTCCAGTGTGTCTAAACAGAAGCCACAGCAGTATTAACATCCTGGCTTTCGATAGTGGGCAGGGTTGCATGCTTGAAGACCCCAGGGCCTCAGCTCTACATAGCATACCAGGTTAGTCAAAGGCAAGGAGCTAGACAAATGGTTGTGCAAGAGGCCAACAACCTCCTCACATAAACAACCTTCTGTTATAGAAACTGGGAGGAAAAAAAAAAATCATCACACAACCTACTTTCTTATTCTAGATCGGTCGCAGCAAGTTGCAGCTTTATGTTTCACATGGGATAAAAAGAAATAGTGGTGGTGTCAGTAGTACTAGACGTTGTAATTGAACTTCCTGTGTATGAGGCTGTAGTGCACAATACAGTTAAAATCAATGTATATATCTAATTCTACCTTTGAATGCTATCCCAGCATTATTGATGAGAATGTCCACTCCGCCGTACTTCCCTTTAAAGTAAGCAGCAGCAGTTTTAATGCTGTCCAAGTCATTGATGTCTAGCTGGTGAAACATGGCCTTCAGCCCCTCAGAGGACAGAACCTTCACTGCGTCCTCACCACGCCCGCTGCAACACACACAAAGCGTTACTGTCTGCCTCGGAAAACCATGCTGGTTTATTGTTTCTCACTCAGCCTCCTAGTGTGGACAACAGCATCTGTGTGTGCTCTTTGCTCTTCTTGCTGTCTTAAAATAACTGCAATATGTAATCAAATCTGCTCCTAGATGCAATTACTTTACAAACTAACGTAAAAAATCTAAACTCATATATATCAAAAACAAATACCAACATGTGACCAGCAGATGTCGCCAATCTGCACTGAATTCAAAACTGTTAAACAGAAGGAGTCACTGTGATTCAGCACTTTTAATCTTTTCATCTTAATACCTACAATTGTTTTGTAATTTAGAGATAAATATTTGTTTTTAATTAGTTGTTTTCTGCAGATTTAAATTAATAATGATGTAACTTTATGTTTTCAAGGGGTAGAGGTTTTTTCATTGCCTTTTTTTAGGATTTTTAAGTGTTTGAAAAGGTTAGAGGCAAACATCAAATACATGGAAATAAACCAAAAATATCCTTACAGCAATAAAGTAAAACAGATGATTTTGCAGTAAAATCAGGTGCAAACATGAGTGTGGTTCAGGTGTTACCAGCTGTGGTGCTTACACATCTCTAGCAGTGAGGTAAACGTCTCCTTCAAACTGCTTGCAGAGAGCTCGGACGATGGCCAGGCCGATGCCCTTGTTACTACCTGTTACCACAGCAACCCTGGTTGACATGTCTGTTCACAAAGAGAGCAACATGTGAAGTAACATCTTAAACACACAAAGTATTAAACTCATCAATAGCTGACAAATAAACTCTATGAAAGGCCAGGGACGTCCACTCCTTCCAAATAACTGCTGAGTCACCTCAGCTAACACTAGGTAGGGCTAATGCAATAAAAGTACTCTTAAAGGATTTGCTAAGCTGCTTATAGAAACACATTTTTATTCCAGTTTAATAATACATATAAGTGTGGTTTACAGCTGTAGAACCAGCCCAACAGCAACAGTTTCAAACTAAAGCAATCATTTAAAGCATAGGTGTCAAACTCTGGCCCGCGTGCCAAATTTGGCCCGCAGCCTAATTACATTTGGCCCGCGAAGCCATACCAAATTACTATTAGAGCTGGCCTACTGGTATTATACAGCTAATATATATGTTGTTTAGTATTAAGCTTTGCTTGTTCCATATTCAGTTTTTCAGCAAAACGTGTTTGAGTCCATAAGAAAAGATTCATTCTTATATCTGGAGGAATAAATATATTTCAATAAATATTAATGTTAGCCCGCGACTTTGTCCCAGTTTTGAATTTTGGCCCACTGTGTATTTGAGTTTGACACCCCTGATTTAAAGAGTCACTGTAACGACTGTTACGACCTACAGGTGTGACACAAACTTCTGGCTAAATAAATTCCAATAATCCTGCATAAATATCATTCTAACAGGTTTTTAAGCAACCACACTCAGGCTGTCAGTACTTAAAGTCTTTGACTTTAGCTTTCAGAGATGACCTGCAGGATCTAGTTATATAAAGCTGGCTAACTCATACAAACATTAGTAGAAGGCCAAACTATGGACAAATTTGTAGTCTGAAAGCTCCAAACACATCTGGGCCACTTCTGACACTCACAGTCACACAGACGCCTGGACACAAGTGTTTGGTGTGTCAAGTTCTTTATTTCTTCAATACTAAAACATAACACAGAGGACATGTACATGTGTGTACACTGAACAGTTCTGGATGGGAAATGAATAATACAAATCAATACAGCTTCGATAAAACCTTTGAAGTATGTGATATTCAGAGGAAAATTAACCAGCCAGAGATTTGTCATATTTCATATAAGATCCATATTCTTCGTACTTTGTTTAATGTACCTGTCCTCATAGACACACCTTCCTGTTTCTGTCTCTCTCTGTCTTCCTCAATGCAGGAACTCCAGCAACACTTAAGGGAAGATGAACAACTTTAATAATTGACCAACGCGTTTCGGCTTGTGGCTTTCATCAGGGTCATGAAGTTGGTCAATTATTAAAGTTGTTCATCTTCCCTTAAGTGTTGCTGGAGTTCCTGCATTGTGAATTCTTTCATCCTCTCCATGCACCTTGGAAGTAGGTGAAGGTGTGCCAGAATTTTTTACTGTGCTTTCTCTCTGTCTGCCTGACAGTCTCCTCCTGGTAGTAACACTTCTCTCCCACTATCTGTATCACTGGTTCACAGTGCCGCTCCCAGGCGAGTGTTGATACAATAATTAATGTGCAAATAGCGTTATGGGATCACACACATCAAAACACAGCCAAAGAATCCATCCAGCGGCGCACACACACACACACATACATACATACATACATACATACATACACACATACATATATATTTGCTAGGATCTAATGTTTAGGAGATAATAAATAGATAATTCGATAATAAAGTCCAGCCTATGTCTACGCCTGCAAAAGTAGATAAAACATTTGCATTTCTTTTTAGGGTTTTTCCATGTTGTTCTGACTTTTTCCTGTTTTGGGACATAGTTTCCTTTTTTCTTTTTATGTTACTAAAAACATTTACATTATTCATCCTGTTATTAGTACTTTCTCAAATCCGGAGAGACAGAGCATCCCAGACTGAAATGCATAACACCAGATGATCTATCACACACGCAGACACACACAGTCATGCATCCATGACTGATCTAACCCATTCTGGGGTTTTGACGTTGTTACAAAAAATAAAGGTTTTCTTCTGCATTTTGTCACTGTGTAAAGACACTTGGTACAACATTAGGGGGCTTCTAGATGGACCACACACACATAGACACGAACGCACAATGATTATGTTTCAACAAAGTGGAAGCAAATTGCCATTAAAACCTAAAAGACCTCTCGTGTATTTTAATTAATTGCTCAGGCCACCTCACCTTTTTCATTCTAACACCACCCGACGGTCTGACATTAGAGCCACTCTGTCCTGCTATAACAACGGATTTTAACCGGGCAAGTTCTGCAAAATAACGACTTTTGTAACGTGATGAACTAACGTGGTGTGATATTAAAACAGGAAAAGTTTGTTGCCTAATTATCAAAACGACAAACTTTTAAATGGGGACTGGTTCTTCGCCCACACGGAAAAAAAACGCAGTTATATTAATCAGGCTGCAGACGTTTCTTACCTGCGGCTGAAGCTGTCGTCCTGACTGAAGATTACCACAGGAGTGAAGCGCTCGCAGAGGGACAAAGGAGGAGGGAGCACTGCGCAGTAATACCGCGCCTACACGGAAGACCCAGGTAACAGAGCCAGGTACATTTTTAATGCAAGATCAAGTTTAATCAGTTTTTAAAAAAAATATTCAAGAAATCAGAGTTTGAGTAATTCCTTATGAAGACCTTTGATTTGGAATTAAATTTGAAAAAATCTATTTCCTCCTCCATCTCTGAAATGTTTTGCATGGACAGTTAAGTAAACAAAACCAGTTCTTTTATTGATTCCAGTTATTCAGTTATTTCTGCTTTCACTGACACGTGTTAGCAGTGTAAACTCAACTAATTGACATTGTTTGTCCTTTAAACAAGACGCTTTAGATGGGGTAGCAATGTGGCTTTGAGGCAGCTCTTTTTATTTTTAATTAACAGTAATTTAGCGAGTTTATTAAATGTTTTGAATGGTTCCTGCTTTACTAAATGGGAATCAGAATGAAAGCTGTTTCATGTAGATGTTAACAAAAGGATGTTCTCTTAAGATTCAGCAGTTTGTGTTTTGTGATCTTCAACCAACCAGGGGCAGAGTTTTAAGGGAACCACTGATAGAAAAACATGGGAATAAATCTAAACTTTGTCATTGCAGGACGTTATACATGCAGTGAAACCTGCTGTTTCTCTGTCATGCAGATTTTTGTTTTGTGGTGCTACAATCTGATAAGTCACCAACTGTTCAGACATGCTGTCAATGGGTGTGTGTGTGTGTGTGCGCGCGCGCACGTGTTTGTGTGAATCTAAAATAAAGTTTATAGGGTATCAGGTCACACAGTGGAAGCTCTATTAAGTGAAAATAACTTCAAAGAATTATTTGCTCCACCTCACCTGCGTGCATGCGTCTGCACCTTAGCAGGAAATGAAAATGAAAGTGGTGTCTAGTTCCCATCGTCAGCTGCACATATCAAAAGGTCACACGAGTTGAACGTGCAAAGAGTCAGGGCACAGCACATCATCAAATTTTCATTCCACTGCTTTAAGCTAGCCCGTATTAATGACTGCATTGTCCTTAAAAACATACATCGCTGATATGCTGCACAATGCTTAGGCCTGTCGCTGCTGCCTCACCCATTTCTCTAATCATTTCACTTTTAAACATTCTTTCAAGTGAGTCCCACGCAGCACAAAAGCAAGTTGTACAGGTTATGTGGAGGGGTGTGGAAGTTTAAACTAACGTATCTTTCTGTTAATCGGATGCATTTATAAAGATGAAGGCAAAACAGTGTTTGCTTTATCTCTGTGGCCTCTGGAGCTGCCATTCTGTGATATATATTCTTTTAGTTAAATATGTGAGTAAGAACCTGCTGATTAAACATCAACCATTGAATTATACAAACTAAAGAAACAGACACACCCAGTTACTCTCATGTGAACTTGACAGAGCTGAGTTAATCTTGATCCTGATTTCTGCAGCTGTACTCGAGTCAACCGTCAAGTCACGCAAATCAAAAAGTTCTCTGCGCGTCTAAACAAGCAGCCAGAGTTTGTTCTATTGATCCGATCACATTGTGCAGTTTGCAAACCAGCAAGCGTTTCTGCACATTTGACACTATCCTCTGCTGCAACTACACATTCAGCAAGAGGGTCAAAGACTGCATCTCTAGCACTACAGACATATAAAAGTATGAGGCTTAGAACAGAGTATGTGCTTTTGTCCAGCAAACAGCATTTTGTCAGGACAGGATGTTTATGTTTTAGCTTCCTTTGTGGTTCTGCTCTACATTGCCCCGATAAGCAAAACACCGACAGCATGGGTACAACGTGTGACCTATTCTACACCCCAGACAAGTTGCTTTAAAAACTGATTCACACCTCAAGCTCACTGCTTTTTGACAATTATTCACAATGTTGTAATTTTATATTGTATAAATAAAATTACATTGTAGCCATAAACCTATTATGTTCTTTCAAAAACATTTTCAACCTAAAGTCAATTTATTGTTTTAAAAAATCACAGTAAAGTTTTAATAACAAGCATTTTATTTTATTTTTTTAAATATCTTCATTCAGAAACAGCAAGTTTACTTTTCACATGTTAAAACACGTAAGAAAAAAATATAGCTAAGTTTTGTTTTCATCAGTTGAACACTGTCAGTTATCAGAACATCATTTTTAAATTGATGGATTTAACCTAACAAAACATTTAAACTGGAAAACGTTTTGGTTTTAGCTGTGTGATACGGGCGTTTGTAGATCTAATGTATCACACTATGGCCTTAAATATTACAAATTTCATTCTGGCAAGAAAAAGTATAAACTTATAAAATAACTACATTGTTTTTGTACATTATTTTTTTATGTCATTAGATATTCAACTTTCTATCACCATGGTTGAACTTCCTTATCGGAGACATACTTTCCATGAGGCTCAGTGGCTCCGGGGGCAAGCAGGGCCAGGTAGACCGGTGTTATGGCGCCCTCATCTGGTGACTTTGGGGCACCTGGCGCAGCGATCTCAGTGCGTACCCACCCTGGACAGCATGCATTAATCAAGATCTGTAAAAAAAAAGAATAACAAGTATAAGAAGGGAGGCTTCAAAGACAGAACAAAATCTTTAAGAATACATAATATCATATTAAGTCCTGTTTAATTTATTTTCACACTGTTTTACGTTACAATATAAAGTGCCTTGAGACAACTGGTGTTGTGATTTGGCACTATATCAATAAAACATACTGGTCTGCTGCACAGCATAGAAGAATCAAGACAGTTGTTTATAATTTGATTTTAAGATCATAAATTTCCGTTACCCCATCTTTTGGTCTCTCCTTAGACAGATGACGAGCATGAATCATGGATAGTACCTTAAAACACAAACAAACATAATAAATGAGATTCAAGAATTTAAAACTGAAGCAAAAGCATTTTAATTGAAATTTGTCTTTGAAGTTTTCCAAATGTTTAGGGATCAAGTTGCCCTATCTGAATATTCCTCCATTTTTCAACATCCATCCCATCCATTTGCTTCTGCTTATCCTTTTCAGGGTCGCGGGGGGTGCTGGAGCCTACCCCAGCTGTCATAGGGCGAGAGGCGGGATACACCCTTGACAGGTTGGCAGTCTGTCGCAAGGCTAACACACAGGGACAGACAAACATTCACTCTTACGGGCAATTTAGATTAATCAATTAACCTACAGTATCCCCACAAACTGCAGGAATGATCACATCACTCCAGCTTTAGCAAATTTGCACTGGCTCCCTGTCCATTTGATTTTCAGATTATTTTACTTTTTACTTTCAAAGTTTTAAATGGTATGGGACTCAGCTGTTTAAGCAAACACCTCAACATATACAGTATAACCTCAAAGGAGCACTGAGATCATCGAGCCAGATGCTCTTAGTACAACCAAAGTCTCGATTAAACCTTAGAGAGGATCGGGCCTTTGCTGTTGCAGCCCCTGGACTCTGGAATAACTCGCCACTCGATATTCATACTTCAGAGTTGAAACAGTCTTTAAAATTCCATCTTAAAACTCAATTTTTCACCTTGGCCTTTAATTAGAATTCAGTTTGTGTACCATTAAGTTTTTTGTTTATGTTGTCACAGTGTATTGTATTTTCTGTTCATTAACTAAGCTGTAAAGCACTTTGTTCAACTATGTTGTTTTAAATGTGCTATAGAAATAAAATTGACATTGACGTTGACATTAACTCTGGCAGTTGGTGAATATTCATGAATATTTACATGAATATTACATTTTCCCCAAAACTTTAAAACTTAAAACACAGTCTTCAAGGATATTGTAATAATGTCCACAAGTGCTATTAAATCCACATAGATTGCAGTTAAGGATGTGACTGCAGTTATATTTGTCCCACATGACCCAGGCTCGGTCCAGGTGGTACCAGGTAAAGATACCTACACATCTCTGGAGGTGACGTAAACGTCTCCATTGAACTGCTTGCAAAGCGCTCGGACGATGGCCAGACCGATGCCTTTGTTACTGCCGGTGACCACGGCAACCTTGGTCGACATGTCTGCACAGAGAGAGAGAGAGAGCTACAATGCAGAACAAAAGATAATTATATATTGACTTTGACTACTTTACGTGAGCATCCAGTCTGAGCTACATTTTCCTTACAAAAATCTAATACAATTCATTTCAGTTTTATTTATATAGCGCCTAATCACAGCAGTTGCCTCAAGGTGCTTTATATTGTGACGTAGAGACCCTACAATAATACGGAGTAAAGAGAAACCGAAATCCAACAATCAGATGGCGTCCTATGAGCGATCGCTTTTTAATAGTGGGAAAGAAAAACTCGCTTTTAACAGGAAGACACCGAGAGGGACGGCCATCTACCGCGACCGGTTGGAAGTAAGAAAACAAGTGACTATTAAACACACAGGGTAATCACATTATTACATTAGCCAAAAAAAAAAGAGCCAGCTTTAGGTCACAGTTCACTCCACTTTGCACTATCGCTATCAGTCAACCACTTGGAACCTCATATCATGATTATATGCATTTTTCTTACATGTGCACAGCTGGAAATCAAGCAAACTCTGTACTTGGGAACTGGCAGGTTAAAGATCCATTAATTAGAAAATTTAATTTTTCACCTTCAGTCAACAACATATAACACAGAAACAAAGACTTGAGAAGATACAAAGAGATATTGGGGAGGCTAGAATACATCTGAGCACAAAGAAACAGATAGAAATAACTCTAAACACCAACAGAACCCAGAATACAAAAGTAATGAATATGCATGTATAATGCATTTTAAGCCTTACATATGTTTCATATTTAATCCGTCAGATCAAGTGGATCAAGTCATTTCCCTTGTAATAAATGTATATGCCAAATTTTGAACTACTGATCAATTTAGAATATATCAACAGGCGATCTGACATGAAGAAATGGATGAATCCGCCGTGATGAACATTTCAGACAAAAGCGAGAAGGGAGTGCGTTTTTGAGGTTTTTATACTTTTGGACATCTGTTATCACACGATATCATGTCCTGTTTTACCTAAGACGAGAAAACATAATAAAACATGTGATTTATTAAAAGTGAAAATGGCTGGAGCATTCTGAAACTGCTGAGATTTGTTATTTAAGCATGCATAACCACTTCAACTGTTAAAAGCAGCATTTGTTATTGCTAAGCTATAACTACTACTCAGCCATCTTACAGCTAAGTAGTCTTTATATTCAAAGCAGTAGTAGGAAGCCACATCCACCCCTCAACGCCTCTTACGAACCTTCTTTAAATCTCAGTTACCTCTGGGTTAATTAAATAAATAAATAAATAGATGCTAATTTGATATTGTTAGTTTGTTTTCTGCCTTTGTAAATGGCCGGTTTAGAATAATTAATGCGCCATGCATGCCTTTGCACTGTGGAAAGAAGCTAGTATACCTGAAGGGAGAACATGCAAATACAACACAGAAAGGCCCTACAATTTAAAACAGGCACCCTCTGACCTCTGTAGGTCTTTGATTCCTATGTTGTTTTGCTATTTCATTGTTCTGAGATTCCTGCATTGCCTTCAAAGACCAGTATGTACCTGCTGGATAAAGGTGCCTCAGAACCTGATCAAATATGGTGGGAACACAGAAAGTTTATCTGACAGTCTTAAGTCTTTCTCTGAACTCTGTCACCATCGTGCCATAAGAAATACACACAGCGTTGGCGTGTATAGTTTCACATTCACATCATACCATTACTGCTGTTAAATGTCAGGTCACCTTTGACCTGAACAGTGTGTAATGGGTACAATGATTAAAAAAACTGTGTGAAGCGTGTATATGAAAAAGTTGTTTAACTTTAAGGCAGTTCTCTTATCAGTGTGGGGGGGGGCTGTAAACCGGTGAGATTTGCAGAGTCATGATGATACATCGAAACAGTAAGAACTCAAAATATATATAATAAGTAATATTGAAAAATTGTGAATTCATCATAAATCTTACATTTAATGTCAACAATGTTTGTTTTGAGGGTTTAACTGCCTGTTTCAGTACATTCCAGCTATAAAGGAGGACATGTCATGTGATTTATTTACAAAAGAGCCAGTCAACTAACAAATGTGGAACAAAAGTAAAAGGATGTTTCTTACTTACTTATGCTGCTATTGTAATGTGGAACGAAGCTGTAGCGGGACTGAGAGCGCTGCAGAGGACAATGAATTACTTATTATATACTACAAACAATGATAAAGAAGCTGGGTGGAGTTTTGAACAGTGTGCAAAGCTATAAAAAACTAGCAAGTTGTTGAATATTAATAGGTAGGTGAAGTACACCTAAAGCAATACATACATACATAAATACTGGAACAATATGAAAAAATATACATTTAAAATTTTTGTTAGTACCTCTGAAAACTGCTGCTGTCCTGACTGGTTAGACAACGAGGAGCAATTGCTAAGTTTCAAACCATCTGGAGAGGAACCAGCCAACTCTACTGATCTGTTGTGGGAACTGTGAATGACTAAAGGCACTACATATTTGTTTAATGTGCAAAAATTAGTCCAGAATTCCTTAAAGTGTTACTCAAAGCCAAGTAAGTATCTGGTTAAATTTGAAGGTCAATAACGTCAGTGTTATCTTAATTTAGAAGGTGGAAATTAGAGGTAAATGGTAGGTGGCCTGTATTTGTATAGCGCTTTACTAGTCCCTAAGGACCCCAAAGCTGGGGTGGAACGTTCAGTCATCCACACATTCACACACTGGTGATGGCAGCTACATTGTAGCCACAGCTGCCCTGGGGCGCACTGATAGAGGCGAGGCTGCCGGACACTGGCGCCACTGGGCCCTCTGACCACCACCAGTAGGCAACGGGTGAAGTGTGTTGCCCAAGGACAACGACCGAGACTGGCCGAGCCAGAGCTCGAACTGGCAACCGTCCGATTACAAGACGAACTGCCAACTCTTGAGCCACGATCGCCACAGAGCCTTTTGTTTTTAAGTCATGCCTCTAGTTTAACTTGTTACTTTGTATCATCTGGCTTCATGGATAAAGCTGGATGTCATCTACATAGCAATGAAAATGGTAATGGTCCCATCACAGAATTGTGCTGTGTAACACAATTATTAATTTTCATGTGTGCAGAAGACAGCCCATTCATATGCACAAATTGTACTCTGTTTAATATATATGATTTGACCCAGTGCACCGCAGTTTCTTTAATACCAGTGTTGTTTTAATCTCTGAAGTGCAATATGAAGGTCAAAAGTGTCAAATGCTGTATTGAGTTCTAACATGACAAGTACCAAATTCACTGTCCGAGGTCATTCTCAACCTTCACTGGTGCTGTTTCTGTGCTATGATGAAACTCTTCAAATAGACCATTCCTCTACAACTAATCAGTCAGGTGTTTGATAACTACTCTTTCAAGAATTTTACAAATAAGAGGAAGGTTGGACATTAGACAGCTGTATGTCTTTAAGTAGCGGTTTAATTTAGACACACCTTGAACCCTGCGGTACAAATGCAAGTGTGACTTGACAAGATGCTCTCAAAAACTGTCTCATGGTGCCAAATGCAGCTGCAGCATTACTTCTAAAACCCCAGCCTCATCATATTTTTTATGATGATCTATGATAGTATGGATGATTTTATATTAGAAAAATACATTTACAATGTAGATTTATTGCTATTGTGTGCTTTTAATAACCTTACTTTGAAGTTGTTGAATTGTTTTGACACAAAATGAGTCTTAATTAAAAGCACTTTATTTGATTTCAGTTAATGCAAGTTTGAGTTGTACATCAAAAAGGAAGGAATCCAGTTTTAGAAACATGCCACAAATTGAGTAGTCATCATGAACACTGTCACTTTAACACAGATTATTTTATGGTATGCTATGGTGTGTGTATTTGATGCCTGGAACATCACTTTTCTTAAATCTTAAATCTCTTGCAAATAATTCTTCATGTGGAATCACACACTAAACTCTCTTTCACCACGGCTGGACTTCCTTGTCGGAGAGAAACTTTCCCTGAGGCTCTTTGGCTCCTGGAGGCAACAGGGCCAGGTAGACAGGAGTGATGGCGCCCTCGTCTGGTGACTTGGGAGCATCTGGTGAAGTGAGGTCAGTGCGCACCCATCCTGGACAGCAGGCATTCAAGAGGATCTGGAAAAACGAATAACAACGAGTCCATGAATAAGAAATGAGGTTTCAGTGGACTCCAAAAGGTTCGGAGATGGCTTTGTATGTAAGTTCATTAGAGCTTGTCTTATTTTAGTTACCCTGTCATTTGGTCTCTCCTTAGACAGACGACGAGCATGAATCATGGACAGCACCTTAAAACACAAACAAACACCCATATTTATAATCAGAGTCTCCGAGAAAAAACAAGGCTTGAATTGATTCAGTTAATCAGTTCATTAGTCAACCTCCTAATCTAACATCCTGAAGAAAAACTGGGTAAATGTACCGTCACTCCAATCTTAGACACTGAATATGCCATATCAGGCCAACCATGCTGCTTGTGTTCGCCTTTCTTGGCATCATCGAGGAATTTTCTCATCAGTGCCACCAGCTCGTCCTCTGTGATGTCCTCGCTGCGGAAACGCTGCTGGAGTTCTGGGCTGCATTGCTTTAAACCCGTGACACTAAGCATGCTGGAGATATTCACCACACGACCTAAAATACATACAAAGAACTGCCGTTCACTGCTGCTCCAAAGCAACACCCATGATGCTACTTCCACCATGTTCTACAATAAGGGTGGTATTTCTGGTGTTTCATTCAATTATTCAGCTCTGCAGAGGACTTTTGTTAAAGTGGTGTCTGGGTTACTCAGCTTAGGCAGAACTATACAGCTTCCATTTTACAGCTAGATCAGTGAACTTTAGAAACACTCAAAATTATAGAAACAGTTTATATATATCTATATATCTAGATAGATAGATAGATAGATAGATAGATAGATAGATAGATAGATAGACACAGAGAGAGAGAGAGAGATACATATATAGGATATTTATTACTCCTGATAGACTAATGTCAATGACAATTAAAACTGATTCAAACAAACAGGATGCATGTGACCCCATCTTAGAGTGACACCAAATCTGAATGCCTTTGTTTACTTTTTGTGCACTTAGCACCAGAGTCTCTGCATCTGTACCTCCAGCTCTGATCATTGGCAGGAAATGTGTCGACATGTCTCTAGTTCCGAAAAAGTTTGTCGTCAGGATCACCTCTGCCTGAACACCTAAGGGAGTTGGATCTGACGCTGAAAGGAAAAAGTTAACATGCTGTGAACGCCATCCACTTCAATTCATAGCTGCAGTATTAAACTACCATATACATTGATCCAGGATGATATGTATTATTATAGAGTTCTAATGCTACCTTTGAATGCTGTTCCAGCATTATTGATGAGAATGTCCACTCCTCCATACTTCCCTTTAAAGTAGGCAGCAACGTTTTTAATGCTGTTCAAGTCATTGATGTCCAGCTGGTGGAACTTGGGTTTGAGTCCCTCTGAGTTCAGAGTCTTCACTGCTTCCTCACCCCGACCTCTGCAAAAGGACCAAAAAAGTTTCATGTACTTCTCAGTTAATTGAATATTTGTGGACCTCACTGTGAAACTTCAGAGTTAGGTGAATGTCTAGATATAAAAACCACAGTTACACGTGAAGGCCTTCACATCAACCAGGTCCAGCTGTCACCAGGTGAGTCACTTACACATCTCTGGAGGTGATGTAAACGTCTCCATCGAACTGCTTGCAGAGCGCTTGGACGATGGCCAGACCGATGCCTTTGTTACTGCCAGTAACCACTGCAACCTTGGTCGACATGTCTGCACATGCAGAAAGAGAGATATGAGTGTATGAAGTTTCATGTTGAGCCACTGATTATCAGATTGGAGGACATAAAGCTGCAGGACAATATCAGGAGAATCAGGCTGAGGCATTCACATGTATTCCCACATCAGAAAAAACATGTATGAATATTTATGGAATAGCTCCTTAGTTGTAGGTCAGTTCTCTTATCAGCAGTGTAAGAGGGCTGATTGTAAGACTTGCAGAGTCATGACGACATGTTAAAACAGACAAATCCAAATATATTTTCAATGAAAAACACAAGAAATTAAAGATGGATTAAATCAAAATTTGCAGAATTTATCATAAAACTCATTTTTAATGTAAACTCATGTTTTTGAAACCGTTTTAAATGTGGCTGTGGAATTATAGCATCGCATTAAATCAGTTTGATCATAAATTAGATTCGAAAAAGGAAAACATGTTATGAAATCCCCTGAATGTTAAGAACGACAGCCTTGATGAAACTTCAAGAAAAAATAAACCGATTTGGGACATCTTTTTAATAACATGTAAAAATATGATTAGACCTACTTTTAAGTTGAGATATGATTAAAATGTACTCTCTGTTTTAAGTCCATTTTTATTTTAAAAGAGGATATTTGGATATAACCATTTCCTCAGAATTATGAGAAGATTTTAAGAAACAGTCAGCTACCAAATGTGGAACAAAAGATAAAAAAGGTTTCTTACTTACTGCTGTTGTGATTCTGAAGGGAGCTGGAGCAGCACTGAGAGGGATGCAGAGGACAATGAATGATATACTGCAAATAGTGGGAGGGAAGCTGGGTGGAGTTTTGAACATTATCAGCATGTAAAGCAATGATAAACTAACAGGTAGTTGAATATTAAAAGTACACATAAAACAACATTCAATACTGAACCAAAATGAAAAAAATTATTCTGTTAATACAGCTGAAAACTGCTGCTGTCCTGATTAAACAGACAATTGTTTATACGCTGGTTAAGTGCAGAGCATCAGCTTTTACAGGTTTGCTTATTCTCAAAATGGCCAAAAATGTTCCAAAGAATCTTATTATAGAGAAAATATCCGAGAGCTCCGAGATGCTGGAGACAGATTTCCTTACAGAAACGTGAAGAGGAAACTGGACAAACCAAAGAAAAGGTGAAGATGGTGGAGGAGTGGCTGATGCACTCTTGGTGTGTAATACAGGGACACTGTAACATTCAGACCACTCAACCTTATGTTTTGAAGTCACTTTATTTGGTATTTTGACTGGAGAGCCACATGTTTTATTTTAAAGAAACACAAAAAAACAGCATTTTGTATAGAATTCTAGTAATTCTGAACAATTAGCTTAATCCAGTTAAGGCAAGTATATGAAGTCAAAGATATGAAAATGTTATGTACTGAAGGCTTTGCCGACAATTCAACATTTCAAGGATTCACTTTCATTTTGATTCGTTCCAGCTAGCAGACACACACACAGTACTGTACTGTTACTGAGAATAAAACGAACAATTTGGGTTCTATTACCAAACTATTTGGATAAGAGTTAAACTCTGTCCTAAAAAAAACCCATCCCAGAGCTTTAGCAATGTCAGTTTATGTTACTGATTGTTTGTTATGTTGGGTGACTTTCATTCTTTAAATGTTTCACAGTTTTGCGATTTCACCAAATTGTGTTATCGCTTTGAGTTTCACACGCTCATCACCACTTCTGAACAGTCTTTTCAGAGACAAACTGTCCATGAGGCTCTTTGGCTCCAGATGGCAGCAAAGCCAGGTAGACCGGCGTGACAGCGCCCTCGTCTGGTGACTTGGGAGCTTTTGGTCCAGCCATGTCAGTGCGCACCCATCCTGGGCAGCAGGCGTTCAACAGGATCTTTTAAAAGAATCAAATGAAAACAAACTCTGTTAGCAACGACGATTTAATGTAGGTCTGGGCGATATATGTAAATACAGAATTTATTAAATTTAACGGAGTTAGAAGTTAACAGGAAGTTAGCTCGCTAGTTTCCACCTAAACATGACATACCATGTTCTGACTGATAGATTTTTGAAACGAATTCAAACGTACAGCTCTGCTACCACTTCCAACATAAATGAAGACAGAAAACTAAACAGCAGTGGCGTTCGCAGGGTTACTGAAGTTGGACTACCTGGTATATAATGTTGTGCTACGTGATTGCTAGCGACACAGCTATGTTAGCATAACATTAGCACAGTGAAGCTGGAGGATGAACGCCAACTTTTTTTTCCACTCGATAAAAGTTAACGTGAGGGATTCTGGTGGTTTGGGACAAATGCAATCGCACAGCAGGATGCTATACATACTTCAGTCAGGAGAACAACTGAGATCATTCATCCACAATACGAGGTTAGTTATTAATATACTGCAACAACATGGGAATAGAACAGCTGCGAGAGAATTCAACATTAATGAATCAATGTTACGGAAGTGGAGGAAGCACAGTTTTTGGCTTTCCCCATACTTCAAAAGTGCTTCATCTCTTTGCTATGACTGTCGCCCGCCATAATTTGCAGATGATAATGGTTGTAGCCGCTGCGATGCTTTTGACCAAAACAGGCGCAGCTTGATGACATCATCAACATGCGCTAGCGCGATAGCGCAATTCTCTATCGTTGGCCAAATTTATATCGTTTCTGTCGCCCACCCCTAATTTCATGGACCCAAGACCACAAAAAAAAAAAAAAAACCCACTGAATATAGAAGTTCTGCATTGTTAGTTATATATTTCAGTTACCCCATCATTCGGTCTCTCCTTGGTCAGACGACGAGCATGAATCATGGACAGCACCTTTAAAAACATCCACACACAAATATAATCAGTGTCTTATAATATGGTTTCAGGTCAAATCTTCATGGCTCTGATTTAATAACAGCGAACGCACTAATCAAACGTACCGTCACTCCAATTTTAGACACTCCATAGGCCGTGTCAGGCCAGCCGCGCTCTTTATGTTCGCCTTTCTTGGCCTCATCGACAAATCGTTGCATCAGTTCCACCAGCTCCTCCTCTGTGATGTTCTCGTTGCGGAAACGCTGCTGGAGGTCCGGGCTGCACTTGCTCAAAGCACTGACACTAACCATGCTGGAGACGTTCACCACACGACCTAAAACACACAGACGTACACACACAAGAATCTGAAGATGGAAAACAAACAGGACGTTTGTCTCCTTCGTGCTCTTAGAGTCCTTTAAACTTTAAACTCCAAACAGCTTCCATCTGAGGTTTGTTTCAGAGACCGATGGATAAGCTTTGAGCAGGTTCTCCAGGAGGACTTCTGATGTTCAGTTAAATGTGTGTTCTTGTTTTTTAGACCCGTGTTTATCTAGCTATGATGTATCAGAATGGCTGCTGTGAAAAAGCTTTCCTGCTTTCTTTAGCCAGTGCCTATTCTTCTCATCTGTCCTCTGCTCTCCTGCCTGTCAGGCAGAAATAAATCTCAGTAAGCCATGCTGAAGGAGGTCTTAAAATTAATTTGGAGGACAAATAGGAAGGGAGGCTGCATAATCGAAGATGCATAGTTTTATCATCTGAAGAAGCGAACTGGCATACAGCTAGGATACAGACATCATAGCAAGAAGAAGACTCCAAACAACTCTTCCTGATTGATGTCTAATATATTTAAAAACTAAAAGTTTCTCATTATCAGTTACTGACATGTACGCTCACTCAATTAAAAATGCAAACTTTCAAGTAAAATATGATGCAGACTGGGTCCAGCTAGGGCTGTTCGATATAACGATATATATCAGATGACGATATAAAAACATCTATCGTTTCATTTTGCGCTATCATTTGTTTCATGGTGTCGCAAAATAAACTGTTTACTGCAATATTTTTTCATGGTTCTGATGGTCACTGTAGTGGCTGTATTAATTTCTTAAAGTTCTCTCTTTCTCTTATATTTAATATAACCACACTAAGGACGGACAAGCGACTGTTTTTATGCGTTGTCGTTAGCAACAACGACGGTAAAACCATCACGTGTCCGCTTGTTTATTTTCGACATAAACCTTTCAGAATAAAGCTCAAGATCCTGTTGAAACTTTTCAAAATAAACTGAATCGCGTGAAAAAGTATGCAGAGTGTTTATGGATGAGGAACAAAGAAGAGCCGCCAGGTGCTAAAAAATAAACCTTAGACTCAAACGTTAGAACAGGCTTTTCCCCGCAGCACGCCGTGAAATAAATACTCACAAAGAAAACGGCGGCCTTTACAACTTATGTCTAAAAATGTATCGTTTCATGCATCGGTTAAAACACTCAACTCCAGGTACACGACGCCCAGCTGGAAACACGTCACGCAAGTCGAGCTGCCCGAGATTCACAGAATTTACAGAAAATTTAAAATTTTTATGATTTATATCGTTATCGGGACGGTCGAGGTCTTTTATCGGGATATGAGATTTTGGTCATATCGAACAGCCCTAGGTCCAGCTGTACCTCCAGACTTGATGATCTCACTGAAGACAGTCCACATCTTTCTGGTGGAGAGGAAGTTTGTCTTGAGGGTCACCTCCGCCTGGGTGCCAAACGGAGTCGTGTCTGCCACTGAGGAGACAGCGTGATCTCCGTCAACAGTGTGTGCAGCTCCACAGCACTATGATATACATCAGCACAAGAAGTAAACTACCTTTGAAAGCTATCCCAGCGTTATTGATGAGGACGTCCACTCCTCCGTATTTCTGTTTGAAGAACTCAGCGGCGGTTTTGATGCTGTCCAGATCGTCGATGTCCAGCTGGTGAAACAGGGGCTTCAGTCCCTCTGAGTTCAGAGCCTTCACCGCTGCCTCACCACGGCCTCTGCAAGAGGAGCAAAACATCCTCATTTATATTCACTTTGTCTTCGATCTCATCGTTTACACCTTATACCAGCTGAGATTCTCAGTCTTTCTCTCTTCATTTTGTCCCCAAAGGCCCTGAAACATGATGAAGTTCCATCACTGGCCTGGCCACATTACCACGGTCATTTGCTGTACACATAATGGAACAAATGTGCAGCAAGACGTGTTCACAATTTCAGGTTGAAATAATCAAACGTTCTTTTTTACCCCCGTGTGCGTGCTCAGAGCCTGAAGCAAGAAGCTTGGATGAACAAACAAACCACAGATGCAGTTCCTGTTAGCTCTGACCGAGCTTTAGTTTTGTTTAAGCTCTTGGTATGCAAAAGTGTTGAGATGATTAAACTGCAGATACGTGAACATTTATCAACTTGGTCCAGGTATCACCAGGTGAGTCACTTACACATTTCTGGCAGTGAGGTAAACGTCTCCTTCAAACTGCTTGCAGAGCGCTCGGACAATGGCCAGACCAATGCCCTTGTTACTTCCAGTTACCACGGCAACTCGGGTTGACATGTCTGTACAAAGAGAGAGAGGCATCAGTGTCTGAAGTCATGAGTTCACACAAGTGTTGGTTCAACTTGGAGGTGGGCCCTGCTCTGGGAGCAATGGCTATCTAAGAAAAATAAAGTTTTAGCGACATTATCAGGCTGAATTTGATTTTTTTATTATATTAAAAAAAAAATCGTACAAACAGATAAAATTAAAGAATTCTCTAAAATATTCATTTAATTGCAGCCTGACATGAATGTACTGAGATGTCAGCATCACGACCCAGTGCTCACAGCTAAGCACAATCATCTGTGTTGTTTTATTTTTTATTTGTGTGGGAAACGTTTAAAAAAAAAAAAAAAGGCGGGGGGGGGGGGGGGGGTTCCTGCACGAAAATTTTCTGGCAGGTGTTTTTGACTTTTTCTCCACTCTATGCTACACAGTGCTGTCACTTTTTCCTGTGTCCCTGTGCAGGCATACAGTCCAGCCCCAATGTAGACTTTTATTTGGTTCTCTGGGCTGTGCAGTTTTCCTAGTTGCTGCAGCCTGAAGGCACAGTTAGCTCACTGAGGCTGGGGTGCCTGCCCTGACACGGTGGTTGCATGGGAGGGCAGCCACCGCCTGAGTTTTCTGTCCCTTTGTTCCAAGTGTGTCCTTTATGTGTCAGATACTATAGATGGCCTATTTCCTTCTCAATTTAGTGTTTGTCTGCTCTAGTTTTTAAATTCTCTCCCCAGTTTTTCATCTGTAGCTGTTGGATAACTGGCCCAACCGTGAATATGTATGTTACATCTAAGTGCAGCTTCAGGCCTGGTGGAAGTCTAAGGGGAAAAATCAGTGAGGGAAAAAAGTGCACTGTCAGTTTAAGGAAGTAAATACTGGAATAGCTTATTATCAATCAATCTTTATTTATAAAGCACTCTTCATACAAAAAATGTAGCACAAAGTGCTTTACATGGTTAAAAGCAGCCCACCCCACCCCGCCCTCCAACTCACTCCCCACACTCTCATTAACATAAACGATCATGAATACACACATCTCCTCTCCCCCCCCCTTTAATTAGGATAAAGGGATGTTCTGCATATTTTTAAAGCAGAATTGAAACAGTGCCTCATTGTAAACCAGATCACTCATCTCCTGTATTTCTTACTTGGATATTGTACATGTAGGGCGCTGCACGGGTAAATGAGCAGTTTCGCGGATGTCAAACAAAAGTTTTTCATGGCTGTTTTTCTCTGTTTGTGAAAGAGGGTTTGACAACCGCTGCGTTAAACACACCAACAGGAGGCAAACAGACTTACGTTTAGATAAAGTGAGTCAGCTCTGTAAGTGCGTAGAGGTCAAAGTGAAAAACGGAAGCCTGCTGAGTCACGATGACAGTTCCAGAGAGAAAAATAGTGGGAAAACAAATCCACATATATTGCTCCAATAGTTTCAGGGGAGAAATGAATTGAATGCACATACTGCAGCTTTGAAATGCACTGCAGAATGTGGATTAAATAAGTTTAGTTTAATTGTAAACTACGTTGTTGGAGAGAGAAATAACATCGTGGAAGAGACAAAGTGAGTAAAAAACGTCTTAAATGCATTTAGAATTTATTTAGAACTACAAATTAAATTTCTTTTAGCAATTGTTGTTTGTTTTTTTTAATGTCACAATCCCAACCCTGCACCTTTATCCGGGTTTGCACCGGCAAAAGTGACCCGAAATAGGCACTCTGGTGGAGTTACTTTGTGTGTGTGTGTGTGTGTTTATGAGTAGTTTTAAACCTTGTGATCCACAAAACAGCATAACAGTGAAGAACTGACTGCGTTAGTCAGTGCGGGAGCAGCGGCTTCGCTCATGCGCGATTCATTTGCAGTTTGGACGCATAGAGGTGAACATCTCCTACCCTGATAGCAGCTGCGTGAGGACCATCCTCCACCTGTGAGCGCTTTGGCGCGGGCGAGGTGCCAACGACAGCAACCGCTGCTTGTTGAGAGTAGGGGCGATACCCTCGTTCACGTCAAAAAAAACGTCATAAATAAGTCTCTAATAACACCAGAAAAAGTCGCCAGATTTGTCGCTAGTCGCTTTTCAGGAAAAAAGTCGCGAAGGGGGTCTGAAAACTCGCTAAATATAGCGTCAAAGTCGCTAAGTTGACAACACTGGTTTTACGAGGCATGTGCAAACAGAACGTGACTGTAAATTACAGCGTGGAATTAATAATTTGTCCAAACTTCCCGTTTAAAAGCCTTTGATCGAAGAAAATCCGAAGACCTTTCACCAGCGTCTCTCTCTCTCTTACATAACGCAGACTTTCAGTTTGCAGGTCGGCCCGACGCCTCCTTAAATCCGCTAAAATTCAAACAAGCTGCTGACAAACGAAAACTGTAAGATGTAGCGGAGGCCTCACACTTACTGAAGCTGGGGTTTGGTCCTGAATGAGGCTGCAGAGAGGACAAAAAGCGCTGCACATGAAAATGTACGACTGTAAAAAAAACAGAAAAAGAAGAAAAGCAGGGCGGCGTTCTGCGCAGGATCGGTGCGCATCCCCGGAAAAACAAGTGGAACACGTGGGTTGGGTTATGGATGAGCTGTACTGCGAGGAGGACAATATTTCGGCATTTCTCTATATATATTTAGGCATTTCTCAACTTTTAGGAAGGTTTGTAGGATCATGACATCTTCTCCACGATATCCTTCAGAATATCTGCAAAAGTCAGTTAAGGCTTCAGAAATGCACATTACAGGGTTAAGGTTTTAGATTATATGCTGCAAGAACAGGATACGGAGGTATCTTCCTTGCTGCGATGATGATGCTGTCCAGACTTCAGGGTTGAGGAAGGACACAGAGGCTGATTTTAAATAAAGTAATCTGCAATCTGGAGGATCCAACTGCAAATTGCGAGACACAGAGAGGTGAGGAAAGTGATACTGAAGACAGACCCATACACCCACCCGCCCACAACCCCGACGACACACCAACCAGGACCCAAGCCCCCAAGGCCCAGCCAGGGCCCCAGCCCGGAGACGGTGAACCCCCAGAACCTCACGCCACCCTCGGACCCACCCAGAGGCAGTCAGGCTATCAGGTCAGTAACCCACGTCTGTCAGCACAGACCCTCCCCTAGCTGAGCTGCATTCAGATGCTTTAAAGCCAGAGAGGTTATTTCTGTTCAAATAGTAATAATAAACTATGAAGTTATCAATTTATGATGCCGCTGTTGAGTCTGACCCCAGCTCACCTGCAGGTCTTGGTGGGATGTAACCCAGTGGCCGCCCACTCCCAGCACACTGATGATGTCATGTTTGTGTGGAAGTAATTTGAGTAAACTATACACACACACACACACAAACATACACAAAGGTCTTTTATAATGTGTCTGATTTGTGCCTCTTCATCCTGTCTGTGACCAGATGTCTGACTGCAGCACCTTGAAGGATGCATCAATGAAGGATGGAGGACAGTCATGAGAGGAGCACAGGTGTGTCCACGACGTATAAAACAGGTGCACGACACAGTCTCAATATACAAGCTGTGGCAGGAAGTCTTTATATTACAGATATTTTAGTCATTCCATCACAACTCATCAAAGGTGCCTTGTTGAGTGGCTGCAAACATCTGTAAAACTGAAGTTTTGCGTGATTGGACATCCAGATAGTGTAGAAACTTCAAGTATCTAAACTAGAAGGAGAAGATGTGAGGAAAAGCAATTTTATTTTTTTACCTCCAGAGTCAACAACGATATCCACTCCCAGTCCTCCCGCCTCCTCCATAACCGCCGACAGCAGTTCTGATGAGCTGTTATACACTGGAATAACTCTGGCTTCACACATAAACACACATATGAGAGAATGAGTCACTGCAGCTCAGAAAACATGACAAGGAATGACAAGAAAAGGCCAGTTTCGGTATCTCAAAATGTGATTTTGGAGAACATTTCAAAGATCATCATCAAGTTTTTCAATGCGAGCTACAGAAATGTCAGCGTGGGTCGGTACGCACCTACGCTGGGCCAAAGCTGCTCCAGGAAAGTGTGATTCTGTGGCGAGTGTGACGTCGTCAGCACCTTCGCCACTCCGTTCTTTTCCAAAGATTATAAATGTAGTCAGAGACTATGGGGGTGGATCAGGGCAGTGTGTGCACTTCAGGTGCTTTTACATTTCTTTCAATCTGAAAGTTCTGATTCAAAAAAGTTGAAAGTCCATGCGGTGCAGAGGTAAGGTGGACACACACAAAAACATTCTGCCCGTCGACTTTGAAGCAGAGCCGAGAACGGGTTCACCTTTTAGATCAGAGTGACCCTTTTTCTGAAATGATCGGTGAGTCAGTGCTGTGATATTTAGTAAAGTCAAGAGTCAGAATAAAAAACATAACATAGACCTAAAAGAATTTAGAAGTAAGTTTACTATGTCATAAAATCTGATAGATGAAAGTAGGAAAAAGAAAATTCACATAATAAAGATGTGAGAGAGCGTGCATCTCACCTAAATAATATTCATCGGTGTCAATGACCTCACAGAGTCCCGAGAAGCTGGAGTCCAGGGGAAGGATACCTGAAGAGGGAAGATGAAAATGGGAAATGTGGAGCCGCTTTCACAAAGATCAAGTTTACAATACATTTACATTGTAGATTTATTAAAATGAGGTGCTTTTAAAAACCTTACTTTTAAGTTCATTAATTGTTTTGACACGAAATGAGTCTTAATTAAAAGCATTTTATTTTCTTTGATTTCAGTTAAACGCGGAAACGCTGCTGGAGATATTCACCACACGACCTAAAATGCATACAAAGAACTGCCGTTCACTGCTGCTCCAAAGCAACACCCATGATGCTACTTCCACCATGTTCTGCAATAAGGGTGGTATTTCTGGTGTTTTTAATTATTCAGCTCTGCAGAGGACTTCTGTTTCTTTGTTGTTGTTGTTGTTGTTTTTTTTTTGGGGGGGGGGGTGTTGTTTATTTTATTTTACTTTCACTTGCTACACACGGGACAGAGATGACTGGGGGAAAGAGAAAGATAGAGAGGTAGGGAAAGAAAAACAGCGAGGAAGAGGAACAGTGATAAAGGGCAAAAAACAAAAACCAACAAAACAAACAGACAAAAAATACATTTATCAATCACCTGGATCACCTGTTGAGAAAGAAAAAAGAGAAAACAAGTAAAAAAAGAGAGCAATATAATAAACAACATCATCGCGATGATCTATGGGAATGTAACAGTAAATACTAAATATTAAACATCATTGTGCAGCACGTAAGATCGACAGCGCACAGTGTGCTTTGAGGTAGGAGCCAAAAAGGGTGTCGTTTGTGTGTGTGAGCACCCGTTTGTACACCTGTGAGCATGGACGCGCTTGTATTTAAAAGGTTCCTTCATGTAATGATCTGCTAGAGGGTGTGGGGAGCCACAGCCCCGTCCTCCAGGGCATGAAGCAAGTATGGAGGAGATCCAGGCTCCAGACATCCAGAGGCCCTCAGAGCACAAGAGACCAAGGAAGAGCCGCGCCACTATCCCGGAACGCGTACGGAAAGCGTACTCTATACCCCAGGTCTAGGTACCCCTGCCCCTGGAGGGGGAAACTGCACCCAGATCCAGGTAGTGTTACCTTCTTCCCTGGGGTGGAGAGAAGCAGAGGTCCTATATGTATGTGTTATGAGAGTGTGAGTAATGTGAGTGTCTAAGTTGTGGGATAAAATTGAGGCACAGGCAGCCAGAAGGGGACAGAGGGGGGATGCCTCCCCTGCACCCTGGTGACACACCTTTACCCCAAGGCCCTGCATGTGTGGGTGATTGTGGTGCAGCGGGAAGAGGGAGGCCCCTCCCTGCGGCCAGCTGAACCCAGTAGGCACCCCCATACTCTGCAACCCACCAGGGCAAGTGGGCCCAGGCCCATCCGGACCGGGGCCCAGTTCAGCAGCGCCACCCGGCCCCACAGAGAAAACTGCACCCACCCCGTCATCCACTCATCTTCCAGACTACACAAGACAATAGACACCCAGGCTGAGTTCTTCCTCCACCTCTCCTATATCTCCCCCTCCTACAGAGTGAGTTCCTGGAGAGAGGAGAGCTCCTGCAAGATGTAACAGCCTCCCCCACCAGTTGAAGAGCCCCCCGGGTGGCTCGATGCACTGGCGGCACCGCGCGCCAGGGCTGGGCCCCCATACACCCACCCGCCCACAACCCCGACGACACACCAACCAGGACCCAAGCCCCCAAGGCCCAGCCAGGGCCCCAGCCCGGAGACGGTGAACCCCCAGAACCTCACGCCAGCCTCGGACTGGGAAGAGTGAATCTACAATAGGCAAGCAGCTTGGTGTGAAAAAATCAACTGTGGGAGCAATCATCAGAAAATGGAAGACATACAAGACCACTGATAATCTCCCACGATCTGGGGCTCCACGCAAGATCTCATCGCGTGGGGTCAAAATGATCATGAGAACGGTGAGTAAAGATCCCAGAACCACACGGGGGGACCTGGTGAATGACCTGCAGAGAGCTGGGACCAAAGTAACAAAGGTCACCATCAGTAACACACTACAACGGCAGGGAATCAAATCCCGCAGTGCCAGACGTGTTCCGCTGCTGAAGCCAGTGCATGTCCAGGCCCGTCTCAAGTTTGCCAGAGAGCACATGGATGATACAGCAGAGGATTGGGAGAATGTCATGTGGTCAGATGAAACCAAAGTAGAACTTTTTGGTATAAACTCAACTCGTCGTGTTTGGAGGACGAAGAATACTGAGTTGCATCCCAAGAACACCATACCTACTGTGAAGCATGGGGGTGGAAACATCATGCTATGGGGCTGTTTTTCTGCCAAGGGGACAGGACGACTGATCCGTGTTAAGGACAGAATGAATGGGGCCATGTATCGTGAGATTTTGAGCCAAAACCTCCTTCCATCAGTGAGAACTTTGAAGATGAAACGAGGCTGGGTCTTCCAACATGACAATGATCCAAAACACACCGCCCGGGCAACAAAGGCGTGGCTCCGTAAGAAGCATTTGAAAGTCCTGGAGTGGCCTAGCCAGTCTCCAGACCTCAACCCCATAGAAAATCTGTGGCGGGAGTTGAAAGTCCGTGTTGCTCGGCGACAGCCCCAAAACATCACTGCTCTCGAGAAGATCTGCATGGAGGAATGGGCCAAAATACCAGCTACTGTGTGTGCAAACCTGGTAAAGACCTATAGTAAACGTTTGACCTCTGTTATTGCCAACAAAGGTTATGTTACAAAGTATTGAGTTGTATTTTTGTTATTGACCAAATACTTATTTTCCACCCTGATTTACGAATAAATTCTTTACAAATCCTACCATGTGGATTCATGGATTTTTTTTTCACATTCTGTCTCTCACAGTTGAAGTGTACCTCTGGTGCAAATTACTGACCTCTGTCATCATGTTAGGTGGGGAAACTTGCACAATCGGTGGCTGACTAAATACTTTTTTGCCCCACTGTAGATATAACCATTTCCTCAGAATTATGAGAAGATTTTAAGAAACTGTCAGCTACCAAATGTGGAACAAAAGATAAAAAAGGTTTCTTACTTACTGCTGTTGTGATTCTGAAGGGAGCTGTAGCAGCACTGAGAGGGATGCAGAGGACAATGAATGATATACTGCAAATAGTGGGAGGGAAGCTGGGTGGAGTTTTGAACATTATCAGCATGTAAAGCAATGATAAACTAACAGGTAGTTGAATATTAAAAGTACACATAAAACAATAACATTCAATACTGAACCAAAATGAAAAAAATTATTCTGTTAATACAGCTGAAAACTGCTGCTGTCCTGATTAAACAGACAATAGTTTATACGCTGGTTAAGTGCAGAGCATCAGCTTTTACAGGTTTGCTTATTCTCAAAATGGCCAAAAATGTTCCAAAGAATCTTATTATAGAGAAAATATCCGAGAGCTCCGAGATGCTGGAGACAGATTTCCTTACAGAAACGTGAAGAGGAAACTGGACAAACCAAAGAAAAGGTGAAGATGGTGGAGGAGTGGCTGATGCACTCTGGGTGTGTAATACAGGGACACTGTAACATTCAGACCACTCAACCTTATGTTTTGAAGTCACTTTATTTGGTATTTTGACTGGAGATCCACATGTTTTATTTTAAAGAAACACAAAAAAACAGCATTTTGTATAAAATTCTAGTAATTCTGAACAATTAGCTTAATCCAGTTAAGGCAAGTTTATGATGTCAAAGATATGAAAATGTTATGTACTGAAGGCTTTGCCGACAATTCAACATTTCACGGATTCACTTTCATTTTGATTCATTCCAGCTAGCAGACACACACATAACACAGTACTGTACTGTTACTGAGTGTGATGGCTGCACTTACAGCCACACAGTGGTAATATCACCATGTTAGTGTAGAGGCTTATAAGTAACCTTGCATTCACAGTTCTTTCTTTAAATATAGGAATTTATTTACAGGACAATAAATAACTGGTTTTGGTTTAGAGTTAATTCACATATCCACATAACACTGCATTCTAAAATAAGTGCGCACATTTTAGTTTACACTGTTATGTATGATTAATTTTTTGTTTTCTGAGTTACCTTAGTTGCAGCTGTTCCAGTCCCTTGATTAAGGAGCCAAGAGGTGGAAAAGGGGCGGAGTGAGCTTTAAAGGAAGACTACAAATTGGTTCATGCCATAACTCAGGACCATGGGGAGGAATTGGAGTTCATTATGTTTGGTTTAGTTAGGTTTTGTGTGTTTTACCCCTTCTCCTGTTTTTGTGGGCTGATCAGCCACTATTTAAGTTTCCCCTTTGTCTCATTAAGTTAGGTCAGTTTGTTTGAGTTATCAGTAGTGTTGTCAACTTTGAGTAGAGTTTTTGTTAGTTTGACCTCTTTTATGGGCCCAAGATTTTGATTCTTTTTGCATGAGTTAACCAATTGTGTTTTTTGGGTTAAATAAAAAATCATTTTTTTGGACTTTAACCTGTGCCTAAGTTTCCTTCACTGCTCGGTCCTTCACACTGAGAATAAAATGAACAATTTTGGTTTTATTATCAAAATATTTGGATAAGAGTTAAACTCTGTCCTAAAAAAAACATCCCTGAGCTTTAGCAATTCATTCATTCATTTCATTTATTTATTCATTTTCAGGCACAACAAATACCTATATTGAACATAAAATACACAAAACAAAAAACAAAACTTGCCTGAAAAAGGAGTGGGACGAAGAAAACTTATTAAATCCCACCCCTATACTCACTCATCAACAAAAAAAAAACAATAAACTTCCCGCAGCTACGCCCATCATTGCATACAGACCCATCAACAGCCCCGGGCAGATACAAGCATCTAAGCGGCAGCTCGCAACCAACAATTAGAGCCTTCATAACTGAATACAGAATATATAAATTATAAATTGCATTACCACAGGTAACAGGCAGTAATAACTACAAGTAACAGACACACATACATATACATACATATATATCTACACACACAAGTACATATATGTACATACATACGCACACTTTATTTTTTATTTTTTATTTTGGAATCCATACCAGCAATGGTAAGAGGACAGACATTACAGAGCACACTAAAACCCATCATTGAGTATACTGTGACCAGACCAACTGTTTGTAGAGAAATTTAAATCTATGAATATTTTTGCATTGTTTCAATTGTAAACTCAGACTGTTCCAGATTTTCACACCACATACAGACACACAAAAGCCTTTACGGGTTGTTCGAGTTCTGGGTAATTTGAATTCTCCAAAGCCTCTCACATTATAAACCTTTTCTCGAATTTCAAATCTAGTTTGTAAATTTGCCGGTAAAAGTTTAGTAAAAGCTTTATACAAAATTATGGATGTATTGTAATTAACCAGATCCTGGAATTTAAGTAACTTTGCCTGAAGAAAGAATTTGTGAGTATGATCTAGATAACCAGCCTTGTGAATAATACGCAGTGCTCGTTTCTGTACTGTGACTAATGGATTAGTTGTATTTTTATATGTATTTCCCCACACTTCCACACAATATGTAAGATATGGAAGAACCAGGGTACAGTACAGAGTACGAAGTGCATCTTTATCAAGGAATTGTTTCACTTTGTTCAAAACTGCGAGGCTTCTGGAAATTTTGGTTTTTATGTGTCTGACGTGGGGTTTCCATGAAATTTTGTTATCAATTATAACTCCCAAAAATTTGTTTTCACTCACATTATCAATTGGTACACCTTCAATGATAATTGGTAATTCTATATTATATTTTAAATTACCAAAAAACATTGCTTTAGTTTTATTTATATTTAATGATAATTTATTTATGTCCATCCATTTTTTTATTAATTTTAGCTCCCTGTTTACAGTCATTACAAGATCAGTATAATCATCGCTACTGAAAAGTATGTTGGTGTCATCTGCGAACAGTATGAGTTTAAGTACTTGAGAAACATCAAAAATATCATTTATGTATACATTGAAAAGTTTTGGTCCCAACACTGACCCTTGGGGAACACCACATGTAATACCAAGTTTCTCTGAATGGTAATGCCCTATGCTAACATATTGTTCCCGACCTGTTAGGTAACTTTTTAACCAGTTACCAGCTTTCCCTCGAATACCATATCTTTCCAATTTATCCAGTAAAATTGAGTGATTGATTGTGTCGAAGGCCTTTTTGAGGTCAACAAAAATACCAACTGCATATTTATTTTTATCCAGTGTATCAGTAATTTCTTCTACTGCCTCAATTATCGCCATTGAAGTGGTTCTTTGCGTTCTGAAACCATACTGACCAACATTTATTATTTGATGTTTTTCAAGGAATTTTTCTAATCTTGAATTAAAAAGTTTTTCTAGAATTTTTGAGAATTGAGGCAGTAGAGAAATAGGCCTATAATTGGTAAAACTGTGTTTGTCATTACTTTTATATAGTGGTATTACTTTCGCAATTTTCACTTTTTTTGGAAAACAACCGGACTGAAATGATAAATTACAGATATATGTTAAGGGACTAGCAATATTCAGAATAACCTGTTTAACTACAGACATATTTATGTCATGATAATCCATTGAAGACTTACTTTTACATTTTAATGTGATATTTATTACTTCTTGCTCATTTGTAGCTGAGAGGAACAGTGAAAAGGGATTTGATTTTATATTACTGATATTTTCATTTTTATGACACGGGATGTCCGCTGCTAGTTCAGGGCCAACATTTATGAAGAATTTATTGAACCCATCGACAATATTACTCATGTTGTGATTTTCACCATTTGCATCAGTAAAATATTCAGGATATGATGTTCCAGAAGATCCTTGTTTAATTAAGTTGTTTAACACATCCCAAGTTCCTTTTATATTGTTTTTATTTTCATATAATCTTCTTCTATAATAAAGTTGTTTGCTCGTTCTTATAATATCAGTCAATTTATTTCTATATGCTTTATATCTTTGTTCCACTTCTTTTGTTTTTACTTTGATAAACTGTTTATACAGATTGTTTTTCTTTTTGCAAGCATTAATAATTCCTTTTGTGAGCCAAGGACTTTTTATCTTTTTTTTCTTTGTCATGTGTTCGTTTACAGGACAATGTTTATTGTACCACATAGTAAAAATATCTAGAAAATTATCATAAGCCTTGTCCACATCTGACTCTTCATACACCGAACTCCAATCTTGTTGTGCTAAATCGAAATTGAAGGCATGAATTGCTTCTTCATTTATTGTTCGCTTTGCTATCATGATCTTGGTATCTATTTTTTTTAAATCACAGTCACACAAAGTAAAAACTGGTAAGTGGTCAGTTATATCACAGACAAGCAGACCACTATTAATTTGGAAATCCATGACATTAGTAAAAATGTTGTCAATAATAGTGGCGCTATGTGAAGTTATTCTGCTTGGCTTTGTTATTGTTGGATATAGTGATAAGCTGTACATTGTGTCAGTAAAGTCATCAATGGCTTTTAACCTTGTTGGATTTAGCAAATCAATGTTAAAATCACCACAGATAAATAGTAATTTTTGGTTCACCGAAGCAAACGTTTTTTCTATCCATTCATTAAAAGTGTCAATACTTGAACTGGGTGTCCGATATATACAACTTATTATAACATTTCTCTTTTTTTCATTCATAATCTCAATAGTCAAACATTCCAAAATTCCATCAATAGCCATAGACATAGTTGTTACAACATTATATTTTATAGAGTTATGAACATATATAGCAACCCCGCCGCCCGCCTTATTTAATCTATTCATGTATTTTAAATCATATCCATTCAAACAAAAATCTATTCCTTTATCGACATTGAACCAAGTTTCAGTGATGGCTATAACACTAAAGGGGCGAGAAAATTGTTGCAAATAGTCCTTAATGAAATCAAAATTAGAGTACATACTTCTGATGTTAAAGTGAATTAATGAGAGCTTCCCGTCTAGCAATGTCAGTTTATGTTACAGTTTTTTTGTTGTTGGGTGACTTTCATTCTTTAAATGTTTCACAGTTTCGATTTCACCCCATTTTGTTATCGCTGATGTGGAAACACTGCGAGTCTCACACGCTCATCACCACTTCTGAACAGTCTTTTCAGAGACAAACTTTCTTTGCAAATTATTTTTCATGTTAAACTCTCTTTCACCACGGCTGGACTTCCTTGTCCGAGAGATACATTCCATGAGGCTCTTTGGCTCCAGATGGCAGCAAAGCCAGGTAGACCGGTGTGACAGCGCCCTCGTCTGGTGACTTGGGAGCAGTTGGTCCAGCCATGTCAGTGCGCACCCATCCTGGGCAGCAGGCGTTCAAAAGGATCTTTTAAAAGAATCAAATTTAAAAACAAAATGTTAGCAACGACGATTTAATGGACATAAAACCATGACAAAAACCCCACTGAATATAGAAGTTCTGCATTGTTAGTTATATATTTCAGTTACCCCATCATTCGGTCTCTCCTTGCTCAGACGACGAGCATGAATCACGGACAGCACCTTTAAAAACATCCACACACAAATATAATCAGTGTCTCATAATATGGTTTCAGGTCAAATCTTCATGTCTCTGGTTAATAACAGCGAACACATTAATCAAACGTACGGTCAATCCAATTTTAGACACTGTATAGGCCCCGTCAGGCCAGCCGCGCTCTTTATGTTCGCCTTTCTTGGCCTCATCGACAAATCGTTGCATCAGTTCCACCAGCTCCTCCTCTGTGATGTTCTCGTTGCGGAAACATTGCTGGAGGTCCAAGTTGCACTTCTTCAAACCACTGACGCAGTTCATGCTGGAGACGTTCACCACACGACCTAAAACACACAGACGTACACACACAAGAATCTGAAGATGGAAAACAAACAGGACGTTTGTCTCCTTCGTGCTCTTAGAGTCCTTTAAACTTTAAACTCCAAACAGCTTCCATCTGAGGTTTGTTTCAGAGACTGATGGATAAGCTTTGAGCAGGTTCTCCAGGAGGACTTCTGATGTTCAGTTAAATGTGTGTTCTTGTTTTTTAGACCCGTGTTTATCTAGCTATGATGTATCAGAATGGCTGCTGTGAAAAAGCTTTCCTGCTTTCTTTAGCCAATGCCTATTCTTCTCATCTGTCCTCTGCTCTCCTGCCTGTCAGGCAGAAATAAATCTCAGTAAGCCATGCTGAAGGAGGTCTTAAAATTAATTTGGAGGACAAATAGCAAGGGAGGCTGCATAATCGAAGATGCATAGTTTTATCATCTGCAGAAGCGAACTGGCATACAGCTAGGATACAGACATCATAGCAAGAAGAAGACTCCAAACAACTCTTCCTGATTGATGTCTAATATATTTAAAAACTAAAAGTTTCTCATTATCAGTTACTGACATGTACGCTCACTCAATTAAAAATGCAAACTTTCAAGTAAAATATGATGCAGACTGGGTCCAGCTGTACCTCCAGGTTTGATGATCTCACTGAAGACAGTCCACATGTTTCTGGTGGAGAAGAAGTTTGTCTTGAGAGTCACCTCCGCCTGGATGCCAAACGGAGTCGTGTCTGCCACTGAGGAGACAGCGTGATCTCCGTCAACATTACAACATCAGTGTGTGCAGCTCCACAGCACTATGATATACATCAGCACAAGAAGTTAATTACCTTTGAAAGCTATCGCAGCGTTATTGATGAGGACGTCCACTCCTCCGTATTTCTGTTTGAAGAACTCAGCAGCGGTTTTGATGCTGTTCAGATCGTCGATGTCCAGCTGGTGAAACAGGGGCTTCAGTCCCTCTGAGTTCAGAGCCTTCACCGCTGCCTCACCACGGCCTCTGCAAGAGGAGCAAAACATCCTCATTTATATTCACTTTGTCTTCGATCTCATCGTTTACACCTTATACCAGCTGAGATTCTCAGTCTTTCTCTCTTCATTTTGTCCCCAAAGGCCCTGAAACATGATGAAGTTCCATCACTGGCCTGGCCACATTACCACGGTCATTTACTGTACACATAATGGAACAAATGTGCAGCAAGACGTGTTCACAATTTCAGGTTGAAATCATCTGTAAAAACATTTCACTCATTCCTTTAGTTACATTAAAGATGTAACATACCTGCTGCATGAATATATTCAATTATTGAACCAATTTATAGGCTTGAACACATAAATGGCTGAAAAACAGATTCACTTTCATCTGACCTCAAACTGCAGTGATTTCCATCATGGGAGTATGAGACAGTGTCCCACAGGAATGCATTGAAGAGCCCATTACTCTAATGTGCATCCCATCACGTTGGAGATAAATAGCAGCGTGAGCATACCAAGTACCAACATGAAAATATTCACTTGACTCTTCAGCAGCACCTGTGTCACCTTCTCCAGGTTTTTCTAAATAAAAAAAAAACAAAAACAAATTCCCCCTCTCCTGCGGGTGGTCTATCCTTCAAGCTCGGGTCCTCTACCAGAGGCCTGGGAGGTTGAGGGTCCTGCGCAGTATCTTAGCTGTTCCTAGGACTGCGCTCTTCTGGACAGAGATCTCCGTTGTTGTTCCTGGGATCAACACTTGCCTAGTTTGGGAGTCACCGCACCTAGTGCTCCGATTACCACTGGGACCTCCACATTTTCTCGAGCTCTTCTCTGAGCCCTTGGTATTTCTCCAGCTTCTCGTGTTCCTTCTTCCCGATGTTGCTGTTATTCGAAACCTCTACATCGATCACTACGGCCATCTTCTTCTGTTTGTCTACCACCACTATGTCCGGTTGGTTAGCTACCACCATTATGTCTGTCTGTATCTGGAAGTCAAACAGGATCTTAGCTCAGTCATTCTCCACCACCCTAGGGGATGTCTCCCATTTTGACCTCAGGACTTCCAGGTTATACTCGGCACAGATGTTTCTGTACACTATGCCGGCCATTTGGTTATGGCATTCCATGTATGCCTTGCCGTTCCGTAGTCTGTATCCGTAGCCAGTCTTGTCAATGATCTCACTGAGGGGGTTCAGGCGTATGGAGAACAGCAGTGGGGACAGAGCATCTCCTTGGTAGATCCTGCACTTGATGGTAACTTGTGCTATGGGCTGCCACATCCCCATTGAGTTCCTGATGAAGGCTCTTAGGGTCCTGTTGATCTCGTATAGTTCTAGGCATTCCAGGATCCAGGTGTGGGGCATTGAGTCATAGGCCTTCTTGTAATCAAGCCAGGCAGTGCACAGGTTGGTCAGCCTAGTCTTGCAGTCTTGGGCGACTGCTCAGTCCACCAGAAGCTGGTGTTTTGTGCCTCTGGTATTCTTGCCAATCCCTTTCTGTGCCCCACTCATGTATTGACCCATGTGCCTGTTCATCTTAGCTGCTATGATGCCTGACAGGAGCTTCCATGTAGTACTGAGGCAGGTTATTGGTCGGTAGTTGGATGGGACCGGCCCCTTCTGTGGGTCCTTGAGCATCAGGACTGTCCAGCCTTCGGTTAGCCATTCCGGGTGTCTCTCATCAACTAGCAGCTGGTTCATTTGTGCTGCCAGGCGCTCATGAAGTTAAGTTAGCTTCTTCAGCCAGTAGGCATGAACCAGGTCCAACTCTGGAGACCCTTTCTTGGATGTCTGCCACGGTGATGGTTACTGGTCCCTGTTCAGGGAGGTTACTGTGGACTGCCCTCAGATCCACAAGCCACTGATCATTGCCATTATGGCAGGGCTTTAGATTAACTTTCTGCCGCAGTTGCACTGGTGCGCCTAACGTTTTTATCTTAGGCACATCAGCACAAAAGTTAGGCGCACCCAAATTTTTCAACCGCATCGCTTAACCCCGCAGTTTTACATGTGCACTTTTTTGGGGGGGGGAATTGCTGTCTATACAGACAATATTAATTTGTAAATGATTAACTAACAATCTTGTCAACACAAAGTTCTTCATTTGGAGCACAGTTCTACAAGAAAGAAAAATTACTGAAAAGGTGCTTGTGCTTAAAGTGCTTTGGCACTCTTTGGTAATGTTGTAGACGATGTTAAACGTAATCATCATCTCGGCCTCCTCTGACGACCTATTTGCTGCTACCTGCCGCTGAAAGGCAATGGGACGAGGGGACAGTTGGGCAGTGCATTTATCGCAGCATATAATGTGTTTTCTGGATACACTGCTTTTTCAGCATTCAAAGATTGATGGCACCGTGTCAGAGCACTGGCTATGAATTTCAGACAGATCAGGCCTTACCTTAACAAAAAAGTTATCAACAGTTCTTTTCATTTTTTCTTATTACCCACAGCTACATCCACTTCAGTCAGGTCTAGACTACTCAATAGGGCAGGGTATTATCACTGATTTCTATAATCCATTCAATTCCGATTCACAAGGTCCCGATTCGATTCGATTTCGCCTCAGACAGTCAGAAATATTATTATTTTGATAATTTATTAGTATTGACACTTGTGAGACTTCACCAGAGGTATAAGCATCATAGCAGATGCCTTTGTGTCAATGTAACTGAGGATAAAACACAGAAAAACATGAAGGAGATTTTCCTGGCCTGGCTTTTTTTTTTTAGCAGATTACCTTAAAAATATCCTGCAATTTTGTATAATTTTAAAAAGTATAAATTTCTTCAGTATTGAACAGCAGAAATTAGGCTTTCTTGTCCGAGGTCATTTAAGTTAAAAAAAAGGGGAAAAAAAGACAGCGGTCGACAGCACTGCAAACAACAGTAGACTGGTGGGTAATAAGTGAATGAATAATGCAGAAAACAGAGATTTGAGATGGGAAACTGTTCTTGAAGTACAGAGAGAGAGAGAGAGCTGCACATGAAGTGTGATTTGGAAGAAAAACTGCAAAAGTAAGAGTGAATTAATAACGATATTTATTAAATTTGAAGCATAGTTTGGATCTTCTTTTGCTGCTGGTTCAGTGAATTTTGGTTGGAGAGAGAGAAAACCTGCAGCTCAGAATCGAGCGCAAAAAAGATGTAAACACAAAGTCCGGACCGTCGACGCATCAGAATCTGTGAGCTTTATTCAAACTACTCACCTCTCTCCATCCACCTGCACTTTCAAATGTACACACGAAGGACTACAGAAATATCTGGACCACGGCCAATCAGAGAGGTCCCGCCCCTGGCTATCACTGATTGGTTTAGACCACGATAGGGGCATAATGTGTGTATGTTGTTGACCACACAGAGACTTTCAGAGTTGCGGAGACTTTTTTTCTGTTCTTTTTTATTTGAACAGCTGCTGGTCGCACCAGTGCAACCTAGGATTTTTTTTAGTCGCACCACTGAAAAATTTGGTCGCACGCTAGAGCCCTGCATTATGGGTTGCAGCCTTCTCCCTCTGGCGTTATTTTTGTGCCACTATTCTGAGCGCACGTAAAAAAGATTTGCAGGTGTAAGTGCAAACTAAGACGCAAACTAAGGTGCAAACCTTTTTTTACGTGCGCTCATTTTTTTACGTGCGCTCAGAATAGTGGCACAAAAATAACGCCGTACTCTTCCCGTATTGCTCTGGTCGTGTCCAAAAACTTGTAGACCAATTACGTCACAGCGACGCGCCGAAGGCTGTCCAAATTCGTAGACTCCTCCGAATGCAGCCGACAAATGCATCAGCATTTCTCCGAATTTGGAGGATGGGTCGGGTGTGTCCTTCGTGGCCCACCATATCCCAGAATTCCTAGCGTGGCCCAGCCAAATGGCAATGGCGGCCGCTACTATGTTTTAAAATTACTCTTATTAATCTGTCTGGGTCACAAAATAAACTTTTAACATTTTCAGTCGACAATGTGGGTGTGTAAATTTCAAATATCTGCTCGGTTTATCAAGATATTGCATATTTGCAAAAGTGCTTCGACGTTTTCGGAGACGTCTGGTTTTTTTTTTTGGTTTTTTTTTTCCTTTTTTTTTTGGCCTGTCCCGTTTGGCTCTTTTGCCCTCAGAATTGTTGTCTAAAGGCAAAGAAAGATGCCCAACGGATTTACTTTACCAAACTGACCATCCCAGCCTTGCCGTAATGGTCCATTTGATTCACCTTTTATTGTTTATTTTATTTTCACTTACTGAATACGGGACAGACTGGACTGGGGGAAAGAAGGGGAGAAAGAAAGAGGGAAAGAGAAACAGCTGAGAAGAGGGACGGGGAGAAGGGCAAAAGACAAAAACCAACAGAACGGGCAGAGAAAAAAAAAAAGCATATATCAATCACCTGGATCACCTGCTGAGAAAGAAACAAGAAAGCAAGCAGAAGAGAACAAGAGTAATAGAATAAACAACATCACAATGATATATGGGAATATGACAGTAAATACTAAATGTTAAACATTATTGTGCAGCACATAAGATCAACAGAACACAGTGTGCTTTGAGGTAGGAGCCAAAAAGGGTGTAGTTTGTGGGTGTGATCACCCGTGTGTACACCTGTGAGCATGGACGCGCTTGTTTTTTTAAAAGGTTCCTTCATGTAATGATCTGCTAGAGGGTGTGGGGGGGCCACAGCCCCGTCCTCCAGGGCGTGAAGCAGGTATGGAGGAGATCAAAACTCCAGACATCCAGAGGCCCCCAGAACACAAGAGACCAAGGAAGACCAACAGAGGGGCAGCTGCGCCACTGTCCCGGAAAGAGCTGAGGAGAGTCCCAGATGAGGGCTCACTCAGCAGCCGCGGAGCAGAAGCCAGGGGGAGTTGCAGTGACGCGCCCGTGAGCTCCGCCGGCAGCCAGCTGCGCCTGAGTGACCGAGCCCCAGGCCGAGAGGCCTCTCGGAGACGTCTGTTACCCACCAGCTCGATAGCTAGCCGAGAGCTCGAGGGTCACTAGATCACTAGAACGTCAAAACTCCCAGCACATCAGTTGGTCAACTGTGTGCAGAAGGACAGTCAAATGATGCATCAAATGCCCTTTTTCACTCCGTGTGCGTGCTCAGAGCCTGAAGCAAGAAGCTTGGATGAACAAACAAACCACAGATGCAGTTCCTGTTAGCTCTGACCGAGCTTTAGTTTTGTTTAAGCTCTTGGTATGCAAAAGTGTTGAGATGATTAAACTGCAGATACATCATCAACTTGGTCCAGGTATCACCAGGTGAGTCACTTACACATTTCTGGCAGTGAGGTAAATGTCTCCTTCAAACTGCTTGCAGAGCGCTCGGACAGTGGCCAGACCGATGCCCTTGTTACTTCCAGTTACCACGGCAACTCGGATTGGCATGTCTGTACAAAAAGAGAGAGAGGCATCAGTGTCTGAACTCCACACAAGTGGTGGTTAAACTCATAGGTGGGCCCTGCTCTGGACTGGGACCATAAGTTATCTAAGAAAAATACAACTTTAGATCATGGTAAAATTTATTTTAAAAAAGTGTGCGTTACTAGCAATTAAAGACTGCCCTGCAAATACGATCTGTAATATTTCTGTTAAACAAGAAGTCACATACTTGGGACTGTTAATATCCAAAGACCAAAAATCAAGATGCTCTTCAAACTTCACTCCAATTATACAGAAAATCCTAAAAAAGTTCAACCAGTGGCTGCAAAGGGACTTGTCTTTGAAAGGTAGAGTGTTAATTACTAAAGCTGAAGGGATATCCCGATGAACATATGCTGCTCTCTCCTTACATCTGGATAAGAAAATTAGTAAAGATATTGACCGCATGCTCTTTAATTTTATATGGAAAACCGTACGCACTATATTAGAAAAACTGTTGTGATGAATAAGTACGAATCAGGTGGGCTTAACGTCTTAGACTTTTCTACTTTAAATAACACTTTCAAAATTAATTGGGCTAAACATTTTCTTAAAAACCCTACCTCTATCTGGAACTTTATACCATATCGTATTTTCTCTCGTTTTGGTGGCTTTAATTTTATTTTAAATTGTAATTACAATGTTGAGAAACTCCCTGTAAAGCTTTCATCCTTCCATAAGCAGGTCCTCTTAGCGTGGACCCTCATTTATAAACACAACTTCTCACCTCACAAATACCTTATCTGGAACAACAGAGATATTTTATAGAAAAATAAATCACTTTTCCTGGAAACTTGGGTCCAAACTGGGATCCTATTGGGGGCTCAGCTGGTTAATAAAGAGGGACAACTACTTATTTACAACGACTTTATTGCACTATATCATTTTCCAATCAGTGTTCAGGAATTCTCAATGGTGCTTGGTGCCATACCCTCAGGGACTTTAATGTTATATAAAAACACTGACAGCTCAATATCTACCTCAGTCACTCTCCCTGATCCAGCTGAGTCACCAATAGGAAAAATCTACTTTTCACAGGAACTTGGTAACAGCAATAAGAAAATACTCAGTTTATTCCAAGAAGATATCGGCTCTCTCCCATATATAATATCTTATTGGAACCGATTTGTTCCAGATATCAAGTGGAAGACAGTCTGGATGATCCCCCATAAATATTTGATTGTAAATAAGGTGAAAAAAGTCTCGTTTAAAATTCTACATAAATGTTATCCAGCCAGTCACTACATGGTCAAATTTAAAAGGGACATAAATACTAATTGTACTTTCTGTGGGGATCATCCAGAAACTGTGACACATCTTTTTTGGTACTGTTCTTTTACACAGAGATTCTGGAAGGAATTTAGCAGTTTTGTCATTGTCCATATTTTAAGGGAGTTTTCTTTACGATGGGAAAATGTTTTATTCTGTTTCTTTAAGTTCCCCAAGAAGAATGAGAAATGTTTTTTATGATAAATTTGTTAATACTTTTAGCTAAATTTTTTATCCATAAATGTAAGTTTACTAACAAAACACCATATTTCTGTCATTTTTTTAAGGATGTGGAACTGTACATACAATCAATATCAGACTCCACCAACAAAAAGGCTCTCAAAACAATATATATATGTGAATTTTTGCATGTATTCTTATAATTGTTACTTTTTTCTTTTTACCCCTGGCTTTGTGTGTTCACGTTGTTGTTTTGTATACTTCATCTGTTCGTATGTTGTATACTCATTGTTTGTTAAATAAAGTTTAAAAAAAAAAAAGCCAGTTCCAGAGAGAAAGATAGTGGGAAAACAAATCCACATATATTGCTCCAATAATTTCAGGGGGGGGGAATGAATTGAATGCACATACTGCAGCTCTGAAATGCACTGCAGAATGTGGATTAAATAAGTTTAGTTGTATTTGCAGTTAAAGGAGCTGTGTAGACAGTGCGATCAGTCAGTCCAGATACAAACGATACAAACACGCTGGTTTTACGAGGCATGTACAAACAGCACGCGACTGTAAATTACAGCATGGAATTAATAATTTGTCCAAACTTCCCGTTTGAAAGCCTTTGATCGAAGAAAATCAGAAGACTTTTCACCAGCGTCTCTCTCTCTGTTACATAACGCTGACTTTCAGTTTGCAGGTCGGCCCGACGCCTCCTTAAATCCGCTAAAATTCAAACAAGCTGCTGACAAACGAAAACTGTAAGATGTAGCGGAGGCCTCACACTTACTGAAGCTGGGGTTTGGTCCTGAATGAGGCTGCAGAGAGGACAAAAAGCGCTGCACATGAAAATGCACGACTGTAAAAAAAACAGAAAAAGAAGAAAAGCAGGGCGGCGTTCTGCGCAGGATCGGTGCGCATCCCCGGAAAAACAAGTGGAACACGTGGGTTGGGTTATGGATGAGCTGTACTGCGAGGAGTTTCACGTTAATATGGACAATATTTCGGCATTTCTCTATATTTTGGTTCAACTTTTAGGAAGGTTTGTAGGATCATCTGATAAAAATAAACGACAGCAGAACAGATTAGAGATCAGTGCTGTGGCTCACTGAAGGATTTTTATGTGGCATGTAGTCCTCCAGCACCCTACAAAAAACCTCTTAATTGATCGTCCATTTGTAGTTCCTTGTGATTGTTAAAACTGTTACAGTGATTACAGTTTATTTGTGCTCTTCAGACTCACAAAGTCTTACGTATGTTGTGTGTTTCGATAGAGAGAGCTGTCCAGATGAGCGTGTATTTACCTACAAAAAGAGACCATGAGAGGTCACAGTCACAGAGCTGGACGAACTGCCCGGAAGAGGAGGCAGAAACACGAAAGCAGCGCCCGGTCAGGTAGAAACACGCTGACTGCTTGAGTTTAAAGTGTTTCAGTGCTGCATGCTGGCTCAGCTCAGACTCTCTGCCCCTCTCTCTCTCTGTCTCTCCAGTGTCTCTGTGTCACCAGCCGCAGCATGTGAAGCTCTGGAAGTTTCTTCACCACAGAGGATTTTCCTCCACACTGCTTCAGCCAGCTCTCTTCACTGGTACCACATCCTATATTGTTTTCCACATCCTCAGGAGTATCATATAACCCGAAAAGGAAAGCTGCCCGTTGTTTGTTGGGTGATGTTAGGTTCATTCAGAACTTCCCACCTGACTTCATCAGGATTTTTTGTACACTAAATATATTTACTGAAGCCATGCCAGATTTTACCATCATGCTATGAATGTCTTCTGAGTTACAGCCTCTCACAATACATAGACATGAAGTACACACTCTGTATGAACTGACCTCCAAACTACTTCACATTATTGTATTCCAGAGTTTTTAAATTTTCACAATTTCCCAAGTACGGGAGCACCCTAATCAGTTTTATACTCTACCCAAGTATGACACCTAAAGCCAGAATCTTCAGCATGGTTTCATAGAGCATGACTGTGAGGAGGTTTTCTGTTGGTATCTTCTTGGGCCAATCAGAGACATTACCTACACTGACAGTTTGTGTGTTAAATCATGATATTCACATGTACATTTGGTTCATACAGACACAGGCAGAGGACTGCAGACTCTCAGAACCATCAAGGTAATCCAGATTCCCTAAATGCCACATTTTTATCAACATATATTATGAACTTTTTGCATCTTCAGGAAGAAAAAAAAATCAAAAATGTTATTTTATTCTGAAAATCACAATGTGGAAACTTCAAGGAATAAACATAGCAAGTCGCTGACAGGCTGAAGTTGTTATGAAAGTGTTATAATGTTAAAAATAAATGATTTAATGGTTTATTAAAATTACTTTTTAAACTTTGATCATATTTTGTTAAACTCAACGCCCACTTGTTCACCTTCTTTGTGACCACGTGCCTGATATTTGCAGTAATTCTGAATTCTAACTGAAACACGAGCATACATTTAAAACCATCACAAAGCACACGCTGACATATGCACAAAATGTTATTTTAATATTAAGTTTTATATTATTCATAAAGAAATAACTGTATATTGTCTATATAGCTTTCTTATAGGTTTTGTGCTCGATCTGTTAGGCAGTTAATGATTTATTTATGTGTGTTTTGCCTTTTAATTTATAAGAAAGAAATAAGTTAAACTGCTGCTTCATAAAAAAATACAAATATGATTAGTGAGGTAATTTGTGTAGTCACCATTTTTTTAAACATTTGAATTGGTTACTGTTTGGAATTAGTTACAGGATCAAGTGTAGATCCTGTAGTGACGTTTGAATGTTAAAGCTTTATCTGTTGGTGTTTGTGTGGCAGCCCGGTCAGCTGATTATTTCTCTGCCGGAGTCGTGCCTCCTCACAACCTCCACCGTTCTGCACAGCTACCTGGGACGGTACATCAAGAGGTAAACACAGAATGTAAACATATTCCAATATTTCCATCCTCTATACGGCATGCAGGATTTAATCTATGTATTAGGGGTGCAACATACACAAAATTAACAGTTCGGTTCGATACTTTGGTGTCACGATTCGATATTTTTTCGATACAAAAAAATGTTCATGCTTTTTTAATTTGTCATTTATTAAAATTATAAATATATATTTTAACTCAAACGTACAGTTTTTAAATTACATGTTGCTGAAACAACAAAGGGATAAGAGAAATCACTCATCTTTGGAAAAGAGAGTTTATTACAGAGAAATGGCTCTTTCCAAAATAAAAGCTCTACTATACGCTTCTTCTGGGCTATATTCTCAGCAGCATATTAAACATATCAGGTCCCCATAAGGAGAATCCTGTGCTAACGGCTGTCTAAATGACTCAGGTAGTGCTTGTTGTTTTTGTCTGCTTCCACTTGTCTTTGCACTAGGATGATGTCAGCGTAAATGTGCAGTCATATTCGTTGTGTTCCCACTAGTGCTGTCAGCTTTAATCTGAAATGACGTTAACGCCACAACACGGCAAATCTCCGTTAACGAGCTACCGCGGATCGCCCGTGCGTGGGGCTGGACGGCCAACACGTTAACGAGCTAACTGCGCTAACGCACTAGTTCCCACCAATGTAAGTGAGCATTGCGTGGCACATCCAACATAATGTTTTACTTTTGTCCATGACGCGCTTACCTTCAGGGTCATGCTTCACATGAAGATCAAAATAGTTCCAAACGCCAGATCTGAATGAGGGTGGGGGAGGTTCAATTTGCCATGTTGCAAGGAGAGCTTAGCTTCTGTCTCGCTAGCTTGTGCTGCGCTCAGTGGATCTGCGCTCGACAGTGCAGCCTAGGTGGAGTAGTCGAACGCAGATCCACTGAGCTCTCAACACAGACAGCATCGTCAGAAGAAAAGTTGATAAAATAAATTTAAAATTTTGTATTGTTCGATACATATGCGAACCGAAAGCACTGTATCGAACGGTTCAATATCGATACGAGTATCGTTGCACTCCTACTATGTATGTGTTAGATCGTCATAAGCTTACACAAGTTCAGACTCAGTGCCAGGTTAATTGTGCGCCTGTACTTCACACTATCTCAGCACACAGAAGGATTCAGCTGATGGACTCTGAGTATTTTAGCCAGAATGAGATGAAACCAAACTGTTTCTGGGTGTGTGTTTTTTTTCTCTCTGCAGCTGGAAACCTCGTCTGTCTCCCCTCCTGACCCTCTGCATCTTCTTGGTGTGTGAGCGGCACAGAGGAGAGGCCTCTGATTGGTTCCCTTACATCAATGTGCTGCCCACAGTTTACACCTGCCCCGCCTATTTCAGCGATGATGTCATGGCTCTTTTACCTGCCAGTGTGCGGAGGCGGGCCTTGGAGCAGAGGGAGGCAGTGAAGGAAATGCACTCCACCAATCAGGAGTTTTTCAGGTGAGTGCGGTTAAGGCCGGGATTTGTACTCGCTTGTGGATCAGCTCGTTTTCTAAAAATTGGCTGAATGCATCAGAATAAAAGTAATTGTTCAAATGATGTTTAGTCTTCTTGTGTGAAAAGTGAATGATCGCGTTGTGATTGGTTCACTGGTTCAGGTCCCTGCAGCCGGTTCTGAGTCAGCCCACAGCGGATGTTTTGACCTATGAGGCGCTGAGGTACATGTTCCTTATCTTTGACCAAATGAACCATTTACATAACAGTATTAGTGAATGAGAATAGTATCTCTAACTAAGCTCCTCCTCCTTTCCCAGGTGGGCGTGGTGTAGTGTCAACACACGCACCGTCTTCATGAGCCATGCTTCAAGCAGCTTCCTGTCAGGACCTGATAATTATGCTTTAGCTCCCTTCCTGGATCTGCTCAACCATCGCCCTGACGTGCAGGTAAATGTGATGCTGCAAGAATACTGTAGCTGTTGAGTCGGAGCTGGTTGTACTGATTGAGAGTGTATGACTGCATTTCTTTTGTCAGGTAAAAGCAGGTTTTAACGATGTGACAAGATGTTATGAAATCAGGAGTGTGTCTGGGACTCTGCGCTACCAGCAGGCCTTCATTAACTACGGTTCCCACGATAACCAGCAGCTGTTGTTGGAGTACGGATTTGTCACCACTGCCAATCCCCACAGTGTGGTCTATGTGGACACAGGTAAATCTCTGCAGTAGGTTTTATCATGGGGAAGTTTTTGCCCTATCGTCGAATCAAATTTATATTTACATATATTGATCATGATATATTTATGACAGTGCTAATGAACTTTTATGAACACTCCCTGGACTTAAAATAGGTCATTACTTTACATGTTGGTAATCTGAAACAAGCTGTTTCCCTTCCTTCATTCTTCTTTTAAGTTCATTCTGATTGGCTACCTCTCACAAACAGCCATCATCCCCTCTCACTGCTACAAAGCAAACAGGGGAAAAAATAAATTTAAAACGAGTGTTTAAAGCAGTATTATGAAGCTTAAGCCTTTGCTTAGAGGGATTACTTGCACATACACCGACCTCATTATTTAAAACTTTGGAAACATGTTTATTATTTGCATCTGCCAGTGTAACATTAGATATATAAGAGAAAATATGGAAAACTGTTTGGCTTAAAACTTGATGTTTGTGTGTTTCACTGTGGTCCCTCAGATCTGCTCTGTGATGTTTTAAGAGGCGACAGAAGTTTGACTCAGAAGATCAAGTTTCTCAGAGAGAACAGTTTCCTTCAGTAAGACTCGGTTTACATACTTAATGATTCAGCTGTAAACAGGACTAATACTTAACTCGGATACAACTGCAAAATGGAAAAATGCCTTCATATGTTTCCTGCCTTCCTGCCAGTAATCTCACTGTGTCCAGTGACGGCCCCAGTTGGAGGCTGATGACGGCTCTCAGGCTGTTGTCGTTGCCACAAACACTGTAGTAAGCCTAAACACACATTTATGCATGTACATCGATGTGTTTTGCTCCAAAATCTGGGCGTCCATGCACAATCTGGATCAGTTTCTCTGTCTGTGGAGTGTGCCTGAACATGTGTGTGTGTAATTTACAGCCACCAGTGGAAGGCAGTGTTGCTCGGCCAGCTGGTGTGTGAGGAGAGAGAGCAGTGGAGCGTCCGGATGGCTAAGAGTCTCTGTCAGCAACTACTGCAAGACACATGCAGCGCACTAGATAAGGTGTGTGCACATGTGCAAGAATTTAACTCTGTCCCTGTTTTGCAGCACCTCACCTGATTCCTTTTTTCTCCTGCACTGTGTGTGTGTGTGTGTGTGTGTGTGTGTGTGTAGGTCTCACACCTCCTCCAACAATGTGAGCAGCCAATTAGGGAGCAGCTAAATGTGGTCAAGTCACTGCGGCAGGAAGAGAGGTGCATCCTGGGAAGCTGCCTCAAGGCACTGGAGGAATCACTCAGACATAATGACAGTCCACTCGGTGCTGTGAACTGACATCTGATTGGCCCTCTGATCTGACAGCTGCTGCAAGAAGTCAAGTGATTGGCTGAAGCGTTTCCTGTGCTGTGTGTTGACTGAGAAAAGCAATAGGATGCTCTGTTACAGGCTCTCATCACCACCAGCTTAACTGCTCTAAGCAAAATACTACTACAGAAAGGATGCATCTCCAGTTTTAAATCCGCTATTTTATATATTTATTTTTGCTTTAATTAGTTAGATTTTGTATTACACATTTTATGAAGCCACCAAATATCCCAGCTGCTGTTTATGTTGTAATTTACAGCTCAAAGGGACATATTTCAATTTTCAACTCCATCTTTTTAGTGTTGGAATCTACTAGAGCAGCTTTGAATGATTCAATATAATCCCTGTTTCTGTCATACTAGGACTTGGTCCTCAATTTGATGTTTTAAGTCTATTAAAACCCCTTTAAGCCAACTTTCTTCTGATTGGCTGCCCTTCACAAACAGATGGATCTGAAACGAACAAACAAAAGATCTGTTGCATAATAAACAAAAAAGCGGCCTTGTTTTTTAATGAAATATGATTTTATTGAGTCAGATGACACCTTGTGCATTTCTAAACAAACATTAGGTGATGAAGAGTGATCAGATTTTAATGGATATCACTGGCTCTGGGAAAAGAGTTTCTTCTGCAGTGTGAAGTAAAACTGTCCAGGTGACTCTGAAACTCAAGCAGGTAATGATTGAGCGCCTTTTTTCCTGTTGTTATCATATTATTGGGCCTGAAACAGATCATAGTTCTGTGTTAACAAGTAAACAGTGACTGACTGGAACAGTGTCACTGCAGAGAGAAGTGATCCAGCTGAGCTGTTTTCTTTTATCTCTGCATAATGTGATTAGTTAGGTCAGAGCTGAACAACAGCCTTCGTCTTTGGGTGACGCTGGACAGTCTCCATGGCAACTGTGGCTTCATAGAGGGGGACTGCTTCCTCGGGCTGAGGCCTGCAGAGAGACACAAGGTGAATTTGATCAGAGACCCATTACAGTCTAATTTTAAAACAATCTGAATCCCCAAATCCATGAAATAACTACGGTCTGTACCAACATGTCATTTGTCTTTTAAACTAAAGGCTTATTAAATTAAACATTTACTTCTTAACCTTAAAAGAATGGTAGGCTATTAGCAATCGTTCCAGTCTTCTTCACCCAAAGCAGGTTTGACACCCCCGCACTAAACTGGAAACTAAACTTCTGCAAGTGCTGTTACAGCAGAAGTCTAATGTTAAAAATAATGAGATATTTCATCCAGATCCAGACAGATTAGGCAAATTCCAGAGCTGTCAAAAATAGAAGAAGTCTGCCTTGGACATGTGAAAGGGAAAGGCCTACCTTCTATATGTTAGAATTTATTTAATGTCTGCTTGTAAAGATTTAGCAATAAACAAATTAAATGCCTGGAGAAAAAAAAAAAAAGCATACAAGAAGACAGAGGTGAAACAAACTGTTTTTGTGCATTTAAATAGGCTTCATTCCAAACAAATACACCATTAAAGCTAATTCAATATCAGTGGCTAATGAGGACATATGTCCCCTGTGAAACTTCATCACACTTCTGGTAATGTTCCAAACATATGTACAAATTGTCTAAGCTGCTGGACTTGGGACTTCTGCATGTTTGTGGGAATCATATGTGAGCATCCTGGAAACTGGAAAGTTGACCTCGTGTTAAAATGTGGATTTGTGGACTTTATCTAAGATAGTATGATCCCACTGAGAAATGTGATCCAGCACTGCTTAAACTAGATTTTGAGGTTACCTGAGTACTCCGCTTGACATCTTCTCCACGATATCCTTCAGAATATCTGCAAAAGTCAGTTAAGGCTTCAGAAATGCACATTATAGAGTTAAGGTTTTAGATTATATGCTGCAAGAACAGGATACGGAGGTATCTTCCTTGCTGTGATGATGATGCTGTCCAGACTTCAGGGTTTAGGAAGGACACAGAGGCTGATTTTAAATAAAGTAATCTGCAATCTGGAGGGTCCAACTGCAAATACACAGAGACACAGAGAGGTGAGGAAAGTGATACTGAAGACAGACCAGACTGAGCTGCATTCAGATGCTTTAAAGCCAGAGAGGTTATTTCTATTCAAATAGTAATAATAAACTATGAAGTTATCAATTTATGATGCCGCTGTTGAGTCTGACCCCAGCTCACCTGCAGGTCTTGGTGGGATGTAACCCAGTGGCCGCCCACTCCCAGCACACTGATGATGTCATGTTTGTGTGGAAGTAATTTCTTCTCTTCTGACTCCACTTCCTCCTCCCCTTCATGCAGATGAACTACACACACACACACACACACAAACATACACAAAGGTCTTTTCTAATGTGTCTGATTTGTGCCTCTTCATCCTGCCTGTGACCAGATGTCTGACTGCAGCACCTTGAAGGATGCATCAATGAAGGATGGAGGAGAGTCATGAGAGGAGCACAGGTGTGTCCACGACGTATAAAACAGGTGCACGACACAGTCTCAATATACGAGCTGTGGCAGGAAGTCTTTATGTTACAGATATTTTAGTCATTCCATCACAACTCATCAAAGGTGCCTTGTTGAGTGGCTGTAAACATCTGCAAAACTGAAGTTTTGCATGATTGGACATCCAGATAGTGTAGAAACTTCAAGTATGTGAGGAAAAGCAATTTTATTTTTTACCTCCAGAGTCAACAACGATATCCACTCCCAGTCCTCCCGTCTCCTCCATAACCGCCGACAGCAGTTCTGATGAGCTGTTATACACTGGAATAACTCTGACTTCACACATAAACACACATATATGAGAGAATGAGTCACTGCAGCTCAGAAAACATTTAAAACTAAGAAACCGACTGAGTTGTGTGTAATTCTACTCTGATCACATTTAATTTGCAAACTGCAGTTTTCACTAACGACCACATGATGGCAGCAGATTTTAGATGAAATAATTATTTCTGCAAAACTAGAAAAAAAAAAATATTACTAATGGCTTATCTTCCCATAAATAGAATTACAGCTCAAACACCAATGACAGTTATGTTACTAATCAAGCTAGGAAGCAAGGCAAGTCAGTGGGGAAGAGAGGAAAAGAGCTCACCTACTAAGGGATCCTGAACACCTGAGGAGAATATGAAGGTGAGGAGAGGACAGGATGCAGAGATGAAAACAGGTTGGAAGCAGAGTATGTGAATATGAAAGGAATGACAAGAAAAGGCCAGTTTCGGTATCTCAAAATGTGATTTTGGAGAACATTTCAAAGATGATCATCAAGTTTTTTAATGCGAGCTACAGAAATGTCAGCGTGGGTCGGTACGCACCTACGCTGGGCCGAAGCTGCTCAAGGAAAGTGTGATTCTGTGGAGAGTGTGACGTCGTCAGCACCTTCGCCCCGTGGTAACAAGCCAGCTGGATACACATGAGGCCAAAAGACTTCGCAGCAAGAGGGATGAGATCATTACTCGTGAGTGCAATCAAACTAGAGCTTTGCTTTACAAGGTCGCACACAGTTTATATTTTGAGTGTTTTTACGTACGCTGGCTCCGTCCGTGACCAGGAGCGTGTGTCCGGCCGCCATACGAGCATGTGTGTGCAGAGCAGTGTAAGCGCAAAGGCCGTCACGCAGCGCTGCTGCCACACACACCGAGCTGAGCTTCTCTGGCTTCTGAACTTGAGATCACAGAAACACAAAAATGCTCACTGAACAGCTTTTTATAGGATTTTATTTACAAGATTTCAACTTTTAAGATTCTTAAAGTTCTTAACTTTACGTTGCTCTAAAATCCATCTGCCTAGAAGGTGATTGTCACTCCGTTCTTTTCCAAAGATTATAAATGTAGTCAGAGACTATGGGGGTGGATCAGGGCAGTGTGTGCACTTCAGGTGCTTTTACATTTCTTTCAATCTGAAAGTTCTGATTCAAAAAAGTTGAAAGTCCATGCGGTGCAGAGGTAAGGTGGACACACACAAAAACATTCTGCCCGTCGACTTTGAAGCAGAGCCGAGAACGGGTTCACCTTTTAGATCAGAGTGACCCTTTTTCTGAAATGATCGGTGAGTCAGTGCTGTGATATTTAGTAAAGTCAAGAGTCAGAATAAAAAACATAACATAGACCTAAAAGAATTTAGAAGTAAGTTTACTATGTCATAAAATCTGATAGATGAAAGTAGGAAAAAGAAAATTCACATAATAAAGATGTGAGAGAGCGTGCATCTCACCTAAATAATATTCATCGGTGTCAATGACCTCACAGAGTCCTGAGAAGCTGGAGTCCAGGGGAAGGATACCTGAAGAGGGAAGATGAAAATGGGAAATGTGGAGCCGCTTTCACAAAGATAAAGTTTAGAGAAATCAAACAGACTTCAGAGAGATCTCTAAGTTCTTTGTACTACAGTACAATGAATTAAGACTTGCTTGTAAGAAGAAGTGACTCCATGTCTATTTACCCTAGCAGAGAAATATCTTTTCTAACAATTCAATAGTTAAAAGGAAATTTTACTTTGAAAATTTAGTGGGAAAAAAAAGTGTTAATCCGACTGTGCATTAAGGAGACAAAAAAACCCTCATCCTTCATCACTGAGTTAGCTCGGGGTCGTCAAGGTTATCAAATTCTTTTGGTTTTAAATGACTGTTAGTGTCTTTATTTTTGTGCAAGTTAGGACTTGTTTAACCCTAAAAACCAGTCCAAGTGTGTTAAAGTTATTTTGGTTATGACATCTTCTTGAATATGATCTAACAACATTCAAGGTTTCAGTCAGATCTGATATTAAAACATGTCCAACTTAGAAAACTGAGTCACAGTTCAGAAACAATGAACAATCAAAGACGTCTGTAAACACAAGTATTTATTCTTAAAAAGATTTAAACTTATAGAAATTCCCAAGTTGCAATCCTACAGAAAACCTCACATTCGCCATTTAAAAAATCATCCCTACCCACAACCTCGTCCTCCGGCTGAAAGAAGGTAACCTTGGGACCAACTGTCAGGAAAAAACAAACAAACAAGGAAACAGACACAAAAATTAAGACCCGTGAATGATGCATCACAAGGTCTCTTACTCACTCGGCACGAAAACACACACGTGTGAATTTGTTCTGAACAATAAAGCTAATTTCAGAGTCAAAATTTGTGTCTGTTTGCGACCTTGAAGGACGACCCCGGCCACCTCTCTGCCGACAGGGATTAAATCCCTCTGCATCCCGACATCTCTGAACAGCTGTAATAGACATCAGCAAAGTAGTGAGTTATTATCAGTGATGCATTTATCAAATTATTTCAGTTCAGAGGCAACAAAAGCAGCAAGAAAGAAAAATTAAACCACAAATATGTCTTCTTTTGATGTTTTTAAACACATTGTGAGTGTGCCTCAAACAAACAAGCAGCTTTAAACAAACAGCTTTTCTAACCCATCAGGTAGGTAGTTTTTTTTTAATTAATATTTTAAAGCATTTTGAGATCAGGTCCATCCTCTTAATACGATTAGAAATCTCTTCCACATTTACAAAATCACAGTTAATAATAGATTAAGCCCTGCTGTAGGCTACTGTAGCTCATTAATGGGAGTTACGATGAGCTACTACCTATATGGGAAAGCCTGGAGCCGGAGTGAAATAAGGTAAAGCCCTGAGTCATTATATTTATTTTTGGATGGTTCACTTATGAAACAATTATGTTTCTTACTTTTTGTAGTTTTATTCTTTTACTTGGCGGCACTGTGGTGCAGTGGCTCTGCCTTGCAGCAAGAACATCCTGGGTTTGAATCTATCTGGGGATGTTTTGGCAGAGCTTCCATGCTCTCCCAGTGTCTGAGTGGGTTCTCTCCGTGTACTCCGGACTTTCTCCAAACACATGCGTGGGGTAGGTTAACTGGTTTGACTGTGAGTTTAAATGGTTATCTGTCGCCCTGTGTTAGCCCCGTTACAGACTGGACCTGTCCAGCCCTCTTGACCTATGAGAGCTGGGATAGACTGTGTGGATTAATTCCAGTTTTGGCAGAACTAACATGCACTATAACTAAGCTACACTAACCCACCGGGAAACATGTTCAGCCACAGGTCTCACACTGTTAGTACCTTAAGGTCCAGTGGGCTGAGTCCACACGCCTTCACCTGAACTCTGACCTGATGGCTGCTCAGGACATCTGGGAGAGTCTGGAGAGAAACACACAAAGCCGCTCAGTGTAACAATGAAGACAAAGGTAGAAGTCATAAACACAAAAAAAACAGCAGAAACGTAAAATATGTTTACACTAACTAAGAAATAAATCATGCATATATCTGACATGATCTTCTTCTAAACATTTTAATGCAGCTTACTATGAAAGAGCAAAAACACCTGCTAAATAATCATTTTTACAGACAGTTAGTTGTTATACATATTCAGAGAAGCAGGGATTGTTCAGTTGACTGAGACTAATCAGCAGCAGGGAGTTAAATATGCAGATTAAGCCTGCACAGCTAATTTGCTTTTCTAATAAGTTCCTTTAATACTGACGTGCTGTAGTTGCTCAGCTGGAACCTCAAACTCACCATTTCCTGGATAACGAACTTGGGTTCAGCATCACTGACAGCTCGGCAGTACAGACCTTTCATAACGCTGCAGATTTTCATCAAATCCACAAACACAGAATATCAAAATATTATAACGTGACCGACTGGACTAGTGCTCTTCAAATAACAGCTGAGTCTAATATAGGAAAAATCAAACCGCCGGGATCGGATGGATAAAGTCAATCAGCTGACCTCCTCTTCTTCGTTGTTTTTTCTTTCTATGACTACAATACCGCCCACTACTGGACATGTAATATGAAATGAATCATTGGTGTTCGATTTCGTATATAATAATAATAATAATAATAATAATACAAGAAGAAGGAAAACAGTACGTTAATTAAAACTGTTTTAAGAAAAACTTATGCCTTAACAAAAGCCAGTGAATTACTAGCAAAACCTCAGTTTAATGAATGAATTTCTGCATTTATTTAGTTAATTTTATTTTTCTGCTACATTAAACCAATTCTGTTCTAGTTTTGCTTTATTTTATTTTACAACAATGAGCTATTTTTTGTCAAAGGGTCAAAATATTATGTTTTTAGTAATTTCCACTTGAGTGATATTACTATAGTAGTATTTGTTTTGTAGCTCGGTTTTATTCTACTTAATAAGGCTATTTTATTTTGGTGTTGGTTTTCTGTATGTGTTGCCTGCAAGGATGAAATCTTAGCCATGTCGTATTTATTTATCTATGTGATTCATTACATATTTTACATTATTGCTAAGAGTTTTTAAAATTATTATTAATTTATTCTTAAAATGTATGAATGTATGTATTTTCTAATTAACAGCTGCCAACAGGAGCGCTACTAATCCGTTTATTTCGCAGAGAATCCCTGTGATCCGGACAAGAAAACCGTTCTCGCGAGATTGCGTCGATGTAATTTACCGTGAGAGAACATCTCGCGATATCTCAGTGGCGTTACCCCATTTTCCAGCTGTCCCTCAGTCGGTCAGGATTCCAGAGCCAAGGGAGGTTCACCGGAAAGGGTTTTAGTGATAAAACAGCAAATTTTGGGAGAAGAGACCACATTGTGTGGTCACATAAGCACCCATCTGCCCAATTTATTCAGCATTCAACGATGGAAAGTGAACTATGAGGTAAGAGCCGAATGCAGTGTGGGTGATGTGAAAGAATGTCCCTGAGCGGGCTGGCGTTAGCTCATCACTGGTTAGCCTGCTCGCTAACTGCACTGACAGCTTTAGAGGCAATAAATGGATTTTTTTTTTTACCGGCGTGGGATGTACTCCTATCAGCCTCCATGAGTGATGTGATGAGATGTTCAAGAATTTAAGGAAATGCGTGATATTAGTTATTGAAACAAGATCGGAGCGTAAGGAAACTGTTAAGACGATGCTACCCACCCACTGTTAATAGTTAGCCTGCATGCTAATGTTAAATCACTGCATCTGCATTGCCTGCCTGCGACCTAACGTTTAATTTCACAAACGTGTTCCTTGTGTTTATATGGAGTGTCGCTAGTACCCGGATCGGCTGAGAGTAAGATGATGAGACGACAGTGCTGACGGTGCGAGGTCAGAGAGCTGCTCTCAGGGTGGTTTGTTCAGTAAGCCTAGCCTTTGCTGATATAAGTCCGGATTTTAGCCACAGCTGCTTGTCCAGTCAAAACAACGCTCCGAGTGCTTTATAATCTATCTGAAAGGGCTTAAAATCGCCCGTGTGTGTTGAGCGACACACTTCATCATTTAGCGAGTCCAGCTGAGATGATGCAGGAAGTGAGGAGGGATTGCCAAACGAATCTTTCCTGTTACTGTTTTCCAGAGAATTTAGCACACTCCCTCTGCATTAGAGAAGGTGTAACATCAGCGTTTTGATTGACAGGGCTTACTAGGCTTCGTCGGCTCGGTCTGGTTTCCATGGTAACGTGGATGCTGAGTGGCCGTCGTGAAGGTGGGAGGACTGGAGCTTGTTTCATTCCCGAGTTGATTAAAAAAAAAGAAAAGAAAATCTAGCCAGTACTGCTTTGATGTTGTTATGAAAACTGGAAGAAAGTGGGCTAAGAATGAAAGGAAGAAATCTGAGCACGTTATTTTTTGCTAACCTAACTGGACATTGCTTGGAAGTGTTGTTGTATTTCTGCTTTGCACTCTCACTCAGTTCATGGCTGGTGCTTGTTGGGTCTGCATCCACTATTACACTTGTTTGGGATTGTAATTTCCGCGTGTTCTAATCAGTGATAATGTTCAGGTAATAGGATTTAAATTCAATAACGTGAGACTTGTAAAAAGACAAAATGCCAGATGTAGCGTTTCAAGTCTGTCTAATGCATTTTAATAATGGTCGTTATTGGTAGGGGACCTGTGTTAACCTGACACACAAAATTAACATGAGACAAAAAATGTGATCCACAGCTAACTCTCCTCAGCAGAACAAAACATAATGACATGCACTAATTACTGTACATTTACAAAAATGCACTCACTGAATAGCATGCTGTGTAATGCTAGCTAACAGTCTTTCAGTAGTTACGAGGGAATCCATCAGTTCACAACAGAGACTGATGGTAGATGTAGAAAGGAGCAGCCATGCATCAGAGTAACCTTATACCTAGAGAGGATCTGTTTTGCATCTTTTTAAAACTGCTCTCTGTGTCTGTGCTGGACTTTGGCTTTAGGCAGGTCTGTGTTTATTTAACAGGGACAGTGCATGTTAATGAACATCAGTGCAAGAAGATCTAACAAGCCAGAGTTTAGCAAAACTGCTAACTTGCCTCAGTTGTGACTGTTCAGGTCACATAAAACTATGTGATAAAGAAAAACGTCAAGATATGTAACAAAACAAACAACATATCAGACAATAAAAGAGTTTAAAATGATCACATGCTTCGTTTGTGATAAAGCATTGTTTGAGATGCGCCTTAAAAGTGGCATATGCAGAGGGCTCCTTTATTGGTATTGATAATCTGAGGTGGACTGGTGGTAGACATCGAAGGCTCTGATTGTTTCTAAGTGTATTTAGAGTCCCTATCCCTATCATAAGTCAATCATTTCAATATATTTTCCCTGATTGGTTCTGGCTTCAGTCGTTTGTTTTAAGAAATCATCCACTCACTTCGTGTTGCCAGTGGTTATTTTGTCTGCACCAGATTGGCCAAGATATCTCCCAACTACCACAGAGGAGGGCCTTTTTTATATTTCTTTGTAAAATGTGCTTTATGTATATATGATATCATACAGCCCTGACTTCTCCTGTAGATAGAAGGCAGGGCTTGAAACAGCCACAAACAATGCTCACAACAGTGTATTTATTGTATGGAAAGAACGTGAACTATTGTGGTAATTGGTGAACCAGTACGGTTGTCTAATAAAGCGAAAAAGAAGAAGCTCAGTGCAACAAAGGTGAATATGTCTGTGGTCACTAAAATACCACACCTGTGGTTTCCTATAAACCTAACTGCATGAAGGGTTTTAAAAATGAGTCGGACACAACAGACTTTTCTTAGTTATCTCTGTGTTTTCATTGTGACTCTAAATGATGAGCTGAAAAAAGTGATTGTGTGTGCACAAACAGACCGACAAATGAGTGGTATGTTGATATATATGAGTGATATGTGGCAAAGGAGAGTTTCTGTGACTTCTTAGAAAGTGTGACGAACAGTGGATAGCATTAGATGTCATCTAGCATGTTCGGCGTTAACCTGGTGAAGACTACAGCGAAGACAACATCCCAACAGTGAGGTGTGAAAGTGGAAGTGGGATTTCTACGGGGCTGCGAGAGTTCAAAAGGTGTTGAGGAGGAGACATCAATGCATCAAAAATACTGTAAAACAAGGGGAGTCTATCCCACCATAATTAACCAAACATCAATCTCAGCATCGCATAACAGTTTGTTCCAGTGTGTCCCAGAGCTCCATTCAACAGGGTTGGTTGTTTTATTTTATTTACTCTTTTTAACTGCAGGACTTTTAGAGGGTAAAAAATACAGTATAGTGCACAAACAAGGACAAAGTTTTAAGATAGATTAGGTGGTTAATCTGCATTCTATTACATGGAAACCATAACCTGGAGCCCAACTCAACATTTAACAAATCTGCTTATCTTGGTAAACTTGATCTTCTACCAGAGACCTGGGAGTTTTTTCTTATCTGTGTACATGCATGTATCAGTGATGAAACCCTGTATAGTCATACTGCCATACCGTATGACAAAGAATACCATTGGCTAACCTGATAAGACGGTTAACAGTGTAAGAAGGACAGATATAGGAAGTATATACTGCAACTGCAACTCAACACATCTCTATTCTCTCATTTCACTACCTTCGCTGCTTTGTTTACTGCTTTGGTTGCTGTAACATGGGAATTTCTCAGTTTTGTGCTAAATAAGATTTCCAACCTTGGTATCAGGGTCAGAATTTCAGCTTGAGCTCAAAGCTCCTGCACAGCCATCGTAAAGTAAAGTGTGCGTGTTAGTCCCCATAGGGAAATAGTTCCTCTGCATTTAACCCATTCACCCAGTGAAACAGTGGGCAGCCACCAGTGCAGCGCCCGGGGAGCAGTGTGTAGGGACGGCACCTTGCTCAGGGGTACCTCAGGGTAGCCGTTCAGTGGAGTCGAACCCCCGACCTTCCAATCATGGGGCCACCACTCTACCTACTGAGCTATCCCTGCCCCATTGGGTGTTGCCACTGATATTGCCTTATTACATGTTTATTCACAACAATACAGGATGTACAGTATGAACATACAGGACAAATGACGCAGTTGTTCATCACTTGCTTTGTAATCATTGTTTAACGAGATTTTATTTCACATTTCAAGAATAACAGGTAATCAGCACCAGCACTAACAGTAATCTCAGGATAAAAAGTGTTTGAGCAGCTTGAGTGAGGCAAAATTGTGAGGCTCCAAATCTACTCAGAATTTAAGAAGCTACATGGTGAGAATAGTGTTGTATTTCCTTTTTAGTTGCTGTACCACTGATGAAGTTGGTCTTGCCTTCAGATTTTAAAGTTTTTGCAGCATTACTAATCAGGGAGAAGGCAAGACATGTTATCCAGGACCCTGGTAGCAGGAGGGGCCTTTTTTTTTTTCAAGAAATGAAATGTTTTTGGTTTGAATATTTTTTTTCTTGTTGGTGCCATGATTAAATTGCCTAAATAAATCCAGCGGGTGGATAAACTTTAATTCCAAAAAATGGGGAATGGTGGTCCTCTGATTCCACTTTCACAACTTAAAAATAATGGAGTCAGTCTGGCTTCACAGTAGGGCTGGGCTATATCATAACGTTCACGGTAATACCGGTGTAATGTTGGGCAACGATAAGAAAATGAAATATCGCGATAGAATATGGGTAAAACGCGCATGCGCAGTGCCTTTGTTTACATACGCACATGGCGGCGATGCAGAATGAGAAGGGCGAAAGTGGATCGTTAAATGAAACGGACGAACCAGAATTGGTTTGTAAAAATGCTGCAACGTCAGTGGTGTGGAACTGGTTTAGCTTTCGTCCGTCAGATACACAACAAAGCACTATTTTTGGTAGCGCATGCTAGCGGGCCGTCGTTATTACCGTGTTTTTTGGAAAATACGGCGCACTTAAAATCAATCCTTTGATTTTTCTGAAAGTCGACAGTGCCCTTTATAATCCCGTGTGCCTTCTGTATGAATTCTGGTTGTGTTTACTGACCTCAAAATGATTTTATGTGCGCGGCGCTCGAAAATCTGTCAAATGTTTTAGTGCGACTTTGCTAAGCTACGAAGGCGCAATGCTCGATGATTGTCGGAGCATTACGGCTACCGTAGTCAGGCGCCTCGCCAAGTGATACGTACTGTGCTTCAACATAATATTAACGTATTATGTGTATAACACTCGTTTTAAGTTTTTTGGATATTATACATGGTTATGCTCAGGATATGTCGGCCAATTTCCACTGGAAATGCCTTTTGGTTAAGCTGTCAGCAAGGAATTTGCATTTGCACTGTTAATTTTTTATATAACTTTAATGCACTTAAAAAAAAGCTGCTTGTTTAAGTGAAAAAACATTGATGGGTTGTTTTTTTTTTGCACTAATAAAGTTGAGGAGTTGTAAAGTATTTTGTCTAGCGTCAATTATCGTCAGTTATATCGTTATTGCAAATTTTCAAATGTATATCGTGATAAATATTTTTGGTCATATCGCCCTGCTCTACTTCACAGCACAGCTGATGTATTCCGATTTCTGTTTCCTCAAGACAGTAAAACTCAGGTTTTTAAAAAAAGAAAAAAGGGGAAAAATAGGGAAGTCCACTCTTAAGAAATACACCCACAGAAACAGACACAGAGTAGAACTAACAGGTCAAGAATGTTTTAGCTAAGAGCAGCTGTAGGAGACCGATAGATGTCAGATGTGACCCTGTACCTATTAAATTTACCCAGCACAACAGCCAGAGTGAAGCAGCAGCAGGTCCCCCTCCAGATAATGTGGCACAAGCTGAGCTCATATAGTGGCAACTAAAATTATTCAGAGCAGTCAGCATATTGATAACAGTTTCAACTGAAGCTGGGCAGCACTAAAATCAACCAGCATTATTCTTGATTGTACCAGCGGTTCCAAAGTGTGCGATGAGGTAAGCAGGGCCATTGTGTTTCAGGCTGATAAAATATTGCAAAATATTTCAACGATGCTGGTTCTTGAGGTTAAAAAATGGTTTGTAGGTAGTTGCTTAAATGTCTGTGGATACATTTATTTAACTTTTCCTAGTTCTAATCAATGAAACACATTATAGAATCTAATGCATTTTAACATAGTGCTTTTAGGCCCGTTCAAACAGGATACTGTATTTACAGAGTTACACAATTATCAAGATAATTACATTATTAAATAATCTGCTCTGACACTGCTCTGGTAATCTTGTGTTTGTGCTGGGTGGGAGTGGGTACTGCCACCTATCAAGCCTCAGCTCTTGACAGCAACGTGATAAAAAATGTGGTAGAGCGTGTTGGATGCAGAGCTTGGGGTCAGTGGCACAGGGTGTGTTCAGAGCGGGGTGTGTCTTTCACGTGTGAGTGAGAAGAGGAGGAAGGAGGGGGTTGGACTTGGTGTGTGTTTGATAAAATGCACATGTTATTTATATGTGGGGGGAGTATGTCGCGTGTGAGCACTCATGCAAGGAGCCTGCAGTTATTAATATCAACACTGTCACTGTTAAGCCATCTGACAGGATGCAACAACAAAATAACAAATGAATGTTCTTAAGATCAGGGTTTAGTTCTGTCATTCAATGATCTTCTGCTTCTCCTTCTTATGTGCTCGTCCTTTTCTTTACAGTTTAGTAATTTGCTGAGTTTTTATTTTTTTAAAAATATAGGGAAATATTAATTATTAATGTGGGTAAGTTGTTTTTTCCTCGAAAACTACTTAGAGAGGTGCGTGAAGATTGTGGCGCAATGACATCAAAATCAGCCCAGGACACAAACAAAGCGTCGAGTATAGCGGCGCTGTTACATGGGTAGTCGTGCTCCAGACCTCGATTTTCAACTACAAGAAGTCTGTTTTCTAATGCATCACATTGTACTGTGATATTAACTGGAGAAAACAACTTCACATTCTACTTGATGATATTATAATCATAATAATTATGATTAGAATTGTGATTATTATTATAATAATAATCTCTTGATTAGTGACGCAACAGTATCGGGTGAATAACAGGTGACATTTCCACAATGTGACATTTATGGTAAATGGTCTGTATTTGTATAGCGCTTTACTAGTTCCTAAGGACCCCAAAGCGCTTTACACATTCATTCATCCACCCATTCACACACACATTCACACACTGGTGATGGCAGCTACATTGTAGCCACAGACACCCTGGGGCGCACTGACAGAGGCGAGGCTCCCGGACACTGGCGCCACCGGACCGGTCCCTCCACCACCAGTAGGCAACGGGTGAAGTGTCTCGCCCAAGGACACAACGACTGAGACTGTCCAAGCCGGGGCTCGAACCAGCAACCTTCCGATTACAAGGCGAACTCCCAACTCTTGAGCCACGATCGCCCCATGTGTTTCCTGTCACATGAATTTTTGACCCACTAAAAGTTTAAAAATGGTGTATCAAAGAGCACCGATATAAAATGGTAACAAATGATCTGCGTTATCCTGATTAGTTGACATAAGTGGACACATGTTAGACCAACAATTAAAACAGGAGAGCTGATTGAGAAGATTGTGTTGACAATGTTTGCAATCACAGGTGGAGCAATCTGTTGTCTGATTTGACTGAGTTTTGATCCAGCGTGATGTGAAGTGATCATAGAGTAAATGTTTAAAAAACTGACATTCATTATGTGTTATCTCCATGTTTATACTGTGAGTGAACATCGCATTTACTCTTCATTTCATTTTCTCTGTGCTGAATGCAGTGTCAGGAGTTCTTTTAACTGCTGTGTTCATAAGGTGCTTTTTCACTTCTCTGATTAAGAGCAACATGTTCACTTTAAGACAGAAGTAGAAAAGGCGCTTGAGGGGAATTGGAAACTATAAGCATAGATTGCAGCATTTTTTTTTTCTGCGAGGCACAGTACAGTTCAGAGGATGTCCACAGCCATAAGAATATCGGAGTGGATGGAGCATCAGTAATGCAGGAGCTTCAGCAGGAAAATGAGGGGGAGGGACAACCAGAAGCCTTTAGTGTGTGTGTGTGTGTGTGTGTGTGTGTGTGTGTGTGTGTGAGAGAGAGAGAGGGGGGGGGGGGGACAGAGGGGCTTAAACAGTCATCTGCCACAAGCCATGATAACAGACTCCAGTTACATCCCAGTGCTCTAATTATGGAGACTAATCCCACAATTACTGTGTATATATATACGGGGTAAACAGAGCATTAAACCCTTAACTGCACATGATAAATATGACAAAAGATTCGATGCAACAAAGGGCTTCAAATTAATTTCTGTTCAGTACTTGCTATTGTTTCAGAAAGATTTGTGCCTGTTTTTGTCGTACAGTTCTGCAAAGGAAAGGTCACACTCAGGCTGTGCGTGCTGATGAATAAAGTAAGCTGGGGGATCTGGCCTAAAGATCATATCAGGAGCCTTTGCCGTTGAATATGTGTCTCCTGATGCATTTATTTGAATTTGATGTCATCTCCATATGTTTGCCTTAACATCCTGCAGCTTTAGCTCAGGACTGAAGGCACAAATGTCTTTATCCTGATATGATTAAAAAATAATATTAAATAAATAAAACTAATAAATAAAAAATACACACATCTTACTGATCTCTGCAGTCAGTAACATTACACATAAAGTGCAAACATAATAGCAATTGTATAAACACACACACAAACACACCTTTAAAGTTTAAAGGCGTGAAATTGGACGGTCTAGTTCTGATTAGCGTCACCGCTGTCTCGGTGGAGTTTAATAAACTCGGCCGTCTGCTTCTTGCTATCTAAAATATAACCAGACACTGGTGTAAATTCTCGACTGTCTCATACTTCTGTTTAATAAGTTTTCTGTTTGACGTTTAGTCAGCTGTGTGAAAACCAAGGAGGAACCCACCCGGGGGATTAATAAAGTTTTATTTTATCTAATCTAATAACTTTAATCTCAGCCAAACCGATTTACTCACGAACAAACAAAACACTGAAAAAAGCCCAACAATAACATTTTTAGGTTGTCTAAGTGACTTATATATTACGTTTAACCCGAGCAGCGAAACTCCGCGGTGATCTGAAAATGATGTGCCGGGAGTTGTGCCGTTCTCGGCCGCATCAGTAACCCTCGAGCTCCCGGCTAGCTGTCGAGCTGGTGGGTAGCAGACGCCTCTGAAAACGTCGAAGCACTTTTGCAAATATGGGATATCTTGATAAACCGAGCAGATATTTGATGTTTACACAACTACTTTCTCGCCTGAAAATATGTTAAAAGTTTATTTTGTGACCCAGAAAGATTAGTATGAGTAATTTTAAAACTTAGTAGCGGCCGCCATTGCTGGAAACTGGAGTTTGGCTGGGCCGCGCTATGAATTCTGGGATATGGTAGTAATTTGGACAGCCTTCGGCGCGTCGCTGTGACGTAATCGGTCTACAAATGCGGCCTCAGGAGGATGCAGCCCATGAATTGTATAATATAATCGCAGTATAATCGCAGCCTTTGCGGTTAGAAAATTGCACTTGATCATGTCGCGATATTATCGCAAATGCGATATATCGTTCAGCCCTAATGAGTACGAATGTTTGGACAGCGCTATTATTATTTTTTTCCTCCAGTGTCACGATGGGTGTGATCCTCTTGTTCTTACTTGGGTTTTGTGTATAACTGGTTCTTGTACACAAACGTCAGTTTGTTTCACAAGCAGCTTAATCTGTGGTGAGGACTTTATGCAACTTGACTTTTCATTCACTAGATTTTGAGATGCTGGAAGGTAAAAATAATTCAGCAGTTTATAAGCCCCACACTTTCTGCTCCTGTTTCCATTCTTTGTAAATGGCACCATCTGTTGAGCATCACCTCCAAACTGTTGTGTTTTGCTATCATTTTTCTGTAGATGACTAGAAGTTTAATCACTTCTCCCTGTGTGTTGTTTAAACTAGGCAAAAATGTTTGCAGGTGCTCAGCTGCTTCAATATTCTTTCGTGTAATATCGAGCCACATGTGTGTGCGTGCATGCGTGTGTGTGTGTGTGTGGGGTGGGCTTTGTTCCTCTGACCTACTTAAGTTGGTTACTTTGTCCTCCCACTCTGATGAGAGTGGGGCACACACACTCCACAGCAAGCCCTTCAATCGGCCAAGGACAGATTCATACTGAAGGGTTTAGCAGTCTTATTGATACAGCAATATCAGAGCGATTTTGGAAAACCATCTTTGTATTGAGTTTTATGATTCGTTTGAGCACTGTAGACTAAATTCCATCTGTCCTTATGCTGTTTTGAAATCTGATGAGTCGCCATCTGAGAACTTAATGTAATAAACTCTAGCTATCATGCGTGGCACGATTCCTGTGGGACTAAATGGAAAAATTGCAAATTTTTGATTTGGACTCTCAAACAGAATTTGGCCTCACTGTTTGGTAATTTCTTGTGTGCGTGAAGCTTGGGCACAGTAAAAGGGTCAACAACCCACACATACATATACTCATCCACCCGTCCTAAGTCCTTGTCTGTTGCAATGTATGTCACATTGTTATTGTGGGCTGTCTGCTAGCTGTGATACATGGGGTGGGAGGCAGGTCTGGATCTGATTATCATGCCTTTGCTAATGCAGACACATGAGCTGTTGTTGTTGTAAGAGATGAGAGTGCTGGAGGAAATATAAGTTACATTTATTTTTCTAACTTTTCTGTCTGTGTTGTCTGTAAGAAATACTGACTTTAAAATATTTATTTAGATTTGACGCTAACATTGCTTTTATGAAGTTACAGTTGTAGCTCACTGGCTCAAAGTGTCTTGGTTCTATAATAAAACCAACAAGGAACCATTAACTACTAATGCGAGCTGTGTAGACTATTCAGAAATAATTGCAGTACCTTCAGCTAATGCACAATTTATAGTATGTGGGTATCTTTTTGCATTGGTTTCTGAATTTGCAGAGAGAGCGATTATGGGACTGTAACCAGAATGTGTAAGTTGTCCGATTACCACAAAAACTACCCCGTCTGCTGGCCTGCAGGGGAACGCAAGATGGACTAGAACTAGCTAGTTACAGCAACTGAACTTTCAAAATAAAGGCCTTTTCACACCAGGCGTGTAAAATCTGTGCAAATATTTCTGTCATTAAAAATATTTCTCCGACCTCCCATTTTTAATGGAGCCGTTTACACTGACTGCGTAATTTCACTGGACAAATTTGCAGCATTTGAACCAAGCTCGATATTTCGTGTCATTTTTACAGTGCATAATGAGAGTGAAGGGATTTTCCATTAGTAAATCAATCATGTCATCATATTAGACGGATGGAGAAATTAACTGAAATCACAGAATATACCTGAGCAACTGTCACTGGCCAATATGAGTCAAGTGTTATCTGTGGGAAACATGCTTGGGTGACATCCTCTAAAAGCCTGTACTCTGCCATGTGCAGGGTGCTGATTGGTAGAAAGGTCAGCTTGAACACAAGAGGATAAAGTCCAGGAAAAAACAAGGAAAACATTTAATATTCAGAAAGCGTTGATGAGAAGCACAGACAGTGGCTTCAGTTGAGAGTTTTCTTATTAACTTGTTTCGCTTCACTACAAAGATGTTCTTTGTCTATTATGACTTCTGTCTTCTTGTTTATCAGAGGCAGAATAAAGGATCAACACTGTGAACATGAGTGGCCAACGTTACTGTTTTTTCACACATTTTTTGACACTAACTCCTTGTGACGATACACAGCTGTAACATGTGGGTGTGAGTCTGCAACGTACCTACCAAGACACTACCATGGATGGTATTTTTATGTGTGGGTCATTGCTCAGTGTTATTGTGTAGTCAGATCTGGACTATCACCAAAGTCTGGCGCCCCGCTCTGCTCCTCCACTAAACAACCTCCAGACGCCTTTTACATCTAAGACATTAGAAGCAGAGGAGCTCTGGAGGATAGCTGTAGATTAGTCTTATAAAACCAATGAATTTCTTCTATGTTTTTTGAAGGTGAACTAGGTTTTAATTGCATGCATTATGTTCTAAAAACTGTTCTTGTTAAAATGCGCGGAAGCCCTGGTGAAGCAAAGTGGTCCTGAAAACAAGTGACTGCGCTCAGGCTCAGCCTGCTCTGCATGAAGAGAAGTTTGCTGCCCTGTTGACATGCACAAGCATAGCTAATGTGCTCTGACTGGATGCAGTCTGAACAGATGACAACTGGAGATTTTTTTTTAAACATAACATTTGAAAACATCCAGATAAATTTCTTTAAAAGTTAGTAAGTGTAAGCGTGTAAGGATCACTGGGATGGAGACCCAAAAGAAAGACAGCAGAGAGGAAAATGAGCTCCAGACTGGACTGGAAAATTGCTTCCCCCTCACTGAGTTTGTCCACTGTGTCACCACCTTTGGCTGTTGACCAGACATTGTTTTGTCCTTTAAACATCTTGCTGGGTTGCTGACCTCGCACACAGAGGCTGGCTCCTTCACAATAAAAGCATTTTTCTGGTTCACTAGAGAAATAGTGTTGAGGTGAACAGGTTTTGTTGGTTCGATCAGATAAAACTTTCATCTGTTTTTCTTAATGTGTTGTTTCAGGTGTTGTGTAGCTGCAGAAGACTGAGCGAACCATGGCACAGTTCCCAACCACGTTCACAGGTCAGTATTTACATGTGGCTGACTTAACAGAGAGCTATAGTGAACGTTTTCTCTCAGTCAAGCTAAATGACATCAAGAGTTCATCAGACAAACCACATCTTTGAAGTAGAATAAAGTCTCTCACATGACGCCCTCTAAATAGTGTGTTAGCCGTACAGCAAAGCTGATATTGTTGCTACTTTGGATACTTACATTGTTCTTATATTTTCAGATATATTTGTTTTATGCCCATTTTATGCCAAGTAGTAAAACAATTAATTTTACTTTTCTGGTAATATAGTTTTGGGGAGCACTGTAGCTGAGTGGCTATGAGTGGATGTAGCTCCTGTCAAAGAAAACAACAACCAAGTTGTTCTAAAATTGTAGCCAAAGAGACAGATCTCCCATCACAACAACTAAGAGATGGAGGCAAAGGCAGACTAAGTCGAATAGTTAAAAAGCACACAGACTGAGATTTGTCAGACCATAGACTGTGAGCTGTCACCCAAAACACATTACACTGAATGAGGACCAGCATTGCTTGCGTTTTGTCATCAGGGGAACATGCTGGAAATAAATCTCTGCAGCTAGAAGCATTTGAGGCTGAATGAATGTTTGTACAGTTTTTTCTTTAATAAAAATAGAAGAGAATTAAAAAACACATTGCCAGCAGGATAATTGTTGTGTTTCTGTTGAAATGTTGTGGCAGAAGCTTCCAGCACAAAAGACAGCCGACAAGTATAATTTTTATCAACAGTTACAGAGAAATGACTTTCAGTCCGCAGTGATTTGTCTTTCATTTTCCAATGAACTAGAATGACTCACTAAACATTTAACTCCCTTCTCTTCCAAGTAAATGGAAGTAAGACAAATGGTAGAAAGGTAGTGCGATTTACAGAAAATATGGATTTATGCAAGAAAAGATGGATATTGTGTAGTTTAAATTCCTGTTCTTGTATTTTAAATGTATAGTATTAAAAAAAGGGCATACACACCATATATATGTAGTGTGCAAATACATGAGATATTCTTTTTTTCATCGTGTGGTGTCTTTTATAGTTATAACAAAACTTTTGCACCCTGTTCCTTCTTTTATCTTCTTTCTTAATTTCCTTGAATTATTACTTTGTCCCTTGTGGGGCTCTCTGTGGGATTTTCGTGGGTTTGCTGCACTGTGTAACGTTCTTCAGCAGTAGAAACATGAATGCCATCAGCAGCGGTCACTTTACTTTAGTCAGCTGTGAAGTGTTCAGAAAAGCTGTGGCTGCACAATGGCAGAAACTGAAAGGCTGTAAAGAGAAGAGAGCCACCAAAACTGCAAAGTTACCGCCTGTCACTGTAACTGTGCTGGAACTGGATTATCTTATCTTTGTTAAATAATTTTCTGTATCACAGTTAACACCAGCACGTTGTATCACAACATCTTTATAGCTGAGGGTAGAGCATGAGGGCTGGTGAAGCAGAAATGGCTTTTTAAGTAGTAAACTCAGTGATGAGAGAAGCTCACATTATTTCTGTCAACTGCTGATGAATTGGTTGAATTCGCATGTTAATTACGCACTCAGTTCCTCATCCATTCATCTCTGAGTTGGCACTCTGTCCAACCCTTATAGGAGCTATATAACAGGAAGTGAGACTCATGACTAATGCATTCCTCTCAAGCCTCCCTTTTCTTCCTGTCTGTATCTGACTTGGGCTCGACCTCTGTGGTTGTAACTGGCTCTGTGTGTGTTTGTTGTTTCTTATGGATGCGTTAGGTCCAGATGTGTTTCTGATCTCTGTGGACGAGAGAGCCAAACATGACCAGCAGTTTCACAGCCTCTCTCCGACTGCTGGGGGTTTCATCACAGGTAACACTCTCTCGCTCTCACACAAACATGGGTAAGGGGTGATAGGGGCATGCACAATGCCAGTGTCACGTGTTTTATTATTGGCTCTGTGGGGAACTTGCTGTCCAGGTGTCAAATGTCCTAAGTGCTCGATGTGCGTTGTGGGAAATGTGGTTGGATCAAAGAAAACTGGACTTCATTAGGAGAAATCATCACAGCCACTAGAGCCATGACTGCAATTTAATAGTAAATTCATCCAGTTCAAAATCTCAATGTGCCTCACAAATACAGCTGTTCAGATATTTGCTTAAATGCTGTTATTTGAAGAATAAAGACAAACTTTAACTGTAATTTAACACATAATGAGGCAAAGCTTCATTCAGGCATCAGACTGCTTTAAACGGTCACTCTCAGGCAGCTGTTTCTCCTTTCTCTGTGTGAGTCAGTGAGAGTGGATATCTTTGACCGAAAGAGCTCCACCCCACGTGCTCTTCCCAAGCTGTTTGTGACGGGCAGCAAATCAGAAGACAGTTGACTCACAGGCAGTTGATGTTGTACTTAAGAACAGGTAGCATGTGCCAAAAGCAACTTCACAACTGTTGCTTTGGTCAGACTGGACGCACAAGTTTTTCAAGCGGGTCGGTCTCTGTGTGCACTTTAATGATGTAAGAGTGCAGGCGCACAGACTCCCGTGATGAGGCAGACGGAGATTGTTGCAACCAAAAAAATAAAACTGTTTCCTGTTTCAATGACTTCTGCTTCTCTTCCAGTGCTGATGTGATGATTTATTTTTCCTGAGTCAGGCATGAGAAAAACGGTCACATGGCTGAGTTGCTGTCACAGTTTTCGGGAACAGTGATCAAAGTGCCAGGCTTACCCGAAACATTAAAGGGAGAAGGAAAAGAGCTTGTTTCAGACAGAGGATGAGCTGAGGAGATGAAGAATCAAGGGGCAGACTCACTGTTGTTTGACTATTACACATTGTGTTGCTTCTTAATTAACATGCTAAGGAAACACCGCCTACAAAACCTGTTACTGTTTATCTAGAGCTTCTAATCTATTTGTTTTTGTAATCGAGTAACGTCAGGAGGCAGTTTCTCACCTCCTGGAGTTGGACCATTGTTGTCTGCAGGACCCTTGATCTAACCCTTTGGCATTGTTTAGCATCTACATGTCAATCACACCCCGCTGATCACTGCCCTGCTTCTGCTTGTGTACCTGCACAAGAGCCATAGCTCACCAATGATTGGCTTATCTCCCAGACCCTACCCCAGGGTTGGAAAACGGGAATTTGAGTCCCAGTTTAAGAGAAAAAGAAAACCAAAAAAACCAACAACGTTTTGGACTGTGAGTCATGTAAAGCTGCTTTAGTTCAAGAATGAAAAGTTGGAAGCCATTTCATATCATAGATTATGTTTTACTGATTCAGAGAAACTTCAATAAGGTTTGACTATCTGCATTTTATGATTTAGTTGACATTGTAATAAAGGTCAGAGGTCGTTTACATTTAGATTCTCTGGGCTCTGTGGTGATCTCACATTCTGTCTGTCTGTCTGTCAGGTGACCAGGCCAGGAACTTCTTTCTCCAATCAGGGCTTCCCCCGCCCGTCCTCGCCCAAATATGGTGAGTCACATAGCCAGGAATTAGTCAGCTCATTTATTACTCTCCTTTAAAAGTTGCAGACTATTGTCTAAGTTTTTTTTTTTTTTTTTTTGCACCAGTGGTTTTTAATCCATGTCAGATTTTACCCCTCGTTAATGTTTTAAAGTGCTCATGCTCTGTGTGAATCTGCAGGGCTCTGGCTGACATGAACAGCGATGGCCGAATGGATATCCACGAGTTCTCAATCGCAATGAAGCTCATCAAGCTGAAACTACAGGGTCACCCTCTGCCCCCATCGCTTCCTCCCAGTATGAAACAACCCCCGCTACCTTTACCCCCACAGACTGGTTTTGGTAAGACTGACACTTGAACTAATTCCATGAAAAATAAGTGAGCACCTTCCCGTTTTTCTGAGAATCAGCAATACCTGTTACTGTATTTATTCAATTTATAAAGAAACTAAATGAATCTCTTCTACAAGATGAGCTGATTGAAAATTTCATTTGATATAAACCTGTTTTGATCAGCCACAAATTTATCTCCTGAACCTTTGATGTTACGAGGGCTCAGAAGTGTCAAGGAAAAAGCAGTTGGATCAGATCATTGGAGTCAGGACAGTTCATGGGGCATCTTCATTTCTTAAAAATACTGCAGATAACTTATAATAAATAATTGTCTTTTAAATTAACTCATATATAGTGATAATGGTCCTGCCTCCTTCCCTGTGTGTACAGACAGCATCATCTTGTCTTCTCGCTCTGTTTTTAACTCAGGCATGCCTCCCATGGCACCCATCGCTACTCCTCTGCCCGGCGTGCCCCCGCTCCCCTTGCCTCCTCTTCCCGTCGGGGTTTCGCCCCCACTCGTCTCGTCTGCGCCGCCACCCCTCCCACAGCCCATTGCCAACGGAGCTCCTCCCACGGGCATAATACAGCCTATCTCAGGCTTCTCCCACCCAGGTAACAGTGGAGAGCATTGTCGTCACATCTTTGTGATGCGTTCCATCGCTAAGCTTGTATTTACACATAACAAGCTTAATGTATTTACATTTCAGACATTCACACGCTCTCTTATCTCTGCATGAATGCTTTTCTAAGACACGGGTCACTATTTTGTTTTTAAGTTAGAGGCTTCTTAGTAAAATTACACAACAACACATGCAGTTCACCAAGTCCTAAAATGCACTCCTCTCTGTCGCTCTCAGCTCCCTCTTCGTTTAATCGGGCCAGTACCAAGCTGCAGAAGGGCTCGTCCTTTGATGCTGCTGGGTAGGTCAAGCAATCCAAATGTTTGCACCATTCTGAACTTGGTGAATTTAGCTGTTACGTTCATGTAAAAGTCTGCTGTGCACTTGAACCTATAGTCCTTCGTAGCATGTAGTTTTTTCTTTAATTATAAAATCTCATTGGTTTCTCATTCTTGCTTTTTATTCTGTTGTCCTCCTCCCAGTGCTCAGCCCCCTGCTGACTGGGCAGTTCCTCAGTCCTCCAGGCTGAAGTACAGACAGCTTTTTAACTCCCATGACAAGATGATGAGTGGACACCTCACTGGTACTCACACACACTCACATGCTGTTGATTGTCATCATGTTTCTGTTATGTTTGCATGTAAATGTGTGTGTCTTTCTCTACATTTGATGTACGTCTGTGTTTCAGGTCCCCAGGCTCGCACAATCCTGATGCAGTCCAGTCTTCCTCAGACCCAGCTTGCCACGATATGGTGAGTACACTTGAATTTAACCCTCCATATCAGAACAGAAAACAGCAGTCCTTTAAATCTGACTTTTTCCTTTCATGTTTTTCCCCTCAGGAGTCTTTCAGATATTGACCAGGATGGAAAACTGACAGCTGAGGAGTTTATCTTAGCTATGCACCTCATAGATATGGCTATGTCAGGGTTACCGCTGCCCCCTGTGTTACCTCCAGAATACCTCCCACCATCATTCAGGTAAATGCTGAACTAAACACGAGGATGTTACTGACAATGTGCTGGTCACTTAAACAAGAACCAAAAAATCAACCTCCAAACATTTAAAAAAAGAAAAAAGAAGCTAGAACTGAGCACAGAGGTTACATGTGGTCATTAGGGGTGCAACGATACACAAAAATCACGGTTCGGTACTTTGGTGTCACGATTCGATATTTTTTCGATACAAAAAACAATGTTCATGCCTTTTTAATTTGTCATTTATTAAAAGTATAAATATATATTTTAACTCAAAAGTACAGTTTTTAAATTTAATGTTGCTGAAACAACAAAGTAATTAAAATAATAAATCTATCTGATGGAGAAATCACTCATCTTTGGAAAAGAGAGTTTATTACAGAGAAATGTCTCTTTCCAAAATAAAAGCTATACTATACGCTTCTTCTGGGCTATATTCTCAGCAGCATATTAAACATATCAGGTCCCCATAAGGAGAATCATGTGCTAACGGCTGTCTAAATGACTCGGCTAAAGTTTGTAGCATGCTTGTTGTTTTTGTCTGCTTCCACTTGTCTTTGCACTAGGATGATGTCGGCGTAAATGTGCAGTCATATTCGTTGTGTTCCCACTAGTGCTGTCAGCGTTAATCTGAAATGACGTTAACGCCACAACACAGCAAATCTCCGTTAACGAGCTACCGCGGATCGCCCCGTGCATGGGGCTGGACGGCCAACATGTTAACGAGCTAACTGTGCTAACGCACTAGTTCCCACCCATGTAATTGAGCATTGCATGGCACATCCAACATACTGTTTTACTTTAGTCCATGACTCGCTTACCTTCAGGGTCATACGTCACATGAAAACCAAAATAGTTCCAAACGCCAGATCTGAATGAGGGTGGGGGAGGTTCAATTTGCCATGTTGCAACGACAGCTTAACTCCTGTCTCGCTAGCTTGCCCTGCGCTCAGTGAATCTGCGTTCGACTACTCCGCCTAGGCTGCACTGTCGAGCGCAGATCCACTGAGTGCTCAACACAGACAGCATCGTCAGAAGGAAAGTTGATAAAATAAATTAAAAATTTTGTATTGTTCGATACATATGCGTACCGAACCGAAAGCACTGTATCGAACGGTTCAATATCGATGCGAATATCGTTGCACCCCTAATGGTCATACTAATCTGCACTGGTATTTAACAATTACTTCTTGATGAGACTGTTACACACATATGAGCTCATAAGAAACACCAGCACCACCTCTCTCCAGTCATGTCATTAAGGCAGACGATGAGTTTTCCTTCGACCTGAACTAACCACACTGGTCTCTGTGTGCAGCTGGAGTCTGTGTGCAGGGACCTTACAATCATATAATAACCACATAATAGTAAAAATAGACAGTCAGTATTAACTTTGCTCTCATTTTCAAAAAGGTTTCTTTGGAGTTAATGATGTCAGGTGATCAAATATGTGAGTTTTATTCTGATTCAGCATTACAAAGTGAAGTGTTGCAATCCCTGCACTGGAAAAAAATGTCTTGCAGGTTTGGTTTTTATTACTCTGAAATTTATGACTTTAATTAAAACATTTTATATTTGTTTCTGGCATTTGCCCCTCGATCTTTAATAGTTCTTTTCCTTCAGTGCCCCTACAGCTGACCACTTGTTACATGCTAAATGCAAAGATGGAATACTCGATTATTGTTTTGTGCGGCATTGCTTATTTTAAATGATAAAGGTTGAAAGATCTGATCGGTCGTTGTTCGTCCCTGTGTGTGAAAGGCGTGTGCGCAGCGACAGCGTTCAGTCGGACCAGAAAAGCGTCCAGGAGGAGATGGAAGAGGAGACGGAGACCAGCCAAGATAAGAAATTACCAGGTGATTCGTCCTAACCAGCGAGTACACGCTGTTTTATTACTGGCCAAAGTGGAATTAGATTCACCCTGAGCTGCTACTGACGTTTAGACATCATTGACTTATTTTGGCTTCTGCAACCTTCAGTAATTTTGTAATAAACTAATATTATGTGACCTGTGTTTTTCTTTTTGACCTTTTTGTGGCCACAGTGTTCATTATGCTGACAGAACCTAACCGTGCTTGTGTAGTCGGCTCTGTTTTCAAGCTTCTTCCTCTCATCTAAAATGGTTCTAGCAGTTTCAGTTAAATAATTTACAAACCATCTATCATAGCCCACTTCATAAACGTCCTCTTTGTCTCCCTGCAGTGACATTTGAGGATAAGAAGAGGGAAAACTTTGAGCGAGGGAATCTGGAGTTGGAGAAAAGACGTCAGGCCCTGCAGGAGCAACAGAGGAAAGAGCAGGAGAGGCTGGCTGCCCTGGAGAGGGAGGAGCAGGAGAGAAAGGTTTGCTCTTTTCACTGTGCACTGCACATTTGATTTGCTCATGGTTTAAGGCTTCTTTATGAGGCCGTAAAATAAACAGCGCTTTCAAAGTTCTGGCTACAATCTCCTGCGTCAGTAAATTATTTAATTCAACTCTTGAAACTTGGAGGATACGGAAACGCATCGGGGTGACGCGTGACAAATACCGGTTTGTTTGTTCTGCCAGCTCATTTCTCTACGTTTGTGCTTCAGGAGCGTGAGCGTCTGGAGCACGAGAGGAGACGGCAACAGGAACTAGAAAAACAGCTGGAGAAGCAGAGAGAGCTGGAGAGGCACAGAGAAGAAGAGAGGCGCAAAGAGATAGAGAGGCGAGAGGTATGATAGAGAGACAGAGGGAACATCTGCATTTTAATTAAAGAGCCAAAGCTGGGCTGAAGCATAACTGCTGCAAACTTGTAATTAGTGCTGCATACAAGCGCACACCAACCCCCCCCTAAAATCACTCACAGCAAAGTGCCCGATTCACACCGCTGCACCAGATAACTAGTCATGTGTAATCAAGTGTATGATGTACTATATGTATATAATGTTTAACCTCCAGTCTTTTGTGTTGTTGTGCAGTTTCTTTATAAAACTGCGTCCTGAGCGTAAACAGAACTTTCTGTGTCTGTGTGGCAGGCCGCTAAGAGAGAGTTAGAGCGCCAGCGTCAGCTGGAGTGGGAGCGTCAGCGGCGGCAGGAGCTTCTGACTCAGAGAAACCGAGAGCAGGAGAGCATAGTTCTGCTCAAAGCCAGGAAGAAGACGCTGGAGTTTGAGCTGGAGGCTCTGGTAATCAAAAATACTCAGTATGTCTGTGAAGGTTCTCAGTCATCCAGGTCATCATAGTCTAAGGAGCTTGGAAAGAAAAGCGTCTGGACTTTAAGTTCCTTGAAGATGTTTCACCTCTCATTCAAGAAGCTTCTTCAGTTCTAAGGTCAAATGGTGGAGAGTCCCAGATTTAAACCCAGTGGGAGTGACCCCCCAAAGAGGGACAAAAGGACCCCCTGATGATCCTCTAATCACATGAGCCAAGGTGTGAAAGCGGGTGTGGGTCACAATCAGCCAGGGTTTCTGGTGAGCTCGTTGTGAAACCTGGCCCCACCCTATCATGTGATTTCCTGAGGTCAGATGGCCCAGGGTGTGAGTGGGCGTTAAGGCGTCTGGGAAGGGAACTCAAAACTGGATTATAGATGGCAGACAGTTGGTGCCACCGTCTCTGTTCAAAGAAGCATCTATGTCCACTGTGAACGACCATCTTTGAACAGAGGCGGTGGCTTACGACACCAACTGTCTGCCATCTATAGTAAGTAACTGACTCTCAGAATCGTCGTTGCACGAAACCATCAGACTGCTGCTGGTTGATCACTGTCCTGCCTCTTTGTCAGACTGTTAGTGTCAGTAGGTCAGACACAGCTGATAATGTGACAATAGAAAGTTGGGATTCTACTTTTTTCCTTTCAGTGTTCTAATTTGGAAGAAAAAGATGGAAACTTCAGCATTTATGAACTGATGTTTTCATTAAATCAGACTAATCACTGCTAATAAAGCTACAGGATTAAGGTTAAGTGTTATCTCATTCTTCTGCCCTGAGGAGATATTTGGTAAAGTGGAGGCGTGTTTTTCATGAGGCTAAAGGGTCTCTTCTGATGAAGAATCAAACTCAGCAAGTGATGAATAGAAGATGAAAATAAATCTGTGAAAAGTGGCTGAAACGTGGGGTCAAACATGAATCCACACAGATTAGAGCAGCTAATCCAGACCTTTTTTCTTTTTCCACAACAGAAAAAGCTAAATTAAAGATTTTATCTTCCATCAACATGACTCGAGTTTGGATTTCACTGTTTTTAAGTATTAAATGTGATCTATTCTGTCTGTGTGTTTCCTCCAGAATGACAAGAAGAGCCAGTTGGAGGGTAAACTGAAGGATGTTCGGTTTCGTCTGTCGAATCAGAGGAAAGAGGTGGAGCAGACGAACCAGACCCGAGAGACGCGCATCACTGAAATCACGCTTTTGCAACAACAGCTGCAGGTGTGCCAAGCAAACAAAACCAGCAGCTAATGAATAAAAGAATACAGTTCTGACCCCACTGACGACCGGCTCATTACTGTGTACGTGTTAACCCTTTCTGCTGGTCTTTCTGGCTGCGTGCAGGACTCCCAGCAGTGGTTGGGGAGGCTCATTCCTGATAAGCAGAGTCTGAACGAGCAGCTGAAACAGGTTCAGCAGAACAGTCTGCACCGTGAGTACCGCAGACACTCGGCTCACATGCAAACATTATCATTCATTCTTGTTGTGGAACAGCTGAAATTTCGTCGCTACGACTTTTAATTTCTTTTTTTCCCCCACTTTTTAATTCAGTTTAGTTTCAGTTTCCAGAGGAGATTTTCTTGTTTCAGTTGCGTTTTTATCCCTCAGTCGCAAAAGGCTTATGGAAGTTTGTAGTTTGTGAACGCGATAACGGCGCGATTTTGAAACTGATACCATAGGTGGGTCTACTCGGAGGCTGAGGGGTGGCGCTTTTATTTTCATTTTAGTTAACTCAAATGTTTTTTAGCATCTAGTTTTTAGTTTAAGGTAAATGTTTTAACCTTGGTTGTGATGCCATATTTTGTTTCTGATAAAAACGTTCAAAGTAAATGTTTTGTTTCAGATATTACAATTTTTAAAAGGGATTAGGAGTGCGTACGTTTTACCTTGTTAACTGTCTGTTCTGCTAATTACTGCGTAGCTTGGAAACTTTGATTTATTAACTTGCTGCTGTCTCATGCTGTCTGTGTGTGTGTACTTAGGTGATAGTCTTTCGTCCCTGCAGAAGGCTGTCGAGCAGAAAGAGATGAGCAGACAGCAGCTCAGAGAGCAGCTTGATGCTGTGGAGAAAGAGACGAGGGCCAAACTGCTAGAAATAGACGCTTTCAACACTCAGCTGAAGGTAAAGAGACAAATGATCAACAACACCATGCAGGACAGGAAAGCCACAAACATACTGGGCAGGGTTTTTCCTGTGTACGTGTTGGCATCCCCAAAAGAGACAACGTAAAAGACATTTTAACCATTATTTAATATCATGGTTCACTTATTCTAGCATAAAATATACTAAAATGTATAACAGTTGTGCTCACGCGTGTCATTACCCCACAGGAAAAACCCAGCCAGGAAATGCCAGGTCACAGTATTATGTGGTTTGCCTAATAAATTAAAAGAGTTTAACATAAAAATAACAGATGTGAATCTAATACTATGTTACAATGAGACGTTTGATGCACACTGTGATATTTGTCTTGTTGTTGTTCATTTTTGTTTGGAAGCTGCGCTCCATTGGTGTTTTCACACAAGTGTGAGGATATTAACGTGCTTTTTCCAATTCACCTTATATATATCTCTGTTAAAACTGCCTATTCTATTTAAATAAACCTAACATTATTAAATCTGTTGATTATAAGAGTAAATAAAATCTAATTTTGGTGCTGAGAAGCATATTTTATTTCCTTGTAACGTAGACGTGAAGTAGCTGCATGTTTTCTGTCCAGATAAATGCAAACAAAGTAATTTCTAACGCAGTAGCTGTTTTTCTGACTGAATCACGTCCTGTCCATCCCTCATGACTACATCCTCACAGCTTGGTTTGTCACAGTTTCCATGTTTACTGATGTTCTATTTATACCTGACTGCTGCTCTGTTTGTGTTCATGTTGCTGTTGTTTTCAGTGTTAACGCTGATTGTCGTGTTTTTGGAGAGTGTACGCAGGAACACTGAGTCCAGCTGCTTCGCGTAGCTTTCACACAGTTTACTACAGAGAGATGAAGATTTTATTCCTCCGGAATTGGATCACTGCAGTCTGTTTACGTGTCCCAGAGCACCTTTTGTCCCCGTTTCTTATTTATTTCCTCTGGATTTACCCCGGACAGCGAGACAGGTCAGAGAGGGGAGAAACAGTCTGCTTAAACAAGGAGGAGAATGAGAAGAAAGGGAGAATAGCAGAGACTAAACAGACCACAGTAAACTGATTTTCCTGCAGCTAATCTAATAAAGTTGACTCTCAGTTGGATTCAGTGTAAAAACCACGATGCAGTGATTGGGTAAAGCCTAGCAGCATAGGAGCAAACGCATAAGCGGCGTATGTAACCATTTCTCTGCAGAGGAACACGCAGCCGTCTCTGAGTGGTGTTATTCTTTGCAAACAGAGGCAGAGGCCACTGAGACATAATCGATATTTGACTATCCTTCCCTCCACCTTCCTTTCTACGCCACTTCCTCTCCCTGAAATCTTCTCTTGTCACTCTGCTGTGCCTCATCCGGCACAATGCACCTTCTGCCTTTTCTGCTTCTATTGGCTGTCCTCGTCTATATTTTGTTCCCGTTTCTTCCACCTGTATTTCTTGCATTCATTTTCTCCCTGTTTTACTCTTTGTTTATTCCACATAATAAACCCTTCCTTCTATATTTTCTACTCTTTTATTTTATTTCCTATACTGGCCTTTTGCTCCCTTTCCCATGCCAGTCTCTGTGTGAGTTCTATGCCAACCACTGTGCCAGGATAGATGCCCTGCGACGCCAGCTTCAGGAGGAACAGAGAGGGAGACAGGTAGAGCACACTGCCACTGCTGGACTGGGGTGGTACTGCAGCTGGGACATACTCTAATATAAAACAATATCAAATTCTGCAGTTAACACTAAGCCATTAATGGCAAAATCTGGAAGAAGGAGTGGGTTCTGCATTTTGATTGGACCTGATTTGGCAGATTATCAGAGGAATGATTTGAACTAAAACACTGTACACCCTCTTGTGAGAATACTAACCTGCAGGCTTGAAGTGTTTTAGTCACTTTAGAAGGCTTTGCTGTCCTTAACACCAACAAACCAGACTTCTGGTCTGATTTGTGGTAACATTTCAGTGCATCGCTTGTACTGCACTGTGCTGTCCCTGCCAGCCAGAGAGATGTACCGTGGCCAGTCGAGGTCTTGTAATTGTCGAGCTGTGACGCACCGATGTAGTCTGTGTGCTGTTTATTGCTAATCTCACACGTCAAAGTCAGGAGAGCCTCTAACAAGGAGGAGTGCACCACTCGCTACTGATCCCGGCTCTGTAGATGCACTGATGAAGCAGCAGGACACGACTGACACAGGAAACGACAAAGCCTTTAATAAGGTTGTAACGATTCTGACTCGGAGACGGAAACGTCAACACGAATGTTTGCTGCTGCTGTTAATGCTGAGTTAAAGACTCGAAGGTGACATTAACATCCTGCTGGTAGCTTTAATTCATTTTAAGACTTTTTTTAAATGCAGGATTTTTTGACATCTCTAAAGATTATTCACATGATGAGTAATCTGGATATACATGAGAATAATGTTTATTTTTTTGTTCATCTATTTCTGATTAAGTGATCATGCCTGCAGTAAAAAACATATTTATCGAGCGTATGTTTGTTTTAAAGGCAAAGCAGGAATTAAAATGGGTAGAACCGGTTTGAGCAAGCTTACTTACTAAAACTCTTACTTATGATCCAAAGCAAGGTGACAATTAGAGGCAGCCAGCGTTTTACCTCTGATGAAACTAACAGCACATTAGTCATTGCAGTGACTCATGAGAGCCTCCCTTCATGAGTCAAGGCCATATTGTGCAAGCCTGCTTTTCCTTTAGTGTCTCAGAAGAATCAGACTGATCCACCTAATATTGAAATTAACTGGTCATGTGACAAGAGCATGAGGTTACATGGACTAACCCCAACAAAAATGACTTGGTGTGTACAGAAAAAAACCAACAAAGAAATCTACTGACAAATATTGTGTGTGTCTGTGTTTTGAACTGTGTGCGTGTGTGTGTGTATACATATATGCGTGTGTGTTTCAGCACCAGGAGCAGGGGCAGCTGCAGGAGTGTGTGTCAGCTGTCAGAGTGTGTCTGACTCGGCTAGACCACGTTATAAAGGTCCATGAAACAAACCAGCCTCCCATCACGCCCCTCCTCCTGTCGCCATTCTTTGCTCTTCTTCTTCTTCTTCTTCCTTCTTTTCCTCATCACTCGTCTTCCTTTCTGTCTCTTCTTCTCTTCACCCTAAATTTGTCATCCTCTCTATCTTTGCCTCTGATCTTTTGTTCTGTTAGGCTGGTGTTGGCTCACTACTGATCCAGCTGGCTAGCTGTGCTGCTGTAGTTAAAGGAACAGTTCAGCCCAGAATCAAAGTTGGTCTGAGTTGCGCCGTTTTTGGAGATGATCGATGACTCTTTAATAAAATGAAACTAAATGAAACTCACCTTTTGAAAAGCAAAAACCTGCAGGTTTAGATCTCACCCTGGGTCAGCCACACCTGAATCAAAGGATTAGTTCATTACCAGGCCTCCGGAGAACTTCAAGTAATTTAGCCATTTAAATCAGCTTTGTTGGATCAAGGACACATCTTGATGCAGGACACCAGCCCTTGAGGCCTGTTGTCCCCCCAGCCCTGACATACAGGGTTTCCAGAATTTCTTACTACACCTGCCGGCTTGGTGGACGCAGTCAGCAGTAAACTATGTAGATTTCTTCAATTAGCTAACCTACAGGACGGACAATCCTCACACAGGCACACATCACTGGGTCATGCCTGTCATGGGTCTTTGAATCTGGATGTCCTTGCTCTCACTAACTAGTTTTTTTGATATTACTTCTTGATTATAATAATATAAAAAACAAAACAGAAAGTAAACACCTGTAGATTAATGCGTAGATGATGATTGTAACTATGCAACTCACACCAAGACAATATAGACTAGAGAGCGCTACACACCGGGTGAAATGTGTGTATCCATGATGATAAATTATGGTGAAATGTCCCTTCACTACAGCAGGTATATTACTTTAGGTGACTTTATGCTGTTGCTATGCTGGGATTTACTAGATTACAGATGCTATACTGTAATCCTAAAGCCTGCGTGCTACCAAATTATGTTTCAGCCAGACACGTAGAAGGTACTAGAAGTTAACCAGCCTAATGTGGCAATAAACTAGACCTGATCTGGACAAACGTTTGTGTTTTTGTGTGTGTATGTGTGTGTGCGTGTGGTCTCTGTTGTTTCGTGTATCCTCCACTTCCTGTTTGAGGTGATGTGGAGGTTTCTGTCTTCACATTTGTAGTTCGGCTCGTTGTGTCTCTCGATTGCTCGTTTCTGGAGGTTTCCTCACATCGGTTGTTTGGCTGAAACACGACAGCTGCCTTGTGTTGTTGTTATAGTAACAGAGTGTGTTCTAATGGCACAGCTGGTTGTCATGACTACACAGAACTGCCCCTTCCACAGTTGCATCCCTTCACTTCCCTTCAATCCCCCTCCCTCCCATACATTTTTTTTTTTGACCTCTAACCCATCCCACGAACATACTGTGCGCCGTGCAAGCTCCGCCCCACCACCATGACCAGAGCCCTCTATTACGGGCCGGGTCTGTTTCCAAGTCACATCCCTTCCCACGTACTGATAACATATAGAAAAGTTTGTTTTTTAATCATACTCGGACAGAAACACAAGTTGCAGGGACTTGAGTGCAGGCAGCTGGTCCCCCACATCACCACCATTTCCTTTTTACGGCCTATCTGATTCTGGGGCAGAGCAGAGACGCTATTCTTGGATACCTCGTGGTCCTTTAAGAAGAGAGGTGGGGACGTGCCTGAAACACCTGAACTTAAGAAGTAATTTCTACCACTTGTATCGGCAGTCTTATCTTTTCAGCTGTGATCATTAAATCGACAGCTTCTCTTTCACACTCTGCGCTCCCTTCACAACATCAGCATCACACTCATAGGTGATGAACAGTATGTGCATTCAAAGGCTTGTTCCAGGAAAATCAGAGAAGCAGTGGAGATAAAATAATGTCACCTGAGCAGTAACAATAAAACAGGATTCTATAAGGACAAATGTTCCTTGCCTCACTTTCTTGTTGTGTAATAACTGTTACACAGTGGTGTAAAGTGAGTGCATTTTTAGTTGCGATGAAATATATTGAGCCTATTTCACACCTTCACTTATTTGTGTTAAGTCTGCAGCATCAGAACATCCTGATAAATTCACAGAGGAAGTTCAAAACTAGCTTGAACTGAATAAAGGGAAACTCCACGAGAAAGAACCCTCATGGTAACCATTGCCTTGTTAACCTTTCTGTCACTTGGCTGTTCTGAGTGACTTACACTGAGTCTCGAGGAGAGACGCTGCCAGGTGTAGATATAAAGGTAATGCATGACATCCTAAACTTTGGATCAAATCTGTTTATGGTCACGATCAAAAGCAGCAGCCGCCATCGCTCCACAAAAAGCCTTTCATGAAGAGTTGGATGATCTGTGCCTTCCATTGCACATCAGCTCAGAAAGCTGTAAGCCCCGACGTCAGTGTCTTCAGGTTCTCTGTGACATGTGATGTTCTAGTTCGAGTGCAGTGACTGGTTAAAAGAAATGAGACTTCCCAAACAGAAGGCTTCAGTTTAGCGTCCTGCCTCGTCCGTTTTAGAATAAACTAACAAGACTACCAAAGTAAAGGGGCGGAGCTTGCCACGCTCACCTGACTAATACAAACGTGCTGCTACTGCCGGTGTTGGTGTTCTTGTTTGTTGTCGTTGGACGCCCTTAGCAACCAGCCCTGTGACCCCACTTCCTCCTCATCGCTTGTTCCTTCCTGTATCCCGTGATGCTTTGCAGGAGCTGAGGGAGATCCACACCCGGCAGCAGAGACAGAAACAGAAGGAACTGGAGGGAGACACACACACACAGACACACACACAGTCTCACATACACACCCCGAGCGAGAGGAAGTCCGCTGAGCTGCAGGAGGGCAGGTAAGAGTCAAGTGGAGATGATGCAGTACCAGAAAATGCAAAAGTCAGTCACTCAGCAGCCATCTGGGCCATTTTTTTTGTGGTTGTTTTGAAGCATTATACAAATTAACTTTAATTTGAGTGGTTAAAATTGTATTTGTGGAATTGCTTCTCAAATCCAGTTGAAAAACTGCTGGAAAGTTTCGCTGAACTTGCCCCAAAATCAGAGTTTTAAAACTTGTTTTAATGATCTTATTTCACAGGTTGTCGTCAGAGGAAGGTGCCGCCTGGAAGGAGGAAGCAGGAGGCTCTGCTCCACAAGCTCCAAGCCCCGCCTCCGTTCCTGCATCCCACGCATGGCTAAACAGAGTGACGCAGGAAGAGGAGGAGAGGAAAAGGAGAGGGATGGAGGAGGAGCAAGAGGTCAGGAAGGGAGCAGGATCGACAGAAGAGAAGGAGGACGAGGGAAGAGGCAAGAAGGAAATGCAGGACAAACTAAACAAGCTTTTCAGCCAGCCGGCCGATCCCTGGGCGTCAGCAGGTGTGTTAACACGTGCATTTAGTGTTTTGGCCACCGGCGTGTTGCTTATGTGAAATCCTTTTTTGTATTCATGTAGAAGGATGACAGATGTCTGCTAAATAATGCGTAACATGCAAATAAAATGTCACTATTTCACTGACTTCAAACTGGAGCTCAGACCTCAGCATGTCCCATAACTGTCACATAATTCAGTTAAAAATGTTCCAAAATGACACAAACACCAAACTCACAGTGTGGAGGTTCAGTTCCTCTGCTTGAGTTAACTGAGATGACACCCAGCAGGTGTCGGTATCCACCTGTATGTCACACGCGGTTGTTATGTAAGTGGAAACTATCCATAGACACGCAAGCTGGGTTTTCACTGGTCTATAAACACGACATCTTCACAGCTGATTTGGGGTATTTTAAATTTACACTGTATGAGAAGAGACTCAATTTTGGAGTCAGCCTCAAGTGGCAGCTACAGGAACTGCGGCTTTTGCCACTTCTGACAACTCGGCTCCGTGATGACGAATTTCTTTTTAGCCCTTTGAGACTGTGACATCAAAAACCCATTGACTTAATCATTCAAAAAACCTGTGTGCTCTGGTAGGTGTTTTTAAAAAAGCAGAAAAGCTTCTTTTATATTTCAGGAGAGAAACGAGTGCACATAAACACACTGAACTCTGAATTTAGTGCTAAAGACCTAATTCCTGTCTAGCAGGAAGTGCTTCACTATAAAGCCTTTTCATTTGCTTAGCAGTGATCTATTCTCTCTTACTAATAGTTTTATTTTTCTGCTTAGTCACAGTGGAAAAAGCTCCAGGTCCCAGTTTATTTGACCAGAAGGCTTCAGCCAGCGCCTTCGACCAGCAGCAGCAGCCGGTGAAGGTGGTGTACTACAGGGCTCTGTATCCGTTCGACGCTCGTAGCCATGATGAGATCAGTATCACTCCCGGAGATGTTATTATGGTATGTAGTTTGCAGAAAAAGCTGCTCTCTCAGATGAATTCAGCTAAGCTCACTACAGTCAGTGATGGTCACGTAAAGGACTTCCACACACGTGTCTTATTGCCTGTGTTGTATTTGTTTGTGTTTATTCTTTCTGAAGGGTGTGTGTGTGGCTGTGCGGTGTGTGTATTAACGTTTTCCTCTCTCCTCTGCTGTGCAAACTGAAGGTGAAGGGGGAATGGGTAAGTTCTTGCCCCCCCCACCCGCCCAGTGATGTGCCTCCACCAATCACAAGCCAGAAACGCTTTCATCTCATGTCGCCTCCATGTTCATTCATTTTCAGTGGATGAATGTTTGTGGTTTTTGTTTGTTTAGTTTTTGTTTGTTTAAGTTATTGCAGTCAGATCTGTAATGTCGTGCTATTTTTAGTTAGTGTGGAAACCTGTGAGTGTGCTTAACTATCAGCCAAAGACTGGTGACTACAGCACAGAGGCTATTTTAATTCCCACATAAATAAACTAAACAAATAAAATATCCCAGCTTGCAGTTTTCCATTTTTCATGTAAACATATCACATTATTCCGTCCCACTTCCCTGTCACCATTTTAAGGAGGGAAAACAGAGGAAATATACTTTTTAGCTTGTAGCCACATTTCAGTGAGATGTTACGTATTGCAGTGTCGTTTCTGACAGATTGGGGTTGGGACCATGAGGAACAGGGGGGTTACTGTTTAAAATGGAGGTTTCAAATTTATAAAGTGCATTAAAAAAAACTCATACTTGTTTTATTTTTGCCCAATTTGACATTGTCTCCTTGTGCATCTCTGTAAAGCTTCTAGCACTCCTCCTACCTTTAGATTGGTCACTAGGAGCTTGTTTCTACCAACTGCATCCTCACGTGTTTCAGTACAGCAGCAAATTTAATACATTCTGGTAGAGGGAGCCGAATCTGAGACGTAGGACTGTGAGTGAGCAAAGACTGTGCTGGTGTGGCCAAGAAGTCAAAAAAAGATTTAGTTTAGCTGCTAAAACCTGCATGGATTCAATTTTTCATCTGTATTTAATACAGGAATACTTTGTTAATGGCTCTGTGGGTTTTTTTCTTATATTTATGGCAAATATCCTAAAATTTACAGATGTAGTTAATTGTGGTTTTCAGCTATGGTTTACCTGTTAAAAATCCACCTCAAGGCCACCGTAGCAGTAAACCTGTTCTGTCTGTCTGTATGTTAAAATACATGCCTGCCCATGGTGCACTGCTCTGTTTGAGGATATCCTAATGTCAGAGCTGCACAAGGATGCTTAGGAGCCAAATTTAAATCGGGTGTTGTTTTCGGGCAGAGTCGTGGGACTTTTTGCGCCTCGTGTTGTTTTTTGCATCATTTGTCCACTAATCAGGATCTGATCAGCTGCTGCCGTTTCCACCGTTGTTATTGTTTGCGCCACTCCCACCATGAACATGACACGTGCATCTCTATCCCTTGCGTGTCATGAGAGCTATCCTAATCCTGTCCCTGTGCTCTGATAGGTCGATGAGTCGCAAACAGGTGAGCCCGGTTGGCTGGGGGGTGAGCTCAGAGGGCGGACCGGTTGGTTTCCTGCCAATTATGCAGAGCGTATACCTGACAGTGAAGCGCCAATCACGCTGCGCTCCACAGTCTCAGCCACAACCTCCTCAACCCAGCAGCCGATGACTACGCCCCCTCCCGCCCCAGGACACACCGCCTCCTCCACCACGTCCTCTTCTAACAGCAACTGGGCGGACTTCAGCACAACGTAAGTGCCATTAAAGTCCGATTCGCTGACATTTGACGATTTGTTTTTCCGTTACTGACCCACAGACACGTCAGTCACATCATATTAATATGCATGCTTGCAATATTTCCAGCTGGCCCTCAAACACAACCAGCCAATCAGACAGCGAGGGCTGGGACGCGTGGCCCACCTCTTCGGCCAGTCAGAATCCATCTCTGAGCGTTCCCTCGGCACAGCTGCGACAACGCTCTGCCTTCACTCCCGCCACCATGACGACGGGTTCCTCTCCTTCTCCCGTACTGGGACAGGTAACGACAGAAACAATATTTCTCTGGTTTTGCATCTCTTTCTGCTGAGAGTAACGGCTGTGATTGTCTGTGTCTCTCAGGGAGAGAAGGTCGAGGGTCTTCAGGCTCAGGCCTTGTATCCCTGGAGAGCCAAGAAGGAGAACCACCTAAACTTCAACAAAAACGAGGTAGAGATCTCCTGATTACTAATTTCTTTCTCTTTTTGTTGCGTTTTAATTGTAATAACTGAACTTTTTATTTGATGCAGATAATAACAGTGTTGGAGCAGCAGGACATGTGGTGGTTGGGTGAACTGCAGACCGGACAAAGAGGCTGGTTCCCCAAAAGTTACGTGAAGCTCATCTCCGCCACCATGACGGCTCCCCCTGGTGTTCCAGCAACAGCAGCACGCAGCAAAAACACTAAGTACGTCAAAAAGCTTCCAGGCTTTTCCTGACACAAAGCACAGTTTAAACAAGCTGTTATGTTGTGACACTGGGCGCTTAAAGTGGGCAAGACACCCAAAGTACAAGGGGACCTGCTGACTTTGCTCACATAAAAAAAGAAGAATTATTTCATGTATTTAATGATTTTTTTTCTTATCTCTTTGTCTCTCCCAGTGAAACAGGAGCATCGGAAAGCCCGCCCAATGGAAAACGCCCCTCCCCCTCCCCAACAAAGCCTTCAGAGTCGGGTGAAGGTAACGAACGCAAATGTGGGCGAGTTTGCTGAAACGTCAGCGAGCTTCTCGTCACTCACTCTGTCTTCATGCTTTCATACAGAATACGTGGCCATGTACACCTACGAGAGCAATGAACAGGGGGACCTGAGTTTCCAGCAAGGGGACATCGTCGTGGTGACGAGGAAAGAAGGCGATTGGTGGACGGGGATGGTCGGAGGAAAGACTGGAGTCTTTCCATCCAACTACGTCAAACCACGGGACTCCACATCAGAGGTGAGAGCTCATTTTGAACAAATTCGGGGAAGAATAGAAGATCTTCAGGTAAATATTTCTAATCACTGTGACTCTGAATCTTTGCCCACAGTCACTGGGAACAGCAGGGAAGACGGGAAGCCTTGGGAAGAAACCAGGTAGGCCTGTAATGTTACCAAAATGCACTTTTCCTGTTTTCCTCAGAATACCAAACTGAGTTTCCTTAATAAAAGTGTCAAACTGACCAGTAAATATCTTAATTCACTCTTCGTTGTCCTTGTTGTGCCAGTTGAAGTTAAAGCCATGTGAAAGAGAACTTGTCTGATTTAAACCTTCAAAATAAAACTCACATAGACCAGGTGTCAGAGACTAAAAGAAGAAAAAAAATAAAAACCCTCATCATCTTCTTCCTGTTCCTGTTCAGAGATCGCTCAGGTGATCGCCCCCTACAATGCTACAGGAGCAGAGCAGCTGACTTTAGCCCCAGGACAGCTCATCCTCATCAGGAAGAAGAACCCAGGGGGCTGGTGGGAGGGCGAGCTCCAGGTACACAAGACACAACCGTCACTTAATCTCTGCCTGAAACAGTGTAATGAGGTAGAGAAGGATAGGTATGATGGGAAACGCTGACATGGATTAAATGAGACACAAATATTCACCAGATAACTGAGGATTTTTTTTTAATCTGTATCATTTTATTTACAGAACAAAGCTAAAGGAATTACCTGCTGTATTTTGTCATTATGTACATAATGTGTTTTACATATTGGTTTGTGACTGATGGCATCCTTTGATTTTATTGGTCCAGGCTCGAGGGAAAAAGCGCCAGATTGGTTGGTTTCCAGCCAATTATGTGAAGTTGCTGAGTCCCAGCACCAGCAAGACGACGCCCACAGAGCCCACACCTCCTAAACTGGCCCCTGCCAGCACAGGTACATCCACACACAAAGAACACAGAAAAATCCACACACTTTACCACAACACCTACAGAGGCCCTTCAGTCCATTGTGAAACGTGCTGAAGAAGAAGAGGTGCACCTTTTTTAAAAAGGCTTTGCATTCTCTCTACTGGCCAGCAGGGGGCAGCTCCTGTGGCTGTAAAAGGGATTCAACTTGTATACAAGTCTATGGGACCCCAGACCTCAGTTTCCTGCAGCGTTCATGGTATTTGTGCCTAGTTTGAAGTCTAATATACCAGAATTTTTGTTTTTGACCCCATGTAGAGTAAAATAATTGGTATTGTCGGGTAGTTTGTATTTTGGATGCAGCCAATCTTGCAGCTTTTGTGTGCAACCAAATGGACTTAAAGAGACACAGTTCAGCAGATTTGATGCCGTTAATAATTATTGATTGTCAGAACGTGAAGAATCCAGAGAGACTCGGACACTAATAATCTCTCCCTGTTCCCCGTCTCTGGTCCTGAAGCTCTGTGTCAGGTGATCGGCATGTACGACTACGTGGCGCAGAACGACGACGAGCTGGCCTTCCAGAAGGGTCAGGTGATCACAGTGCTCAACAAAGACGACTGTGATTGGTGGAAAGGAGAGCTCAATGGGAGGGAGGGTCTGTTTCCTAGCAACTACGTCAAACTCACCACAGATACTGACCCAAGCACGCAGTGTGAGTACCACAAACACACACACTTCCTGCGTGGAACATATACAGACGTACTAACCGACTCCCAATGTGAATACAAAGTAGTGTAACACACTAAAACGAACTCTCCCACACACACACTCTCTACACACACACACAGCCCAGAGCCAGGTGTGGAGATGCTGTCCCTCTCTCAGTCTGTGATTGACCTCCCCGGGCTGATTTGACCTCTCACCTTTCACCTTGACACTCCTTTGGGCCTCTTTGATAACCTCCCAGTCATACACCACCTCTGGGTGGTGTGTGTGTGTGTTCGTATGTGCATGCGTGCGTGCGTGTGTGTGTGTATTTGCATGTATTAGTGTGCAAGTGTCCCCTCTTCCCTGCATGTGTCCCTTCAGCATGATCCACCATAGACGTAGAGTTTCTAGAGCGGAGCAGAGAGATGTTGGCGGTAAACAGACTGTGTCTGTGTACAGGCAGGGTTCTCAAAGTGAGGCTCGTGGACTAGTGGTGGACCGAAGTTTAGGTCAAGCCACATAGATAAAAAACGAAACAAAAACCAAGGCAGCATTTCTCCTTAATATTGATCCTTGGATCGAGCCAACTGAGCAGACTGAACCTGTTGAACTTGAGTAGAGCAGAGCTGATGTAAAGTAACGAAAAGTCACTTTGGTAATGGTAAAAAAACAAAACAAAACAATATAAAAACCATCAAATACTCATCAAATTTTAGCCCCGCTCTTTCCCAGTATGCATAATGGTGCCAGGGATCGATGATGGTCAAAGCGAACTGCGATACGTCAACAATTAAAGTGATTTTTATCTGTTTTCCTTGTTGATCCATTAAGTTTTTATTATTGTGAGATTCATAACAGTCTGTTTCACAGTCGTTTCACTTTCATCGTCTACAAACAACCAACACATGTATCATATACCTGTGCACATGTGTGTTGCACATATCAAATGACAACAAGAGCAGGAGAATATTTCTTACTGTTGGATTGATTTTTAAAATCTGAGTTTAATGTAAATCTTGTTCCCAGCCACCCACCCCGGGTGTTTCTTTTAGGGGAAAAACACATCTGTGTGTGGGCAGGGTGAGATATTTAAGCTAGAGAAAAAAATCAAACTGGTCTAAGTCAAAAACTTAAAGAGCCTTCACTAATGAAGGTCGGCTAAATCAGGTTTTTTGTGCTTGTTTGAGCCACAACTTATATATTACAGAGGGTGAGATGCTGCTCTGCCACCTACAGTGAAGCCACATGGGGCAACACAACGACTGGACTTTTTGGATGAGCTGCATACATCTACATATGAACTAGAAGTTAATAATAACAAGTTTATAAAATCGTGTTTTCCTGAGTGAGTATTTGGATCAGTTACAGCTTCGAACCGTAACACAACCTCAGTACTCAAAATTCAGAATTTCATGTTTAGAAATCCAAAATTAAATTTATTGTGGATTCAAATGAAAACAGCAAAAACCGTCACCGATTCCTGTGGTCGGTGTTGAAGAGCGAAAATAAAATAATTTAATTTTTTAAACTCTGATCTCTGTAAATGTGAATTTTATAGAGAGAAAAGGTTCATCTGTTAAGCTGCTGGTTACTGTTTACTGCACATGTAAGTGTGACAGGTCCACATATAACACAAACTAAGAGTCTGTGTCCAGTTTTTAATAGAAATCTGTGAATTTTCTGGTTCTTTCTTCTATTTGAAAATAAATAATAACAATAATAATAAATACAGTGATGACAGTATTTCTAAATGATTGCAGTAGTGGGGATTATGGCTGGTCTTTAAAACGTTACACAAACCAAACGATCTCCTGCCGACTCGCCTCGCTGCCCGCTGTAGCTCCTCTGTTTCTATGCTGGGTTAGACCACGCCTCCACACTCTCCGCCTTGCTGCACGCTCCACCCACCTAGCGGCCTGACTGGTTGTTGTTGCTGTTGTTCTTGTTGTTGTTTTGTTTAGTTGTTTTTGTTGATGTTTGTTGTTGTCGTCCTCTCTCTAGGATCATATCATTACCCAGAACCCCCCTCTCCTCAAAGCCCTCAAAGAGACCCACTAGGCCACGCCCACTAGGCCACTCAACCAATGGGACAGCAGCAAGAGGTCACATGACCCGGAAATGGCGACTCTCCACCAGTAGAAGCCAGAGAGAGAGAGACAGACAGACAGACAGACAAACAGACTGTAACGTTAAAGCGCCCTCTGCTGGCGAAATCTCTGACTGGACTTGGCCAAACTCTGTTTATCTGAGGCTCTGGCTGCACACAGCACTGTTCAGCAGGAGGGAGATCAGTAGTCAGGACTCCTCTCCTCCTCTTAAACTCTTCTTCCTCTTCTTCTTCTTCTTCTTCTTCTTCTTCTTCTTCTCTTCCTGTTTTATCCGTTCCGAGATGCTTAGATAAGGAGGGAAGGGAGAAAGGAGGAGACTATTGATCTCCTTTTATCCAAGACTGGACTGATGAACATGTTTTTGACTGGATCACAGTGACTGTAAACACACACACACACACACACACACCGTGCTAGCGTGGTAAAGTGGATAGTGGGTCGTTTTGTGGCTTTATGGGAGACTCTCATTAGAATCAGTCGCTCAGCTCATCCTCCCTCCTCATTCCTCTTTCTAAATTATTTTTTAACCTCGCTCCCATTGGTTCCAAAGCCTGTCAGTCAGAAACGCTGTCTCCACCTCCCTCACTAACCCCTCCCCCTCCCACAGCTTCACAGAAAGACCCACTATCTGCTGGAGGACAAGTCTCAATGTCAGAGTCTTTAACTCTTCTCTCCTCAACGCCAAAGACGCCTTCCAGCTTCCTGTTTCCTCGTCTCCTTCCTTCCCTTCCCCTGCTCTAAAGGAGACGGGAGAGGAGAGGAAGTGAGGCAGTATTGAGATGCGTCCCAGCAGCAGTTACAGGCCAAGTTTCAATCCTCGCTGCTGCTTCCTTTTGCTAGTTTGCCCTCCTTTCACTTTGTGTAGGGAAGGAGGCATAAAAGGAAGCGAGCAGCTGGAATTTAAAAAAAAAAAAAAAAGCCGTGCTGCTTAGCTAACAGACAGACACACACACACACACACGTTTTTATCCGTTGTAGTTTAACATATGAATATGTATTAACTTTAAATGTTTGTTCCGTTGTTTTTGTTTACATGTTTACTGTTTTGTCTGTTGCTACGATGATGATGGGATGTCATATATATGAGGAAAATGAGGAAAACTGATATGACACACAGAGGGGCGGGGCTTTTAGCTAAAAAAAAAAAGGCTTGTATCTTTCAGTCATTCCAGTTAAAAGAGCAGTTTGAAATTCAGCCTCCGCGTTAAAATAATCTCGTAACCTCGTGAGTGAAACTCCAGATTAAACCTCCAAAATCTGGTGTGATCGTTTCGAGTGGCCTCATATTTACAGATATCATCTCATTTTCTCAGTCAGAAAACTACAAATATTCCTCCAACAGTCGTTTAGCTGACGTTTAATGTCACAAATTAGCATTATTTTAAATTTATAGAAGCATATTTGTCCCACTGCATTGCACCAAAGTCTGTTAGCTTAATGTCAACCATACTTTATGTGAAAAACAGCTGATTTTAAAGTTTTGCTTCCCGTTTTCCCGACTGCACCATCATTACAAAAATAAATCAGAGTTAAGGAAGGGAAAGTGAAGTGTACGGAGCTCCTGGAGTCTCACAGCATTTAAATACTTTACCTCGTGCTTGTGGGATATTTGAATCTTTTGTGAACACAATATTTATCTTTCACAATGAGTTACTTTGCACTTCAGCTCTTAACTGTTTGAAAGCCTACAAGGAGTAACCTCAGCAAACTGTTTTTATTGAAATATACCAACAACAATAAATGTCATCTGTATGGGAGAATCTTGTGCGCGCAATTTAAACTTTCTCCACACAACTCATTTAATTGTGGTGCAATTTTTGTGCACACATTTTATCCTTACTGTATGAACGCATTATTCAAATGTTGCGTGATGAATTCATTGAAATCTTTTCCTTATGAGTTATTTATCGCGTGTGGATTGTTTGCTATAAATTCACTTGCGTGTGTCGAGTGTGCAGCTTCACTCACACAACTCTGATAATCAGGTTTTGGTTTGATCACATTGAAATCACACACGTGAAAACTTGTGCGGACAAGATTTTGTCTCTTCAGTGGCTTCAGGGGCTCCGCAGACTTGCGACATTTTCACCGAGCATTAAAAAGCAAATCGTCTGCTCCGATGCACAGGAGCAGACGAAGCTGCCTTCCTGTGGCTTTATTTCCCACAGCCCGCCGTGTTTTTTCCTGGGCATCACACACGAGCCACGGTTGTTCCGCTAAAACGTCGTTATCTCAATAATTACCTCCTGAAAGCATCGTTCTCCTCATGTCATTTTACCAAGTTAGCATCGTCAGAGGACATTACAGAAACGAACGCAGAGACCTCCGGCCTCGCCCCGCCTTCCCCTCTGTTTGTTGGCATAGCAACAGACTAGTATTAAGAGAATAGGGGTTGCCATATTAGATTTTTATTTCAGTTTGTTGATGACAGTATTGGGATTTTAATGTTTACCCTCAGAAAGAAATAATGAAAGAAATGATTGTTAAACTACGCAACTTTTTATACAATGAGCAATACAGTCATTATAATTATTGTTATTGTTATAATTACCCTGCTTGGATCCCATTGGCTCCTCAGTGTGTCAGTGTTGGAGCTAAAGCTCTCTGATTGGTTCATGAGTCCAGACCGTTGATGTTTTAACAAATCTGGTTTCTTTTGGGAGCTTTTTTTTTTTTTTCTTTTCTGTTTTTTTAATAACAGCTGCTTGTTTTCGGGGTCCGAGGGGAAGTTTGGTAACCGATGGTCGAGACTTCTTTCAGTCAGAGTTTTACATGAGATCAGAGACCCGTCCGGACCAGAGCCGCGCTCCACGTCTGTCCGTTGTCATTCTGTCCTCATCACTTTGCAGCGCTGCGGGTTAGTTTGCGCTGCAGCTCAAAGACGCTGAAGCCTGGCTCTGATCTGGTCCGGCGTGTTCAAAGAGATAAATCTGTGTATGCTCTTTACATAATCTGATGAATGGTAATGGTGATGCTTCGTATAAATATAAATAGTAATCTGATGAATGAGTGAATAAATGAATGAGTGAATTAACAGCCAAGCCAAATGTAACCAGACTGCACTCTGTGTCGGTGTTAATGAGTGAGTGAAAATAAAGCGCGAATGATCAAACAGATTCATAAAGTATTAAAAAAGGAGAAGAAGAAGGTGATGCTGGTGAATGAAATGTACAGAATGCTAGCACAGAGCTGATGAAGAGAAATAGCCAGGATTTTATTTTGGTGGTGAATCTGACTGCTCCTGATGATTAAACGCTCTGAGACAGACTGCAGCGACTGGCCTTGTTACTCATTCTTTCTCACACACACAAACACACACACAGCGAGTAACACCTGTCTTTTAATAATACAAATATTTCATTTCATTCCCTTGGCTTTGTTGTTCCTGTATCTTAAAGGTTTCCAACCCCATGATTTACACTCTGGAATAATGCTAATGCTAATTTGTCTTCCACTGGGCTTTGGTGGAGCCCATAATTCATCCATTTTCTGCTATTGCTCACTCCAGAACCTCCAAATCCACAATTTTCACCGTGCATTAACCAAAACAACAAAAGCTGAATTTTAACTCATTTCTTCTGATTGGCTGCCCCTCGCAAATATGGTTTGAAAAGCAGGTTGGCGGGGCTTCTGTGCTCAAACTCCAGCCATGTCCCCAAGATGACCACAATGGTGTATCCCCTCTTTATGACATCACACACATTCACGAGTAGAGCTTAGATTAAGGGGTGTCCAACTCCAGGGCTCAAGGGCCGGTGTCCTGCAGGTTTTAGATGTGTCCTTCATACATCTGATTTAAATGACTAAGTTCTCCAGAGGCCTGGTAATGAACTCATCATGGCTGACCCAGGGTGAGATCTAAAACCTGCAGGCCACCGGCCCTTGAGCCCTGGAGTTGGACACCCCTGGCTTAGATTATCAGACCTGATCCTTTAAAGCTGAACATATTTAAAGTTAACAGCGTGCCTGGAAACAATAAATGTAACGGACTCATTGAGCGCTTTTCTACTCAAGCACTCAAAAGTGCCTCGCTTACCCATCCATACAAGCTTTCTGTCTAGCATTCACACATATTCACACTCTGATGGGTCCATCGGAGAGTAACTTGGGGTTCAGTATCTTGCCCCAAGGACACTTTGGCATGCTGGCTGGAGCAGCTAGGGATCGATCTGATTAGCAGATGAACTGTTCTGCCTCCCGAGCTACACCCACCATCAATTTTTAACTTTTAACCCTTAAAGTTTGAGATTTTCAAAATAAATCCTCTCTGCTGTCCCTTCATCCTCTGTCTTAAAACCAACAGTTTGAGCTTCTCGTGCCACCAACTCTGCAGCTAATCAGAGTTATAAGGCTGTCTCCTGGCTTCTTGTGTACTTTGTTTGCCCTCTAGTGGCCAACAGTGGCAAAAGCACAAATTTGGACTACATAGTTTAAAAAAAACCAACAACAACACTGTCGTTTAACGTTGTGAAAACTATATCAAAACTCTAAGATTAGAAATGAGTGCTGTCAAATTACCATAATTTGATATAAATGGTCTCAAAAAGCAGCCCATGGTTACACACACTGACTCCCTCAAGTCTGTTACTGCAAATGCCTTTGAGTTGATCTCAGGTATGTATGCTGTTGCAGCTCGACAGGTTTTCTATGTTTGCTCCTTCCACATTTGAGGATGTTTGACTGACTGCTGGTGTGTGTGTGTGTGTGTCTGTGCGTGTGTGATGCTGCGTTTTCAGGGTGCGCTGACCTGCATCTGCTGGACATGCTGAGCCCCATGGAGAGGAAGAGGCAGGGGTACATCCACGAGCTGATCGTCACCGAGGAGAACTACGTCAACGACCTGCAGCTCGTCACGGAGGTAAACACACGGGGTCTCCTCCATCCTCCTGACTTTATCTGGGTATCAATTTCCAAGCATGTCTCAGTTTGTAAAGTGTATCTGGACATGAGAGGAGCATGGGCGGAAGGATGCACATATCAGAGAGACGTGGCACACAGCTGGAACATTAGGAGGCCTGCACAAGGAGTGATTTTATGTAACACAGCATGTGCTCAGGATATAATTCTCTGGCTTTTCTCAGTAATAACAATGACTTTTATTTCAGGCATATGTGCAATTGTTGACAAACAACAACAAAAAAGTCAATAAAAGTAAATTAACAACAATAAATCCTGAATTAAATGGAGGAGAACACATTGAAGCGTTAGGCTTGTTACAAATTTAATCAAAAGCTTTATTTGAACACCTCTAAAAACAAAGTTAAAGTGACAGAAAGGCAAACGCAGAACACTCAGACTGTGGGTTTAAAGAGAGATAAAATACTAAAAAGGTTTTTAGCTTTAACATCCAGCAGTAACAACGACTCGCTGTGATCTCTCCAGAAAGTCTCGTTTTATTTTATTGTTTTGGCTTTTTATCTTTCATCGATCACTCGTTTTTTGCCCATGAGCCAAATACAAACTCTTTTAACAGGAAGTAGACAGGACCAGTAATAAAAATAAAAAAAGAATCGTCCTGATCGTCCGAGCCAAAGATGAAGACATAAACCCAAATTAAAGGCATGGGTTTATAAAAAACTCCTTTGAGTTTTAGCACAATTTTTTCCTCATTTAATGAGAAAGATCATTTATCAAACAGATCATAAAAAGTTTGAGAGTTTATCTGAGTTATTCTGTGCACATTACAGTTTCTCTGTTCAGTGAGTTTCATCACTCTCTGAAAATTTTTTGTCTTTAATATTTTATTTGATCTGAATATTCGAGGACGAGTACAAGCAGGAAATGATCGATTCCCTTGGTAAAATCACACAATCGTGTGTGTGTGTGTGTGTGTGTGTGTGTGTGTGTGTGTGTGTGTGTGTCTGCGCGCAGATTTTCCACAAACCTCTGCTGGAGTGCGAGCTGCTGACAGAGAAGGAGGTCGCCATGATCTTCGTGAACTGGAAGGAGCTCATCATGTGCAACATCAAACTGCTGAAGTAAACACACCAAGCTGTGAAACAGACACACACACACACACAGACACTGCGCATGCACTTACTCGACACAGAGACATTTGCATCTGGTGCACGTTTGACTTGCAAAGCTCACCTTGTTCTATTTCCTCCTGTCAGACAGTCGCTGCAGTGTGTTTGTATCTGTGACGGTGAAACTTTTCCTCTGCAGGGCTCTGAGAGTGAGGAAGAAGATGTCGGGCGATCGGATGCCTGTGAAGATGATTGGTGACATCCTGACCAACCAGCTTCCTCACATGCAGCCGTACATCAGGTGCCGTCTGCCATCTCTCAGTCCTGAGTCGGCCTGCAGGGGGATCATCCCCTCAGTTTCGTGTCTTGTATGACTCTTAACGTGTTCTCGTGTTCAGGTTTTGTTCGTGTCAGCTGAACGGAGCCACGCTCATCCAACAGAAAACCGACGACAACCCCGAGATCAAAGACTTCCTCAAGGTACAGCGCTGTAGAGTGAACTGTGGGCAAGGTTTTAGCCCCTCGTCCCAAAGGAAAATCACCTGGATGCTTTTTATAGTGGGGTTTTATTTACTCATGCACGGTCCTGTCATGGTTCACACAGACGCTTCCCTCAGTTTGAAACCTTACTAAGAAAACTGGCAACTCAAACATACCTTTGGTCTTCCTGTTTTCTTTTTTCGTCCGATTGTTGTGCGGGTAATTTTAATGGACACTATAAATGTGGGAAAGTGTGGATGAATAATTGCAGAATAAAGATCTGATTTTCTCCAACTCCCTCACTCTCTGTGTGTCAGAGGTTAGCCATGGATCCCCGGTGTAAGGGAATGCCTCTGTCCAGCTTCCTGCTCAAACCTATGCAGAGAGTCACGCGCTACCCTCTCATTATCAAAAACGTACGCACAGTATCCACACACACATCACACTCCCTCATATTCAGTCTGTTTTCTCAGTGTTTTGCTTTCTAGTTGATCTGTTTTTTGTTTTTAGATTTTAGAAAATACTCCAGAGTCTCATCCAGATCACAGCCACCTGAAAGCAGCTCTGGAGAAAGCAGAGGAGCTGTGCTCGCAGGTGAGAACCCAACACGGGACGATGTCCACACTGCAGTGAAAGCCTCAAATGTGTTAGTCTAGAAATAAAGCTTCACACCTGCGTTATAGTTCAGTAGGTAACATAAAGCAGATGCCTGCATGCATATCCATGAGTATCATCCTGACATCCACTGGTGAAATCCCACAGATTAGAATAATTGATCCAAAGGTTCATTTGATGAAACATCGACCAGAAACTCTCACACTGCAAAATCTTATATTCCTACTTTAACTACTATCAGAGTTTCAGGCTCTCAAAGTGCACGGGGCAGGTTGAAATTGTGTGGGGGGTTTTTCAGCCTTTATAACTTCGTAAGTGCAGGAGACGCACGCATTAAATGAAAATGTTTCATGTTTGGCTTAAACCCGTCTCTCTGGGTTTGAAACCATTTTTTATAGCTTTGCTGAAGTCAAAGACTGGATGGAAAAAGAAACTGATCCTAGAGAGGTCCACAGGTTTTCCCAACAAGGTCAAAAATAACGTCTTACCCTGGTTTCAAATGTTGTTTATTCCTGAATTAGCATTAAGTATGGTGTGAGAGACTCAGATTGTCTTCCTCCGGCTCAGGTAAACTTTGGCTCTGATCCTGGAGCTGGATGGGACTTCACTCGATGTGTTTTTGTGGGTTTTTCAGGTGAACGAGGGCGTCAGGGAGAAGGAGAACTCGGATCGCTTGGAGTGGATTCAGGCTCACGTTCAGTGTGAGGGCCTGTCAGAGGTACATCTTATCCTCCTGATGCCCTCTGAAAACAAGGCAACGTAAATTTATTTGTATTCGATCAGCAGACGACAGTTTGATAAACTCCTGTTTAACTTTTATATTCATAAAATGCTTTCTATTAACTCTGAAATCATAGCTCAGTCCTCTGAAGGATGATAAACATCCTGCGTCTTTCCAAGCCCGTCAGAAGGCCCACAGTTTAAGTGTTGAATCTTTACTTGAAAGTGGGTTAATTAGGAAATAATAGCAGTAATATCTGCCTGTGTATCCCTCAGCAACTGGTGTTTAACTCAGTCACCAACTGTCTGGGTCCCAGGAAGTTCCTCCACAGCGGGAAGCTGTTCAAAGCCAAAAGCAGCAAAGAGCTCTACGGCTTCCTGTTCAACGACTTCCTGCTGCTCACACAGGTGAGTCCTGCACCTCTGTACAGTTTACATGTTTAGTTTCTTGCCTTAAATCCATCTTTTATGTTGTACATGTCTGAATGTGGCTGGGCTGGTACTGACGTAGCATCTTTCTACTCAATTTAAAAAATGACCCTCACAGGTGACCAAACCTCTGGGCTCGTCAGGCTCGGACAAAGTCTTCTCTGCAAAGACGCACCTGCAGTACCGCATGTACAAGACGGTGAGACTACACAATCTCTTTCTCCAGAGAGACTCGCTGTTAAACCTGCCCTGGGTTATGTAGTGTGAGCTGGATAAACATGTCCTAACTAAGGTTTGTGTTCACTCTCAGCCAATCTTCCTAAATGAGGTGTTGGTGAAGCTGCCGACAGACCCGTCGGGAGACGAGCCTCTGTTCCACATCTCCCACATAGACCGAGTTTACACGCTGCGAGCCGAGAGCATCAACGAAAGGTGAGACGCTTCACGGTCCAGACTGAGCGAACAGGAAATGCCTGCAGTCATACTCTCAAACCTGAAAGTCACTCTTAATCTAGGATTAGTGGATTCGCTTTAAGTTTAGGTCTGTGAGTAATAACATGACTGCCTCACAAGTTAGCAGTGTCTTCAGCTGTGTGTATCATTGCTAGTCTCTAAATGTGTGTGTGTGTGTGTGTTTATTCAGGACGGCGTGGGTTCAGAAAATCAAGGCAGCTTCAGAGCTGTTCATAGAGACGGAGAAGAAGAAGCGGGAGAAAGCGTATCTAGGTACCTGTCCCACTGAAATAAACATCCTCAGATTGACCATGATCAGAAATGTCCTCTGACTCCTCCATGTCTCTGTGCCTCAGTACGTTCCCAGAGGGCTACAGGTATCGGGAGACTGATGGTCAACATTGTGGAGGGAATTGAGCTCAAACCCTGTCGCTCCCACGGTACGTGTGAACTCCTTTTAACTAAATTTGGAAAAGGAAAAACGTTGATTTCAGTTATTGGTTATACATAAGTTCTGTTCTTCCAGGAAAAAGCAACCCGTACTGCGAGGTGACCATGGGCTCCCAGTGCCATATCACAAAAACATTACAGGTAAAACATTACAGGTCTACAGGCAGGCGTTCATTATTATTCCATATTTCAGATTCATTGACTTTTTCATAATAAAATGTATTAATTCATAACGATTGACAGCTCAGTCACAGCTACAGTACACCACTGCAGTGCTGGTTCACTGCTGCAGGGACACAAATATGTCTGCTATAATTTATATTTCACACCATCGTTTTGCTGTTTTCTCTCTTTTTCAGGACACTTTGAATCCAAAGTGGAATTCCAACTGTCAGTTTTTTATTAAGGACCTGGAACAGGACGTCCTCTGTATCACTGTGTTTGAACGAGACCAGTTCTCGCCTGATGGTCAGTGATAGTCGCACGCTGATTTAAATCCCTTCATTTCACGTTCCCTGTCCTTTTCAGGAAGTATGAGTGGTTTTGTTTTCTGTCTGTTTATCATCCTCTTTGCCTCCAGACTTCTTGGGCAGGACAGAAATCCGGTTAGCGGAAATAAAGAAGGACCAGGGCTCTAAAGGACCAATCACAAAGAGGCTGCTGCTCCACGAGGTTCCTACGGGAGAGATCGTCGTTAGGCTCGACCTTCAGCTGTTTGAAGAACCGTGAAACCTGGACGGGGCCACGGCGGACTGGACTGGCCCAAAAAGGACCTGTAGGAGATGATGGTTTGGACTGGACAGCTTAGATGGATTAGACTGGACTGGACAACTGGACTGGTCTCAAATCTTTATTTCTCCGCGTGTACATCTGAGCTTTTTATATCCAGAGAGAAAGGATCAGTTAGCTAAGGGTACAATGATGCCATTACTAAACATCTTCAAGTTTAAAACAAAAAGGAATAACTTCATGAATTACCAGCTGGAGAAAGGACCTTCACATACACACAAAAGCCAAAGTGGCTGAAAATGTGTGTAACTCCATTTCAGCTCCTAAACATTAAAGATAAGCAGCAGTTAGGGTCACCATGGCAATCCTGAGCACGCCTCTTGGAAAACACATCACCGCCTCCAGTCTGTGCCTCCTATCGACCTGCTTACACACCGTGGGTGCGGCAAGAAGACTCTCCACAGCGTTTCTGTTTCTGTCAGAACATCTTGATCAGATTTCCATTCGATTCTGTGCAGCAGGCGGAGCTCCTGTGAGTCTGAGGCCTCCATAGTCAAAAGATAGAGCAGACACATGATCCCATGTTCTGCTTATAGTCTGGATCAGCTCTAGTGGGCTTGGTGTTAGATTGCAGAGAGGGTTTTTAGAAGAACTTCCTCCCTCAGTCGAGATGAACATTACGCCCATTCATCTGACTGAGATTGCATTAATATATGTGAATAATACAAATATTAATGCATTTTTAGCCACTAATAATAATATACAGTATGCTGGGATTTTTGCTTTGCAGCAATCACACCAAATATGTGACACACTGATATAAAAATAGAGATGAAGTGGACTGGGATCATAAAAAGTTGGTATGAGATTCTTATCATTTCTGGCTTATTCATTTCAGTGGAGAGGGTAAATAAAGAGCTCAACATCCAAATGAGATTTATAGATTTTATTCATCTAAATCTAAATTTGTGTGGAGTTTTTAAATGTCACATACACGTTCACGTCTTAAATCTGGTGTGCTGGTGCTTCCGTGGTTAGAGATTGGACCGTTTCAGCAGGTCTGTCCTGTGATCTGACATTTAAAGAAGCAGCTCGACGGGTTTTCTAGTCTGCAAATGGTTCTCAGTCATGTTGGTACCACTGAGAAGTGAAAATCCGAGACCTGGTCCAGTCCAGTCCAGTCTGCTTGTGCCCCCTCCCTCCTTCAGGACCGGTCCACGTCAGTATTTAGTCGAGTCTTGGAGAAGATCAGTCAGGTCTTTACTGTCTCCTCTCCCTCTGCTTCATCCAGACAGTCTCACAAACACTCCAGCGACAATCCCAGCCCTCCTTCTTTGTCCAACCAAACCCAGACCTTTATGTGAGAGAGTGTGTTTGTGTGTCTGTGAGAGTGTGTGCGTGTGTGTGAGGCAGACGGCCGATGCGAATGACGGTACGAGTGTAAAGATGGACAGGCTAACTAAAAGCACGGTTCAGTCTCCATGCATTTTTACACAGAGTCTCTCAGAGTCTTATGATCAACTCTTTGGGCTTCGGCTCATGTGAGGGGACATTTTTTATAATTTCGCTCAGTTTGGACGCTCACTGAACGCTCGCCACGTTATCTCAGAAAGTGCTAAATATGTACAGGTTAAATGAGAAATCCTAACGATGCAAAATAAGCTGAAGATATAGAGACCCTGATATATGACTGGTGTAAATACATTACAGACAAGATGTCCCCTTCACATGCGTCTGTGGTAATAATGCTGATAATAAGACAGGGAACAGGCGTGAAAGCTGATTTAAACTGAGGTACTGTAAAGAAGAATGTCTTAACTGTTCAGGGTGTTTTTGTTTTTTTGTTTTTATGTATATGTGGGGGGGTCGCAGATTTAGACGATTTCTGTCACACATCTGAACTCTGATGTTATGTTGCTGCTGTGTTGAGCTGTCACAGTGGCCGTCACTATGCAGGGAGGGTAAACCCTGAGGGATTTCGAGGGCCCGCTGCTGGACTGGGGCCCTCGAGCAGGCTCCGTAGGGCACAGATGTATTTTATAGGAATAGCATTTTGACCATTTTCACAGTTTAACCCTATGAAAAGCTCAGAGTAGAAACAACGGTACTGTGCGTCGGCACTCCCAGCACTTTGAAAAGCAGATTTTGGAGCAGAGCAGGACACGAATCTCCTGAATTTCACCCAGCAGCTGTTTTGGGTAATCAGAGCAGGAAGTCTAATAAAAAGAGGCACTCAAAGGATGTGTTTTTATTAAAGTCTTATCATTTTAAAGACATTTTAATGAAGATAAGCAAACTGTACTTGAGCCCAAAGGTGGATCCCAGCAAATAAAAGAAAGTCAGGAGTGATTTTCAGATGCAGTCGTTGGATTTTCTTCTTAAATGGAGAGAATGTAAAAAGAAAAGAGTGATCTGCACAGACTGCTACCATTTTTGTTCAGCATAAGAACTTTATATTTAAAGTAATGGCAATAACTGTGAAGCTGTAATTTGTGGACTGAATTTATTGTCCAAACTATATCTTCTTTCAAAAACTGTCCCAATGTTTCAATTTCAAGCACACTTTGAAATGAATACTTCTCTGATCTTCCTCCTAAAGTTTCCTCGAGCTGATTATTCAAAACGGCGGCTGCGTTCGCCGACAAGGCCGGAAACATCGCCTAGCTAGGTTGCTTAGTAAGATTGTAGATAAGTTAGTTAGCGAGCCACTCGGCCGGTTAGTAAATCTAGTTAGGTGTTTTAATTTAGTGCCAAGTTACAGTAATGTTCTAAATTACCACGAAGACAACAGTTACCTTAGTGACCAGCCACTGTCCAATCAGAAGTCGGCGAGGCTCGGCCAGCTTCAGCAGCTTGACTATGGAGGAAGGTGTGAACGAATGTTTGTGTTTCCCCAGACTGAAGCTGATGATGATGATGATGAATGATGATAAAGCTGTCTTACACCCCTCTGTACTGTCCTGCTCAGTACCCCTCTCGCCTCCTCCTCTCCTCACTGTACTGAAACTAACCCAATCCAGTTTGAACCTTACTGTCTACCTTCCAGGTTGTGTATAATACTGCTGTTATCTGAGAGTTAATATATGAGCGATAAAGGCAGCCTGCTGTTAATTATCACTGTAGAAGATGATGTACGTTGTTGTCTTTCGGTGTTCAGAATAAACTTCAGTTGGACCAAGAACTGCACTGCCTGTGCTGCTGTTTTCATTATGGATTTAACTACTTGTATGATCCAATCATAGACTGTAACTAAAAGATGTATGTACAGGACTGTGCAAAATTCTTGAGCCACCATTAATTTGTTCAATGTTTTACTAGGAAAATGGGGCACGGATGCAGTCATGCACAGAGACAGTATATGAGGCAAAAACTGTTCTCACGAGCTTGAAAGTCGATATCTGGTGTGACGATCTTCATTCTCCGACAGCCTGAACTCTCTGAGGCAGCTTTCTGTAAGCAGTCTTCAGGAATTTTCTCTGGGCTTCTGGAAGGATATTCAAAGCTCTTGGCATGTTGGCTCCCTCTTTTATTTATTATTGTTCTTCAATAAAGCTAATGTCTGTGCAGGTTTAAAGTAAAAATGTATGTAGAAAAGCAATGATGCTTCTCAAAACATCCTAGTTCGGGCACTGCATGCAGATCTGGCTTTGTAAAAGGCACTCAGATTTCTAACATGTTCTTTTTATTTATTTTTACCAAAAGAAAGTGAAGTGGTGGTGGGGTTAATTCGAGCAAACATAAGCACCTAATAGCACATCAACCGATCTGCGTCTGACAGCAACATTTGTTTGGATGTGTTTGAACTATTTCAGCTTTTACTTTGAAAATACCAGGAAATAAGCAAATTCTTTATGCAATCATTGTTAGAAAAAAAGGGGGGGGGGAAAACAGGCAGAACGACAACTGAGCTGAGCGCGTGAGACAGTCAGCAAAAACACACCGAAAAAAACTTTATTTAAACCGGCCCAGGTAACAGCGGCGCAGGAGGAGAGGGAGGCTCGGGACATTCAGTTCTTTCACAGAGAGGGAGGAAACCCCTCAGGATCACTTCCCAAACACACACTGGGAATATTTCTCCAAACTTCTGATAGATTTCATTTAAACCAGCATGGCTGCTGCGCTATTCAGAGCTGCAACAGGACTGAGTGTCAGAGTAGGTATACTTTATTTTTACATTTATTCTGTAGCTGATAGAACGAGTTTGTGTCTGCAGCTTCTCATTACTTTACAGCTGATTAACAGCCTGGCATGCACACACACACACACACACACACACACACTGATAACAAGTTTTAGTTTTATTCCCTGAAACTCTGTAACATCCTAATCCTCAGATCATCACTGAGAGAGCTCTAGGGACTGATATTGAGAGGCCCCACATGAAACCGAATCATTTTATTGTAAATGAGTCCAGTTTAGATTAACTGGGCTCTGGTTTTCAGGCTCATGAGTAACGCTGTGCTCTAATAAAGATGGCAGTGGCGCTCAGTCACGGAGTCTAAGCGTGGTTTTATACTAAATAACTGCAAGTATTTAGACTAATCATTTTACACAAGTTAACCAGTCAAATTGGATCATGGTTATTGTTTCATAAGCTGGAGATCATTTATGCAAGTAGTTTAATATCTGCATATTAAATAACCCAGACTTTAAAGCTGCTAAATGTTTGTAATGTGCAATAAAAAGTAGGCGCAGACATTTGCAACATATTTCTATCTGCACTTAGTTGTATATACAATTAGACTTTTTACCACTCATGTTTTTGAGATTTTGTTTAAAATACTGCTTATTATTTCCACTACTGTAGCAAATACAATGAAATCTCGTCATGTGCACTGTAAGGTGGAAATTTGAATTTAATTAAAGTTCTTCTGGCTACTGTTTGTAAAATAAACTGTTACCACCAGGGGGCAGTGTTTTACCAGTGGGCGTGTAAAATGTTCTCAGACCTGTGCTACTATTCAGGTTCTTTTTTTTTTCTTTCTTTTATCCCTTTCCATTTTTTATGTTTGTCTTTTCCAAGGCCATCCTGGAAATGAGAGTGTGACGTAATTCCAAGTCAGTCCACCAAATACGTCTGACCTGACCATCTGACATTTAAATGAAAAAATCCAAGGGAATATGCACAATTTTGTATCCCTACTCTTATTTGGTTTCTTTAACAAAAATAATAATAAAAAAAATCTCAAAGGATGAAGGCAGAGCACAAATCCTCTTTGGGCTTATGTCAGGAAGGGCACCCGACATAAAACTGCCAAATCAAACAATTGGTGACCCCATGTAGCAAGAGGGCATGAAGATGGGCTGTTTTAGATGTTACTGCTACTCTCAAACTTTTTGAGAGATGTTTTTTAAATTATTATTGTGTAAAATGCTTCTTAAGCTTAAGGTTTTTCAAAATTTTGAGGCTAAATATCGGGTACTATGGCTATTAATCGCCTATTAATCCCAAATCAGATGAATGGGGGAAAACACTTCCATTTAACTTTATTTCGAGAAAATAACTAAAAATTTCGAGTCATGGATCCTTTGTTTTTGTGGTGGAAACGGGCTTCCATAAGATTCTGTTAATATTATATCAAAAAAAATTGTGATGGTGTTTTTCTCTTATTTTTATATTATATTTATGGACAACAGGCAAAGATTGTTTCAGAAGCAGAGCGAGATAAGTTTCAGTTTATGCAATATAAGCATTTTCTCTCGTGTACTGAGTACTATTACAACACATAACGCCCATTGTAAGAATAAAATACTCTAGTCCCACCTCACAGGCCCTTTTTAGGCACGGTCTTGAAAACCATTCACAGCAGATGGATGCCCCTCCCTTCAGCTGGCGGCTTCTTCCTGCTAAAAGGCAGTTTTTCCTTCCCACTGTTGCCAAAGCATCTGCTTATAGGGGGTCATATGAGTGTTGGGGTTTACTCTATTTTCGTTGTTAATTTGAAAGTAAATGACTTTTAAAAAATGACAGTTTTACAATGAAATGTGAGCATTCATGATTTATGTGTGGTTCTGTATGTGTGCATGTTCAGCGGATCCACGGGGAGTTTTGTAGAGTGATGTGGACGCCACAGGCTGCTCGGTTCAGCTCCAAACCATCAGACAGAGACCCGCCACGCAGAACACACATCAGTAAGAAAACACACGTCCTCTCCTTTTGTCTTCTTTTGGCAGTCTAGACAGAGGCTGGAAACAAGGTCAAAGAGAGAGACACACAAAGAAAAGTACGGTATGCAGCAAAGGTCGCAGCAGACGAAGGGTATAGGAGTTGATTTTGGGGGTTATTACACTTCCTGTTGTGCAGAAATTGCCTGCAACTAAAGATAGTCCTCAATGAATAGGAATGAGTGCGATAGCTTAAAACAATTACATCTGTTTCCAGTCAAAAGTTCCACATTTCATGCAACTGCAGTATAAAAATCCTCTAAACAAAAGTAAAACAGCTCTCATGTACTCCAGCCTTCCAGTCTCCAGTTTTAGTTTCCCTGACAGGGAAGACGATTTTGCATTCTGCTAATGCGTGCTGAGTGGCCTGTTAAGAATGCATGACAGGACACATTCTTTTGATGGTATTCATCTGCAAAAAATAACTAGGTTTAATTAAACCACAACATAAACGTGCGTCTATAAGAAGCAGGTGTTTATGGTGGGCGAAGGTTACTTCTAAAAATCAAAATGGTGCTGTGGTCTGATGTGTCCATAACACTAACAAAAAGTACTGCTATGTGCTAGAAACTTGTTAAAATCTAATAACATAACTGTATCTGTTATCTCAGCTCCTGCTTTGATAAAATATGAAGAAGATTATTTACCCCACGGAATAGAAACTGCTCACAGTCTTCTCTCTGCTGACAGAGAAAGCCAAGGCCCAGCCTGCAGAAGAAGCTGATAAAGGTCTGGACAAATTCTTCTCTGAAAGGAGGCCAGCCACAGCGCCCCCTGCTGTTGGTGAAGGTCAGTACATTCAGGATGTGCTTAGTCAGGGTAACAGTTGGTAGACACGACTTAGTGGTGTAATAGTGGTGTAATTAATTCACTGTAAATATATGAGTAAAATGTTTCTACAAACAGCTTTTTTGTGCTGCTGCTTGGTTAGGAAACCAAAATGTATCCATTAAAAACAGAACTGGGAGTTTTAGGAGGGCTAATGGAACAGTCATCATCTTAAGATTAGTACAATCTGATTCAAAAAGCTGAAGTGGGTATCAGTGAAACCAGCTGATGTATTCAGATCTGTGTTACGCTCTGTTTATCATGGCAGGAGAGCTCATATAGCATAGCGGACGCTAACAGTAAAGGGTCTAAATTTGGCAGTAATGACTGCGTGCAAAAACAAAAACGTTTCTTCTTTCTTGTATGTTTATAAAATTTTTGGCTGCATGCATAAACCTGTCAGAGTAGTATATGGAGTATGATAAAGGTAGTGACAAATTCCTGCTTGCTTGCTACTGAATCACCTAAAAGAAATCCATTATTTCTACACAATAATTAACAAAAACCCAGGAAAGGTGAGAAGGTTTCACTCTGGTTAAAGACCTTTTTTCTTGCAGAGCTTTCCAAAGCTGCCACCATGATAAATACCAGCTCAGCCCAGGATCCACATGAAGCAGCTAACAGAGACTCTTTGGAGAAAGAAGAGGAGAAAGCCAGCAAAGCAGAAGCCATGATACCTGAGTCAACTTTAGCAGAAGTGAAGGCTGATGTGGGGAGTCTTGAAGCTGACGCTCTGCAAGAAACATGTGACTCGCTCCAGAAGGGAGCTGAGGAGCTAGCAAAAGAGTTGGAAGTGAAGATGCCAATAGAAGATGTTTCTGTTTCTGAAGGTGCAACAGAGGTGGACAATTTAACACTAGATTCCATCCCTGAAGCTGCGGATACACTGGAAGCTGAAACATCAGCAGTCCCTGAAGCTGTGATTGGATCTGAGCAAGGACCGATACAGTCGTCTGACACTGACCAGGAACTGAGACTAAACGATGGGGTGATCAATCAGAACAAAGTAAAAGGGGCAGCGGAGCCCGAAGGAAATGTTTTGGAGGCCATGTCTCTTGAGTCTGTGACCTTGGCTGAAGTTGAGGTGTCTTTGGGAACTCTGGAAAGCGAATCTCTGAGTGAAACCTCGACTTATCTGGAGAAAGAAGCTGCAGTTCTTGCTGTAGAGAAGAAGATGGAGGTAGAGGAGGAAACCACTACCAAAGAGATGACTGAGGCTACACACGCTGACCCTCTGTCTCTGCCTGAAGTCGTTTCTCTGCCTGAAGATGTGCAGACTGATGCACTGATGGAGAAGCTGCTCTTTACTGTTCCTGCTAGCGTAGAGGGTGCACGAGAGAGCCCGATTATTGAGGAGGCTGTAACAGCAGGCAGTCCGGATGGTAAGTTAAACTCCTGTGAGCGGTGAAGCGATGGTAGAAGAAACAGCTTCTTAAAGGCAAACTGATATTTGGTACGTTAGTTGGTTTTCTTACCAAGAGCTAGATCCAGGAGAGTCACATTAGTTTAACTGAAATCCAGTTTGAACACACACAGCACGCGTTAACGGGGCAAATCTCTGTTAGCGAGTAAATGCGGATCGCCCCGTGCGCGGGGCTGCACAGCATCAACGCGTTAGCGCTGTAGGCTCGTTAACGCGTTAGCGCCGTGCAACCCCACGCACGGGGCGAGCCGCATTTACTCGCTAAGAGAGATTTGCCGTGTTAATGGAGTTATGGCGTTAACGTCATTTTAACGAGATTAACGCTGACAGCAGTACTTCTTACAGGTTAAAGTTTCAGAGCTTGGGTTTGACTTTAGCCATGGATCTAATGTGGAGAAAATAAATAAATAAATACAATGGGATCCAAAATTAATCCGTGCGGTACACCACAAATGTGTGAAGATGAATAACACTAGATAACATTTCCAAACATTCAACTTACATATTCATTTAAAATAAGTAAAAATTAAACTGTAAATTGTCATTTGTCTTCAGTATAGGAAATAATTAAATGCTTAATATTTATTAGCTGGAAAAACAGGACAAATGGTTGTTATTACATAAAGTGTCATGTTTCGGCTGTGTGCAGGCAGGAGAAGGACCCAAACGCAAAACTCACGACAACAAAATTAAACTCAAAAAGCTGCTTTATTGCAGAATGACATGGAAAAACTAAACTAAACTAAACTAAGACATGGATAAACTGACACACAGGGAAACACAGCTATGAGGGAGACTATGACACTGTCAAAGAGAAACACAGGGCTTAAATACACTGAGGGATAACGAGGGAATGAGACACAGGAAGAGAGCACAGCTGGGAGTAATCAGGCTGGACAAGACAAGGGAAGCCAAACTAGAAACACTGACATGAGACACGGACCTTCAAAGTAAAACAGGAAACACACTGACTGAACTCTAAACATGTAAACGTAACAGCAACTGGGGAGACAGAACATAGGAACCTGAAACATGGTACAGAAAGGCACAGTAGACACAACATGGAACACAGTGAAGCCATATTACAAGAACTAAGCCGATGATAACCATAACTGAAACCTACGGAAATAATAACTATAAAGATCAAAACAGCACAACCCACATGAACATAATGAACTCACAGGGAAAGAGTAAAACTAAATACAGTGAACATAGAAACACAAGACCTCTTCAAAATAAAACAGGAAACATAAGACGCAGACATGACAACCTGAACTAGACAATGTAAGACACAGACATGAAACACATGAAGGGCAAGGGAGACTTAACAGGGGTTGGAGGACACAAGGGGAATCTAATAACAAAGAACTATAACAACCTAGGCATGATAAAAACTTAGAAAACCTAAAGGGCTTAAATATGAACATAAACTAAAACTCCAAAACGCTGGGCCATGAGACCCAGGATCGTGATATAAAGTGGTTACCTCTGGTGACAGAGTAGGCTCTTTTTAGAGGTTAATAATGAAATCAATGAAATTAAATGTACTTGATGCCAACCCACCTTATAAGATGACATTATCTCCACCATTATTTTCTATTTAAGTGAAGCCTCACACTCAGTTTACAAGCCAACTGAAATGTGGTTGGATTTCAGAAGACTTGTTGGGACTGACTTCTCACCAGCATCATGTCAGTGGTAACAACGACTCAACTATTATGTTCTCCAACTGGGAACACATATTTCAAGAAACTCCCTTTTTGCTTTGTATGTAGTGTTATGAAGCTTAAGGGCACAGTGCTTATACTGCTGTATGTATGATGATGACTAAGGTTTGTATACAAATACCATATAATTCATTCGTAATACTCCTGTATGGGGGCTGATGGATGTTGTGGGGTTAAACGTAGTTGAAAACACTGAAATATAAACTCTGTGATGAAGACCTTCATTCAAACTTTGACAAAAGCAGATAAAAGGCAGGAAGGGTTTTCAGTTTTTCTATAAAATTCCAAGGAATGTGTCAACTAAAGCTCTGGACCTACGTACTTTACACTGTCCTGTTTCTTCAGTTGTAACAGCTTCTGTTGATAACGTGGCTGCAGAGTCAGATCATCCTCCAGCTCCTCCTCTTCCTCTGAAAGAGGAGCTGCTGGTACAAGAAGAGGAAGGAGCCACAGGAGATAAAGAAGATACAGGGACACACACAGGTAAAGAGCACAGACATATACAGCTATAAGGTGGTTTGTCTACATTAAAGTACATTTTCTGTCCTAATGGTGTCTGTGTTTTGTTGTCTCACTTTGATCATGCTGTATTTTCCAATGACCAGTATCAGCTGGGAGTCAGAAAATGTTGTTTTAATGTGTGTTTTTCAGATTTGGATCCTGTGCAGAGACTCTTCCTGGAGAAGATCAGAGAATACACTAACATGCACAGGTAGAGAGATAAAGAGTTACAGTTGAATTTAATAGGAAAAACATTTAGAGAGTCTACATTACAGCTAGAATAACCAACACATTAATTATTGTACATTTCCTCAGAAGCATTATCCACACTACCAGATATAATTATCTGTCTGAATCCCATTATCAGAAAATCAACCGTAATTACATTTTCTCTAAGTGTCTGCCAGGTATTGGCCACATGTGGACTGTTTATTCCTACTGTTTGTTCCATGCTACATGTATTCTTATTTAACTTTGAGTATTCCTTTCCTCAAACTGTATGAGTGAAACTCTTTAACTGGAAGCAAGCCGTGTAAAGAGACATCAGCTGATTTGTCATCTCACTCTTTAAGGTCGAATGCAGGATTCCTGGAGGCGGAGCCAGATTACCAAAAAAACCTGTCAGAGGAGACGGCCAAGCTCCAGAGAGTCTATGGAGGAGGAGACCTCAGCAGCTTCCCTCAGTTCACCTTCAATGGTGAGAGTGATGATGAAGGGAGTGATGGGGAATGCTCAGTGACATGGCATTGTGGAGTGTATGAGAAATCCACCTGGACTGTGTATAAAGTATAACGCCGCTCTGTTCCAACCTTTTCAGGTGGCAAATTGCCCTCATAAAATAGATTCATGAATGGGAAAAAATTGGAGCTGTACTGCATGATTTGGGGATCTGGCTTAAATTAAAGTGAGGAGAGACCCTGGGACAGGACCAAGACATACTGCATTCATATCCCCCAGAAGATCTGCGGGTGGTGGCTGGGTACAGGGAGGTCTGAGTGTCTCTACTTAGACTGCTAGATGGATAAGCTGCAGGTTGTAAAATACAGCGTGTTGTCACATAAATCTGATTGAGATCCTTAATTCCAAATATCGCATTGGTGGATACCTAATCACAGCAGCAGCTAGAAGTATGATGGGGAAAAACAGAAACATCCACCCAAAAGGGGAGAATTTCAGTTCAGTTTTATTCACATCGTGCCAATTTGCAACAACAGTCACCTCAAAATGTTCTTTATTGTAAGGTGGAGACACTACAATGAGCAAGAAGTTGGTGACAGTGGAAAGTAAAAACTCCCTTTTAACAGGAAGAAACCTCCCTTTGATTTATAGTAGGAATACAAGAGGAAAACTTTTTTTAAAAAGCTGTTTAAAATGTATAGAAATGCTCAGAATATCTCCCTGTGGAGATGATTCTCTTTGGAATCTTATGATGCTGCTGTTCTGTAGCACTGCTAATGATGGGCAGTAACATGACAAAAATGTTACAAGATAATTAAAAGAAATTAACACACTTCTGCTGTTTTCTCTCTAGATCCCAAATTGGACCAGGAGTCCAAATGATCTGTAAATGGTGCCTCCAACTCTCTACACTCTTCCTCAACCTCTCCCTCTCCATTAACTCCTCAATTCATCTTTATTCCAAGGAAGAAAAAAGAGGAAGCATATGCATTGAAATCTAATGGTGTGGTTCTCTGGCTAAAATGTGGGGAACGTGTTACTTGTGGGTGTTTGTTTTCTGTGTGATGTCCAGTACTGAAATTTATTAGATTAAAACACAAAAAAAGCATTTTTTTAAATGTTCAGCAGCATTTGTGTGTGTGTGTGTGTGTGTGTGTGTGTGTGTGTGTGTGTGTGTGTGTGTGTGTGTGTGTGTGTGTGAGAGAGAGAGAGAGAGAGAGACGCAATTAAAGTATAACACACAATGCCTCATTGAACAGCAGATGGAGCTGTCAGCCACATCGCTCTCATTTGGCTCCATTTATCTTCCATATACCTCTCTGTTTCTGCACCTTACACCCTCACATTTCTCTGTATTCTCTGCATATGTGAGCTATCTTTTTCTGTGTTGCCTCTCTCAGTTTTGGCATGTGGTGACAGAAGCAGCACTTGTCACTTCAAACCCCCAGCCCCCACCCACCATCCCTCAGTCACGACTCTGTCATAGAGATGGTGTGAGTCATAAAACGCCAAAAAAAAGGAACACAGCACCAAACTACATCCTAAAAAAAATCCAAATCCTAAATTTTGCTCTTGCTTTGGCCATTTACGTGTTAATCATTTATTTTACCCTGCATCTGAATAATAAGTTAATGTAAAATGTTATCCACAATAATTCGGCTGTATACAGAATAGAATTAAATAGAACTAAATAGAAAAAATAAGAGCTCATTCATTCAAATCCAGCTGTGCTGACGGGGATGCGCTAGTGGTGTTGACGTCAGTCGTTAGGCGGTCACACAGAATGCCTGTGTAGAATTACGGCGAGCGCGCGTGCGTGTATGTGTGTAAATTTTGTCCTTGCTGCGCGCGACCGTTCGGTTGCCTGGGTCAACACACGAAGGACTTTGATATCAACACTGCACAAAGTACACACAGCGCTTACCGTAAATAAAACGGTTCCCGCTGTTTGTGTGTGCGCGCGCGTGTGTATCATTGGCGTATCCGCGCGACACCCCTCTCTCCACCTCCCGACGTCACCGCTCTCCATCACTCGTTAAGGGCTCCGGCTACAACCAGCGCTCACACAGACGTACGCGCGCGCACAGCCGCTAGCCAGCAGGCTAACTACCGTTTCCTCTTTCCCTACCGGCGGTGCGGTCGTTGCGTTCAAACTGTGTTTTCCCGGTGTTGTTATGTGAAGACGTGACTCTCGTCGAATAACGGAGAATATTTATCTGCATCTCTTCCTCGGCTGACCGGGAGCCGCCATGGAATGCCGCGTCCTGTCCATACAGAGCCATGTAGTCCGGGGATATGTGGGCAACAAGAGCGCCTCTTTCCCGTTACAGGTAAATACAATTTGCATGCACCCGTTTTCGGACAACGAGCGACCAGACGCTCGTTATCGGACACGACCCTGTCTGACGTGTTTCACTGCCCTTTGCCAACAAAATCCGACTGCGGCACTCTTATCAGCGCCAAACAGGAACGTGTAAATGGCTAATTAGATGGTGGAAAGTTAGTACAGTCTTGGATGCGTTTATTTATGGCTCCGGTTAGTTGTAATTTCCCAGCTGTGAGAGTGAAAAGCGGACATAATCGACGGCGATGTTAGATGTGCAACGAGAATCTAAAAATAACTGTGTAGTAGCCCAGATATTGAGGGACAGCCGCGACGACAGGTGTCGTGCATAATACCCCCCCAAACCTGTGCATCCTTATCAGAGATGGGAATGTTAATCAGCAGAGGTGTTTTTTTCTACCAGCGTCTTCGTTATCTGCACATTTAGCCACCAAATGAAGAGGAAAGTCGTTATCTGCTAGAGAAATTGCGGCGCGACACATGTCATTGAGGGTGTCCGATAATGGAGCAAGGTGTTCTTCATCATAATCCGTGGAGAGAAAACACGAGGCTGTATATTTAAGCTGTATAAAAACGTGTAGCCTACCAGTACTTTTTGAATGAATCATCCAACAGTGATCAACAGCCTGAGGATTTGCATACAAAACCAGTGCAGTTATAATATGTCCTATTATTGTCATTACAAAACAAATATCGCAGTGAAAAAACCCTTAAACTATACCCTGCTTTACTACAATTTTAAAGTCTTCCTTGTGAATTGGATTGCACCCCCTGACATTAGATTTCCTTAAGGAAAGCAAGTGTGAATATTGAGCCAGAATTAAAATAAAGAAATGATTGGGCATGATTTTCAAGCCCTTTATTTATATTGATATAGCTAAAAGTCATAATCAAAGTATTAATCTGACTGAAGTAATGCTATAGAAGTTTTTGATCAAAATAAAACTTAAGTAACAGGACTCCTTGTGCAGAATAGCATACGATACATTAGTGCATCTGCTGGGTACCTTTTCTATAATAATACTGCATAATATACCTTTATATTTCTAGTTTCAATTCTGGAACATAATAGGTAACCAAAGCTTTAATATAAATGATGCAGAGTATCATTTGTAAAATTTAAAGTAGTAGAAGTAGAAAGACCAACAACACCACAGAACAAACCGCAAATGATGTGCAAGAACTTGGTGACAATGGGAACAAAGAACTCCCATTTACCAGGAAAATACCTCCCGCAGAAATTGGCTCAGGAACTGGAAACAAACAAAAGTGTTTGTCTCCTGAATCCAAACTGGAAGCTGCTTCCACAGCAGAGGATCCTGATCGCTCAAGGCTCTGCCTTCCATTCAACTTTTGGAAACTGTAGGAACTGCAAATAAGCCTGCAGTCTGGAAAGAGGCTGATATTGGAGAAATATGGCCTCTATTTGAGATCAAGGCTTTTCAGGGAGAACTTGATAATTAATAATTACAATAGGTCAAAGTAGATGTAACGAGTTTCATCAATACAAAGAAGGCAAATGAAAGAAGGCAGTCATAGCTATTAGCTGCACCACGTCTCATCATTCACAGTAATACTGAAAATTTTATTTACATGGTTATACAGTGTTATATCAGTGGTACCCTGATATAACACAAGACAAGCGCACACATGTCTGCAACTGAGAGAAATTTAGTAAAAGGGTAGTTATAATAACAACAAGGACACAGTTAGAAAGACACTTGGAGCTGTACTCCAAGTGTCAGGAAGAGCAAAATGGATGTAATTTACTGATGTGGTTACATGGTGTGGCAAAGTAGGGCTTTAGGAAACTGGTTGAAAAGCTTGACCCAAGATACACCATCCCGGGTAGAATATATATTTCATTTTAGTTTTATTAGGGACAAGCTATTAATTCAAAATCTCTGTTCACCTGAGTGTGTAACAGGTGAAAGAAAAATGCTTATTGCTGATACATTTAGGTTGTTAAATTACAATCATCTACCTGATGAAGGTCAACTGGACTGGAACCTTGTAGTTTAATAAATGTATTGGTGGTAAGCGACACCATGAGCGGGAACTGCATTTAATTGTTTTGGTGAAATGTTTTTATGTGACATACTTTTTTATTAAATTAAACAGTTGTGTTATACTTTTACTTAAAAGTCAGAGAGTTTTTATATCAGCAGAAATACTGTTATCACAGATTTGCTAAAAATTGTAAGATAATTTTGTACTTGATGGCCATACCTGGTTAGACACCATGATTCCATGATTTTTTGGGCTAACTATGATAGTAATTGCTAAGTAGTTTATTAACGTACCACACAAAAGAATTGAGCAGAAGTACTACGTTACATCCCACCAGTAGTCCTATCACCATCATTGAATAGTGTTAAGTATTAACAGTACTCAAGCCCAATAGGGAGGTAAAAGGAAGCTGGAAGTTGTCTTAATCACAAAGTGTTGCACTAATGATAAAGGTTGTAGAGCAACTTATTTAACAGTGGGAACAACTTTGCTGTGACAGAGTTTTGTCTGATAACAAACCACATGCTGTTTAATAAATGTAAAATGAAAGTTTAATGCAGCAGTATCTTGTACTTAAGATGTTTTGAAGAAAAAAAAAACTAGGCAGATTAATAGCCTGTAACTCAGAAAGTCTTCGTACTGTGAAGGTAATTTTTTTTGTAATGGTCTTTGGATATCATATGATATATAACATTTGTTAGCTGATCATAACAAATGTTCAGCTGGTTCTGAATTGCTCAGGTCGGACTTTTTTTTTCCAGATTCATAAAATGAAAATCATTTCATTACACATTATAATGTGGCTGCCTCATCACAACATTGGAAAGATGTTGGTTGGTTTGGTGTCCTCGTAGCATTTTGTTAGAGTTATTTATCTAACTAGGATTTCAAGTATGTTAATTTCTTTCCAACTTTATTTCTTCAGAAGTTAAGAAATGCCATTGTACAATTTTCTTGTCAGTTTCCCTGCTTCTTGTGAACTTGGCATTTTTTATCTTAAATTTGCCTTTTTGTACATCTGCCATTTTTTCTTTTTTCCTAAGAAATTTTCCTCTTTTGTTTCACATAATGCACCGTTTGAATCTAGAGTCTAAAGTTGGTCCTTTATAGTTAATTTGATATGTGAGACCTAGAGACCTAGTGTTCTTGCCATCAACTGACAGTGAAAATCTTTTCCTTTAGGATCTCTGATGTTTACAGTATATCACCTTTATTTACTGTATAGCACATTTAAACCAGGACATAGGATGATGCAGATGGATTGCTTTGAGCCTGTGATTATCTTGATTACACTGAGGATGGTTATAATTTTAGTGTGCCAGTAGTGATGCAGTCAGTAGTGGTAGTGAGGCGTTATCGGCCAACAGTACAGTACATCACCCTGAAAGACTGGAGCTTGTTGTAAGAAGGTTCAGGTTTATTTTTAGCTTGCATTACCCCAGGGTGAATTTTGCGGTTATCCCAGTGACTTGTAGGCTTTGATGCATGTCACCAGAGTCCAGTAGAGACACTAATGTTCAACTACTACGCCTGGTTAAGCCTGTTTATACAAGGCTAATACTAAAGCAGTCTTAACTAGTGCAATGTAAAGTGTACTGTAAAAAATTGTCATTATGGCTGCTTACAGCTTAGGTGAGTAGGATCACTGACACTTGTCCCTAAGTTTTCAAGACTGATGTTTTGGATTCATGATAAACGTCTGAATAGGTAACAAATTTGCTGGGTTGTAGGTTGTTTTTTTTCTTCAGTTTCTCCTTAATATTATTTTATAACACAACGGTAATGCAGCGTTAGCTGAGATGCTCAGATCCCTCTCTTTAGCCACCTCCATCAGCTCATTTGGGGGGAATACTAAGGCATTCCTTGACCAGCTGAAAGATTTACTCACTGTGCCTGGAGTCTACCCTGGTGCTTCCTGACAGGGCATGCTTGGAACACCTCAGCCCAGGAGGCATCCTAGTCAGATACCTGAACCACCTCACCTGTCTGTTTTTGTGATTGGAGCATTACTTTCCCCTTTTGAATTGCCTGAAACCAACTTAAACTCTTTCATGGCCTCACAAAGATCCTCCCACATGCATGTTTTTGCTTCAGCTGCTGTCAGAGCCACACTCTTAGCTTGCTGCTATCTGTCAGCTACCTCTGATATACCTCCGGGTAACCAAGCCCAGTACAACTCGTTCTTGAGCATGATGGATCCTTTCACCATCTGGTTTAGGGACTATTTCAATAACAGGCATCCACTACTTTGTGGCTGCAATTCTGTGCAGTTGCCTCGGCAGTGGAGGTACAAAATATGGTCTATTCAGTCTCAATGTCTCTGATATTCATTGTAATGCTTTTGAAGTTCTGCTGAAGGTGGGAATTGAAGATTTTGTGGACCAGTGCCTCTGCCTCTGCTGGATTCTCTCAGTGCACCTGCACAATAGGTTTAGGTTTGGGTGCACCAGGGCTGTCCACTATCCTCCTCTGCCACCTGATCCAACTCACCAGGTGGTGATCAGTTAACCGCTTAGCATCTCTCTTCACCCGAGTGTCTGAGACATATGGTCCCAGATCTGATGAAAGAATTACAAAATTGATATTGTTCTGCAATGCAGAGTGTCCTGGTGCAATAATTAACACGCTCATGCTTGAACATGGTGTCCATTATGAATACACTGATAAGCCTTGCTAAGAGAGCCAGCATTTGTGTTAGAATATCAAGAGTCTGCAAGAACATACATTTTCTAGGAGCTGCTCATGGTGCCAGTGTGTATAATGAGTGTGTCTGGATGGTGATTGCGGCAGACAGACTGTGTGAATGAACCACTGCTGATGCTTGTGGACATAAGCAAAAATTAATTAATTAAAAAAAGGGCAGTGTGTTAAATTTAGACTTCAATGGAAAACCCACAGGTCAATGAAGGAGAAAGTCTCACCATGCACAGTAACAACCATGATTCAGCTGGTGTCACAGATCAGAGAGAAGAAGATGATGATGGTGATGACAATGATGTCAGCGAGCGTGCCGGGCATCCCTCTCTCTTGTCACGACGGAGAATCTGTGGCATGTCAGCAGCCGGGAGACGGCAACATGAGAAAGCAGGGCTCTGATTGGCTGCCACAGGATTCCTCCTAATGACGTCAGAAAAGATGGAGACAGGCTGCCTTAAAGTTAAAGCTTCAGCTTTCACATAGAAACAGCATTCAAGGGCACTGGCACCCTCCATAATATCAAATAGCGATTTTTTTTAACATTAAAAAATAATGAGTACATATAAATTTTACATCTTGATTTCTTTTAAGTGCCAGAAGTGGAAAGGAATAGTTCTTTCAAAAATAATGTCCAGAGTAACTGCACAAGAGAAGAGTGTAGCAGTTAAAGTGGAATAAGTGATCCTTATTATAAAACTTTTAAGTTATATCAGACTTTAGTGACATGCACCCACAGGTATGGGCATTTCCAAATAGGGGAGAAAAGCTGACTTTTATTTCTCACTCTGTTATATAAATCAAACTGAACTGAACAGTCATTGCAGAAGGATGGTGCCAGCGAAGTCACGATGCAGTAAAATTAGCTGTTGTGTTGCCTCAGATGTGATGAGCCAGAAGTGCAACTCGTTAATTGAACTCGTCTTTCGTCAGCTGTGAAAGGGGCTTCCTCGCAGGGGGAATTTACCAAAAGCTTTTCTCCAAGAAGGCAAAATGTTAAATTTTTTTTAATCTGTTAAGATCCTCGCCTTGAGAGAAAGCTTTCCCGTCAGCAGCGGTGCAAACAGTCTGTCAGTGACTTGAGGCCCATGAATAGAGCACGGGAAGATGTGACCTAAATAACATATTCTTAGACCCACCCATGTACATCCGCTGTAAATACACGGTTTTGCATCAACGGCCAATTTGGATCCACGCTGAGGCAAAAGAACACGCTGCGATAAATGTCAGTGACAGTTTGTGTAGTCACAGCAAAGAAACAGATGTTTCCAAACAGACGGGAGGTGATAGGCTGGAAGCTCAAAATCACTTCTGAATTGACTGAAATTTGAAAACTGAAGCTGAAAGAATTCCTAAATGGTAAAATCCAACCTCATCATGCATTTATTGACCACACCCACTACTACTATGAGTAACAACAGTCTTATATCTTGAATAGGATTGAAAGTAGCGTTATGCTCAAAGCTGCCATGTTTTTTTAGGTACATGCAGTCCAAAATGCTGCAAATGTTCTGCATATTATTTTACATTGATATTGAAACGTTAAAGTTATGGGGCAATTGTTTATTAATTTTCTTATAATGTAAAAATAGCAAACAACTTATTGTGAAAGTTACATAAAATGAATGAGTGTTTATCAGAACTGAAGCACAGACTTCTTGGACAGCATGTACTTTGCAGTAAACCAAAATACTAGTATGATATTTAGATTAAAAATATACAATAACAAGTCAAACAGCAGCAGTTGTTTGATTATAGAGAAACTGCAGTCGAATTTGCTTTGGTCAGTAATTACAATTTGGATTATTTTAACATTAAAAACTGTTTTTTAAGAGGGGGAAATAGAGTGTTTGGGGTAGGGGAGTCAGGGACATCCAGTAGGAAGTTAGTCCCAGACTAGCAGGTGTTTTCGTCTGTAAAGGCAACTACTGGCTCCAGGTAGAGAGACAGAGAGGGACACCAGGATGTCCAGACAACAGTGGGCTTGATCCCTTTTGGAAATCTGCTCTGTAGCTACACAGGGAGCAATTTTCATTGCCACATTTAGCCATTTACCTCGCTTTATTTAGGAAATTTGTATTAAATATTTTGGCAAGGCAACGATCACTTGAGGTTTAAAGTGTAACATGATCACTGACAGTCCTGTAAGTTAGGACAACAGAAGACTCTCCTTGAAGGATAATGCAAATATTAATATATCAAAAAAGGTCATAATTCATTCAGTTCTGTGTGCACAGGAGTGTAATGTGACTGCAGTGAATTGTTCTGCATGTTAATCGTGTTTTCTGAATGCTTCACGCTGCTGAAATAAATACAGTGTCCCACCTTTCAGAAACCCGTACAAGGTCAAAGTTAATATCTACACTGTGTTCCTGGGTGGGTGGAGGGGCTCTTCTCTGAAAGAGGATTCTTGTATCTCAAAGTCACAGTCAGTTGAAAAGAACAAAGACCTCATTCACTCTGCCAGCTTTAGCTCAATTAAAATAAAGACATTCAGATAACAATTAACTCAGCACGTGGATGAGCCATGTGTGGGTGTCTCTCTCTCTCTCTCTCTCTCTGGGGTAATTTATAAAAACAAATCTGTTAAGAAACAGAGAGAGTGAGGACACCACGAGCTGTTTCTTGCAGATCTGTGTGCAGACTTCAGCAGAAGTTACATTTAGACGATGTCTGTATATCCATCAAGGTTAAATGAAGTCTAACAGTGTGTTTCTTTTTCCCTCCATTGCAGTTTGACTTTTTCATGTTCAACTTTACAGTACTAAAGTATTTTCAGCTCATTATTTTGCAGCTTTACTATGTTGATTTAATATCACAAACACAAAACAAAGGCACTGAGGCTATCTAGTTAGCTACAACTGAACCGCCAAAGTCAACCTGAGAAGGACTGTTCTTTAGTGAGCCTTTGCATTAAAAATGACAAATGACTATCCTCTCTTTGAGGTTGACTTGACACAATGGAGAAGTAACACATTATACATTAAACTCAATCAAATTGTTCACCCAGAAACCAATGTGTCTGCCCTTCTGTTCTTGTTCTGCTTTCATGAAGAAAATTAACTTGGTTAAGTCATCACAGATAATTTCTCCCACTGCTCAAAGGTGGGCAATTACTGCTTTGCCGCAACCAATAAACCCTTACTTGTGGAGAAAACTCAGATTAAATATTTTAATATGCAAACCAAACATGGTGATGGAATCATGACGATGTAATGACCATATTTCTAAATCTTTTTAATAATTGTTCTAGTACACTGCCAGTCTGTCGCAGGGCTAACACAGACTGACAAACAGCCATTCACACTCACATTCAGAATCACCAATTAACCTAACCCCCCCTAACGGCATATCTTTGGACCGTGAGAGAAGCCAGAATACATGCAAACTCTGCACAGAAAGGCCCCAGCTAGATCAGGACCTTCTTGCTGTTAGGCAACAAAGCTAACCACTGGGCATCACTGTGCTGCCCGAGGGTCCAACTCCTCCACAATGAAAGCATCAATATTCCAGCAATGTTCCAGTTAAGACATAATGCTCTCGGTCTTTGAAAAGATGAAAGCTTTGTTAGGAATAAGTATATCTCACTAATGTCATAACCTGGTGCCTCACACATCATCACCAGTGAACTCCTTGTGGTACCTGAGACACACCAGCAGCCTGAGACTACAGAATGAAGTCTTTAAAACACAGCCAAGCTGTAAAAGTGTGTTCTCCTGATATCTTCTGACAACTGTTTTCTTTCTGTGTCTTCTGTTTTCAGCTTTTAGGGTTTGAGGTGGACTCAATCAACTCCGTCCAGTTCTCCAACCATACAGGTCAGGCCACTGACTTAGCCTGTGTATCTCTCAGTTCGTGCGTGCCTGCTTTATGTGGGTGTGTGTGAGTCAGTCAGTTCCCTCGGTGTCGTGATGAGGTGTTGGCGAGTGTTAACAGACATGGTTCCCTTCGAGGCAGCGACCGTGCCGAGACTGACGACTCGACAGATAAATGAGTTTCTGTGGAGGTCAGCGGCTGCATGCTCAGACACCAGAACAGCTTGGAAACACAGATATAGCTGCAGGGAGATGAACGCCATTCACATTTTATACAAGCTCCATCTCTGTCTCTCTCTTATTGGACATGATGCTGCTGATCTGGTGCCATCTCTATTCTCTTTAAGAAGAATCATCTAAAGATCCCATTTCATGAAAAATTCATTTTTATACTTTTATGAGATTTTTTTAATATGAGCCGTGAAAATCTGAAGTTGCTTAATTGGCTCTCCAGTAAAACTGTTTTGTTTTTTTACATCCTTAAGCTTATTAGCTGTATGTTAAGGGGTTAAATAATTATGAAAGTTTATTGATGACTCTCAAAGTTTAAAATCTAATCAGTATAATTGAAAGAGATGTGTAAAATTTCTGCAAAGGCGTACTTGTGACAGAACTAATTTGATTTGAAGGAACTTGTATGATTGCAGTGATGATGCATCTTGTTACAGAGATGATGCAGACATCGCCTCTGGGCTGTCTGCATCATCTCTCTGTCACATTTAGCCATAATATTTGGATCTGATTGCCAGACGTGAGTGAATAATCTGCACCGTGTCTCCTTTGTCGCACTGATGTGTGGCCCCACTTCATGGAATCCAAGCTAACTGAACCTGAAGAATGAATCAGCTGTGAAAACAAACATATTTGTCCAGCTGTTGCTTGTTGCTTCATAGTGGAGTCAAGAAATAGTAGATCATAACAAAGGTTTGATTTTGTTTGTGGGTGGTAAACTAATTTATCTGCATATCTGATTTCACGTGACCTAAAAGACAGTGCGACCCCCTCGTGTTATGGTTTAATGCAACCGATTCCATACGGTTACTGCTGACTTAGCTGTAAGCTGAAAGTCTGATTGACGAGTGAACTGCTTTGAAGTCAGCCTCAGATTGTTTTGTACGGAGTTGTTATCGACACAGATAATAGTGAGCTTAAAAACAGTGAAAGTGACCTGTGGTGATGTTGCAGACTGAGGCTAAACATAATTGTAGGAGTTTTTGTAGGATAAGTGTCATGTGGGCGAGCCTGGAGCTTAAATGTAGCAGCAGCAGATGGTGGTATTTATATTTGCCTGTTGCAGCCTTTTTCAGTATTTTCAACTACTGCCTAGGTCACGTTTCATGACAGACATGTGAGCTTTAAAGAAAGTTTATGTACCTGAGAGGTTAGATTCAACTTAAGTAGGCTTTCTTTGTGTTAGCTGGTTCAAGAAAACCCCAAACCCACTGAGATTGATCTTTGTAAATAGCTATTTAATGTCTATCTTCTGTTTCTTTACCTTTTTCTGTGTCCTGCTTTTGGGTCCTATTGGTGCATATATAGTGAAATCTCACAGTGAAAAATTTGAAGCCTTTTTTTGGTTTAATTTAGATAACTATCACCTATAGCTCACGAAAATCAGAAATCCGGTTTCTCTTTAGAATATTTCATAGGACATACAAAAAATAATTTACAAAAGAGAAATGTCCAACTTCTGAATAGTATGTTCTCTTATACACTCAGTACAGGCTGGAGCTCCTTTACCGTGAATTACTGAATCAGTGTCACCTTTTTCATTATCACTTTCTGGATGACATTGGATAGTTTTGCAGGAAAAGTTGAGCCAACTCCAGAATTTTCCACACAGTCCTTCTGAAATTAGTTTTTTCTTGCATTTCTTGTCTTAGAGAATTACTGGAGTTCAATTTAAACCCTTGGGGACGAGTTAAAGCCAGGAGTGAGTAATCTAATCACAGGTTGTAAGCTCACTGTTATTATCAATCCACTTGCAGAGTAGACAGTGATACAGCTGAGGACGGTGTGTTGTGGAGAAGAGAAGAAAAAGTCCTCACATCAATTGTGGGATTCTGTTTGAGTGACCTTAACGCAGAAATGCCTCAGACTTTAATCAGATCTTACATTTGCAATTTCTCAGAGGAGAGTGTGTAATTTGGTGTGACATATTGAAGAAGACGTTTTCATCTGAAAAGGGAGAGAAGAGCGGCTGAGGAGAGGGGCAGAGAAGGTGAACAGAGAGGAAAAAAACTGGAGAGAGGAGAGAAAATGAATCAAAGAGAGAGATGATGGAGAGAGAGACGCTGGGAGCGGCCATGCGACGCAGCAGTAAACAGCAGCGGGCGTTGGGAAATTGCGACAGCAGCGTGACGTCAGAAGCAGCTCTTATCTGAAGGCCTGCCTTCATTTTGCCCTCCCTCTCACGCACACACCACTCTGACTGCTCATCTCTTTTCTTAGCCCCCTTTGGCTTTCTCCTGGCTTGTTGCTTAGCAACCAGAACCCCCACCACAACCACGTGACCTGGCTGTGACTCACCTGGAGCCACGACGTCACCAGCTTGCAGCAAACCTGTCATGTGCAGACAGACACCCTCCACACTGGCTTATATGCTTGTGGCCACTTCACATACATGCACACCTGTATACAGTATTCAGCACATGCTGAGGCAACACACAAACACAGTGTGTGTGTGTGTGTGTGTGTGTGTGTGTGTGTGTGTGTGTGTGTGTGTGTGTGTGTGTGTGTGTGTGTGTGTATAGTGTGTAGTGGAGCATGTACGTCTTTGTCCTGCTGCTAGCCTCCACTCTGTCCCTGTCTAACCAGATACTGTGTCTGCAGGTATCAGGTCTGCTGTGTGTTTGTGTGTGTGTGTCTGTGTGTGCGTGCATGTATGTGTGTGCGTTCTTCATGCAATTAGATTCAAATTCTGGGTTGTGGGGTAAAGACATGTCTGGGGCACAAAGACCTTCTCAGGAATTTATGATCAGGGTGTTTGTCTTATCCTTTGGATGATGTTTGCAAGGTTTAATTGAAATGAGATATTAAATGTAAAATCTTGATATGTCAGTGAATAAGATGTGATATAATGAAACATTAGATATTATGAAATGTGGGTAGAAAAGTTATCCTGTGTGTGAACCCTGAAAAAGACTGAGGGCATAGACACAGACAGGAAGGGAGGAATAATAGGGAACAGTTGAGCCTAAGCAAACATTAAAAAATACAAATAATAAAGGAGGAAAGAAAACCACACGAGGGTCTGACCTTCAGAATAAAACAGGAAGTAAACTGAAAGAGGGACTGGAGCAAACTCACACAGAGAGAGGCTCGACTAATTAAAGTATCATTGTACAGTTTTCTAATCACATCACGTCATGTTTGATTCTCATTTAAACTTTCTTTGATTTACTTGTTGTGAATTGGTTGAAAAGCTCACATTTCCCTGCAGGAGAAGTGTGTTTTATCCACTGGTCTCTTCACAGCAAACACAGTAACATCTCTCCTGTGCTTTCTGAAGGATATTCTCACTGGAAAGGTCAGGTCTTGACAGCAGATGAGCTTCACGTTCTTTATGAGGGGATCAAACTGAACAACGTGCACCACTATGACTATGTTTTAACAGGTGGGTGTCCTACTTTTTCACATGTACCGCTGCTCAAAATGCAGATATCTGGACAGTTTAATTTAGTTTAATCAGAGTTGATTTTTAGATCCCCCTGAGGTTAAATTTAAATAAGTTCCTTGCAGTCTTCTTACTTTTTTTTAGCATCATGTACTTGTGTGCCAAATGTAGATAACACATGTTATCTACATTTATCAAAGCAGTAGATCAATTTTGACCACGGGAATAAAAAAGAGATAAGAAGTCACAATTTTCTTCTGTAAAAACTTTTTAAGGTAAATCTGAGAATCGGTTTGGATTTAAGTAAGTTTAAGTTCAACTGGGTGCCATTATTGAGATACAGAGCAGTTTAAGTTTACAGTTTTTAACAGAAATCAAAAAGTATAGTTAGTTATGAATCTTTTCATACACAGCCTATAATAATTTCTCTGCTCTGTCTCTTCCGTGTGTGTGTGTGTGTGTGTGATGTCTGCAGGGTACACCAGAGACACGTCCTTCTTGGAGATGGTGGTGGACATTGTTCAGGAGCTAAAGAGAGCCAACCCCAACCTGGTGTACGGTAAGCAAACACATGGTTTCACAGAGTGAGAAGGGCACAAGAATCACATTAAATGCAACAAAAGATCCACTGCTGTGACTGAGCATTTGGCTGCAATAAAGCTTTAACCTTTGTTACCTTTAGGAAATTCTTGCAGTTAGTAGAACTGCTCAGTTATGGCAAAAACTGCAATCAGATTGTTTTGGTCATACTTTTAATTAATTTTAAGAAAAGTGTCTTTTTACTGGGGATTTCAACTTAAACTTAAGTAAATAATTCAGAGGAAAAACAGGTTTCTTTTAGAGTGGTAGATGTGGTGGAGGACAGAGTGGGAGGGACAAAAACAACCGCAGCGTCCTTCCACAGGTCAGTCTCAGATTTATCAAGATGAGAGGTTTGGCTCCTGGGCTGAATGCTTTTACATTCAAGCCAAGCCTTCATTATCAGAGTTTAAACACATTTTTGGTGAGGCAGCAAAGGCATTTATTATTTAACCAGCTTATTCAAAGTAGATCCACTTCACTCCAGGGATGACTCTGTAGCCTGAAGGATTTTTTTCTCATGTCACACCACTCAGTTTGACTCAAATCAAGACTGTTGCAGTTTTGCCTGTGGACACTGTAATAGTAGATATACAGTGAGACTTACTGCCTCTGCTCAAAATAATAAGAAAAACATTGGGTTTTGCACAATGTGTTTACCTAAGCACTTATAGAAGATCCTGTGTTACATGCTGCTGCTGCTGCTGCTGCGAGATGCTTTTGAATGTTGTCATACTTTAATAACATAGGAGAGCAGTGACTGTAAGACAGCATGGGTGTTTTATGGAAGTGAGAGTAATTGTATGTGTGTTTCTGGTTGTATTACACATATTTATTTGTCATATCAGAACATTACTGGATGTTTAATCTTTGCCTTATTAGTTCATTATTTCATCAACATCTTCCCAGTAACAGGTTGTACATTTTTTACTGCAGTTAGAAACACATGGAAACATTTCAATGTGACTTTTTTGTGTGGAGAGTGGGGATTGGATAAAAGTCTGATTGGATAAGTGGTTAAGAGGATGTATGGATGCATGGATTTATGGATGGATGTTTGATCAGATCAGTTCCAGAGTTATAGCATAGTTACCTTTCAAGACCTGATGTCCAACTCCACCCTCAGAACTAAACTTACATTTTTGCCTTCACCACAGCAGAGACTCCAATAATGAAAAAAAGTATTAAATTGGTCATTTCCCAAACTGATATGTAATAAACACTATAGCCCAAAGCAGGGTCTCCAGGTCTTCTGTTTTAATACTTTAAAAATGGATAATAGGTTTTTCTGTCAGTCTCATTCCCAGCTTGGATGCGCTCATCTCCAAATCCACTTTCATGCCTCCCATCACTGCAGTGTGTTTATGTAATGCGCTGATTGCTGGTGTGCTCTCACTCTCAGTATCTTTTTGTCGTTTCAGTGTGTGACCCCGTCCTCGGAGATCATGGATCTATGGTGAGATTACTGATTATTCGTGTACCCTGTTGTATGTGTGTCCATGCTGATGTCTGTTGTTTTTAAGAAGGAATTTTGTGCCTTTCAGTTTTGTGTGGGTGGGATTTAGTGTGTGTGTGTGTGTGTTTATACAAATATATATATTTGTGTTCGTGTTCTGTGGGTGTGTTACAAGACTAATTTCTCATGACAGAGGGATTATTGTGATCTGACAGTATTATATATACACAGTGACTCACTCTGTGTGTATATATATCTACTGTGTGTGTGTGTGTGTGTGTCTATATTGTGTATGTATTACATTATGCGGACAGTTTGTGTTGATCATGTAAAAGCATGAAAACAAACATCAGAGAAAAGCTTTGTATTAACTCTGCCCACAGATGAAGTCCTCTGTGTTTGTGTGACTCTGTTTCCACAGTATGTTCCTCAAAATCTTTATCCCGTCTATAAGAACAAGGTGGTTCCTGTTGCTGACATCATCACTCCTAACCAGTTTGAGGCTGAGTAAGTAAAAGTGTTTTCAGTCTTGACAATTTGACGACTCTGTGACCATCTGTTCATTCACCTTCTGATTAGTAGACTAATATCACTGCATAACAAAGCCTTATATTATTGCCAGAGTTTAGTTTTATTTATATAGTGCCAGTTCACAATGGTCATTGTCTCAATGTGCTTTATATTGCAAGGTAAAAACTAGATGTTGATCATATGGTCACCAATGAGCAGCCCTTGGTGACAGCAAGAAGGAAGAACTCCTTTTAAACAGGAAGTGAATGCATTACTTTAGTTCCCTAGTAAGAACATTCATTGACATGAATGCATTCCCAATCCTCTTACAGGTAAGTTTAATCATCACAGCTTAATTCCGAACCCTGATCCCTAAGTTAAGTGTAATCTGCAAAGTAATAATAATGTAATGTAATAATGTGAGCAAGTCGGTCTCATAAAGAGTGTTTTTATTTCATTTTATTTATTTATTGCCTGGTTCCCTGACAGTGACCGCTACATGTGAGCAGATGCAATCACACACACATTCTGTGAGTCCTTACAACGGTCCTCTGCTCATGTCTGAGACAAACTCTCCCTGAATGGTTTTGTAGTTGTTCTGATTTTCTGAGTATATTGGTGCAAACGGTCTTTATGTAATGCCACTTATGTTACCTAATACTTCCATTTTGTGGTCCCAAAAATACATCTTTGCTCCCCTTGTATCCTCTCTTATCTTTCTTGTTAATTTTTCCTTCCACACTTTATGAGAATCTCTTTTATGTATTCTTAATTTAAGCACTGTAAATCCAAGATGACTTGAGTTCTTTGAAAATACATTACTTTAATCAGTTACTTATTTCCTCTCTAAATATTTCTTTATAAATAGCGGTTGTGTAAATAAAAATGGATCCTTTCTTCTGTCACTGTGTATTTAGTAGGGCTGCATGATTTTGCATAAAATGAGAATCACGATTTTTTTGCTTAGAATTGAGATCACGATTCTCTTTTCCAGTATAAATATTTATTGCACTTATTAACTGCACATCAACTTTGTAACAGTTGAGACTGAACATAAAAACAATAAATAAACATAAAAACAACAAATGTCTCACGTTTTGTTGTTGCTGCAAAATGTTGTACTGCTTGAAATTCCGTCTCCACCGTTGCTCGACGCTGCGTGTATAGAGCAGGTAGTGCAACAATAGAAAAATAGTTGCGGGACGGCACTGTGTAGCGTTTGTCTAGGGTGTTGATCATTTTCCTAAATCCCTCGTTTTGCACAGTGTTGATGGGAGCCATATCTTTGGTCAGGTGATAAGTGATAGCCTCCGTAATTTCTTTGTGCCTGCGGGAGTTCGACGGGTATAGGGAAGCGCTGTATAAGGTTCCCGTTATTGATGTTTGGGTGGTTGACCGGGACGGATTTTCTCCTGTCACTTTCTCGTCATCCCTGACGTGCTCTCCGTTGTTTTTTCCCTGCTAATTTTAGCAGCCAGCTTCTGTATCACGTGGTATAAGGCTCCGCCCTTGTCATTTGTTGAGCAGGAAGAGTGAGCGCTTGTTTTCATGCAGATTACGTCCCGGATCAAAATGCGGTACAATCGTCGTCGTCTTTTTTTTTTTTTTTTTAAATCGTTGTCATTTGGAAATGATATCGCACATAAGTATGAATCGAGATCGCGATTTTCTAACGATTAATCGTGCAGCCCTAGTATTTAGCACTCCTCTATACCCTGAGATCACACAGTGAGATTGCATCATTAGAGCTTTGCTGTTTTTGGAACAAGCTTAAGTCTGATTCACGCTCCAGTTCAAAGGTTATACCAGCAGGAGAGTGCAGAATAGGGTTAGTGCCATTCAAGTACAGTAATGATTGATTAAGTCGAAAATAATTTGTCAGCTCAGCAACAGAAGAAAAAAAATTCTGACAGTTGCTTTGATCTTGTTTTTGTAGTCTGTTCAAACTGTTTTAGTGGTCCATTATCTGTAGGTCATGGACCACGAGATGGACCCAGGCAGAGTGATTAGTGCATCCTGTAAAGCAGCATAATAGCCTAACAGCTAACATTAGGTACAGTTTTAGCTTGACGCTATATATAATGATCTTTAAAATACACAATTCGAATAATTTGGAACTTGAAGCATTTTGATGGAAACTGCTAAATTGAACCTCTTGTTAGTCGGCCTGCTCGTGGAAAAGTAAAGATGGTGGTTGAAGCCCAGTCCTAATAGTTTGCATTATGTCATTCGCGTTCTGTTTGTTTTCTCATCACATTAATAAACATGAAACTATTTGAAAACCTTTTTGAATGTATATTAGTGTCTCTATAAGAAAACAATTTTCTGCACTAAGTCATTTAACGTGGTAAGATTTAAAGCCTTATTTTTACCTCCTTTATAGTAGGACTCAGTGGACCTAACAGATGAAGCCATCAGATTCTTTGTTATATATTCTTAAAAGTGTAACATCTGCTGCTTAGGTTTTAAATGACGTTTTTATGATCTCCACAGTCACATGTGAAGTTTTTTTTTTAACCCTTACAGCCTCTTTTTTGCAGTAATATTAAGCAGTTTAAGAATCTCACATCTGTCACAGCTTTATTGTGAAGTTACTCCACCTGCTGGTTTGTCTGTATGCCTGCAGAATCAGACTGAATCAGGTTCTGTTCATGAAAGAGTCTTGATTTAGTGTCTTCAGGGTCTTTGTTGCAACTATGTTTTCACACGTTATTTATTTTGCAGCTGTTGTGATTGTTTGCTTGTGTTTTAGATTATTGACGGGGAAAAACATCAGCACAGAGAAAGACGCTGTAGAGGTAACATATCTACTTATCCTGTTTTTCTTCTCTACATGAACATTAGTTCTTGCTGTAAAAGTAGAGTTTGTCTTTTTGCCTTTTCCAGCTTCATACTTCTGTATCTCATGTTCTGATTGTAGGTAATGGACCTCCTCCATGCGATGGGCCCAGACACAGTGGTTATTACGTCCTCTGATCTTCCCTCTAGACTGGGAGACCGCTTCCTGGTGTCATTGGGCAGCCAGCGTCATGGTAGGCGACAGGATTAGGAATGTAGTTTGACATTAACTCATTCACTGCCATTGACGTCTATAGCCGTCAATGGCAGTGAATGAGTCAATGGGTTTAACTCATTCACTGCCAATGGCTGGCAGTGAATGAGTTAATACAGGAATTTAACCTGTTGTGTGTCTGTTGTGCTGTTCAGTTCGTCCAGATGGCAGCAGGACAACACAGAGAGTGCGATTAGAAGTTCCCAAAGTGGATGCTGTCTTTGTAGGAACTGGAGACTTGTTTGCTGCTATGTTGCTAGCGTGGACACATCACTACCCCACTGACCTAAAGGTACACACTCACAAACAAACACAGAAAAACTGTTTGGAGCTCAGTCCAAAGTAACTGAAAGTTTGAGGAATAGGAATATGGTGGAAATACAGCTAAGTAAATAAAAGATAAGGTGACATATTTGAAGTCAGGAAGAAAAAAGATAAATTACTGTTTTGTTTTTTCTTTTCTGTCTCTCAGACGGCCTGTGAGAAAACGTTTTCAGTGATGCATCACGTTATCCAGAGGACCATATCCTACGCTCATGGTGAGAATAACAGAACTAGTTATCAGCGTCTAAAGCTTTCCTTGTTTGAATTTCATGAACAAAAACACTAACAATTATGTGAAATCAGTTTAAACAGCGTCTTACTTTAGAGTTTCAAAAAATTTTGGGTGGTAAAAATAAAAACTAGCAGTAATATTTCTTACCTGTATGGGTCCTCACTACAGCAGCTCATTGATAAAGTCTGGATTTCTGCTCCTGTTGTTATCAGTTACTGGCTTCTCCTGCATAACTGCTTTTAAATGCGTTGCATGAATGGCAGTTTGTTCATGACACCTGTCTTCAGATTCCAAACTTTGCACAATCAAACTTTGCGGGTTAATTGAATTTTGTGTGACCCTTACCTGCCCCTCTCGCCCTCAGAGTTAGCAGGTCCTGGTCGGAGGCCCAGTCCGCCCCAGCTGGAGCTGCGGATGGTCCAAAGTAAAGCTGACATAGAAGATCCTGCCATAGTTACGGAGGCCACAGTCATATCCTAACGTTGCCCACCCATAAGACTCATACTAACCTCTCCATCCATAAATCTCTCAGCTCCTGTATCTCGGTAAATCTCTCATTACTGTAAACCTTGACTGTCATTGCCTAACTTCAATAACTCATCATCCAGACTCCTTAAACACCTTAGTATTGTAAACCCTTTAGTCCTTTAACCCTTTGAAGTCCTCAGTGTCCTGATCCCTAACTTAACCCTTAACCCTGTTTTGGAACCAGAGCCATGGATAGACAGAAGGTTTGGTCAGGGTATCCGAGAGGACTTTGCAGCAGCTCTTTAGAAATTTTTAGGGCTCTCCGGATGACTCAGATAGGGAACTTCCACAAGCACAAAATGTCATATGTTAAGGTTAATGAGAGTGATGGCTTTAAAAAAAAATCATCCAGTATTCAATCTTCTGCACGACAGTGGAATTGATTTGGAGCTGGTAAACTGAGATCTGGGCAAAATTCACAACTGTTATAGAAAACATGGGAGAGGTTTTGTCCTTGGAGTGCTGCTAGGATAAGTTAATAGTCTTACCTCTGGTTTAAAATAATATTTTACCTTTTTTAAGTTTCATAAGACTTATTAATAAGTCTTTTCAAAAAGTTCTCATGGATAACTTGATAACGATCTCGGGTTTAGTTTCTGTGGCTTCTCTTCAGTCTGGCCTGGTTTTTTGCCCCTGTAGCCACACTGAATAGTGATGTCAGTGTATTTGGATGCACGTCAGTCTATTCACAGTGACCCAGCTGCTGAATAACAGCTCTCGCACAGAGTTAGACTGTATTTGTGGTGTTAGTAAGGGTCATGTGTACGTGCAAATGTATGCACGTGCACATGAAAATAGGTGCACCCATGCTTTCTTAAAAAATAAAAAAAACAATAAAGAATGCAAACATTTTCATGGTAAATAGCAATAATCAGCTGCATCTACAGGCCATCCTTGTTCTGCTCTGCAGTGAGCTCAGCGTAGGAGCAGTAGAAACAGTTCTCCACCTGCTGCAGGTTCTGATTATTTATTTAAAATTATTTAATTAGGAAATGATGTAAGAGTATCTGAGTTTACTGGGACTAGATGGCTACATAAACCTTTCCCAACAAGTAAAGACATGTAAACTCCACAAACTCCTGCATGGAGTCAACTCCAGGTCCCTCTTGATGTGAGAAAACAGTGTTGCCAAGGATACGGCAGACCTCTGGGTCGAAGCTGATTTTCAGAGCAGAACAAGAATTACTGTCAACAGCTGACTTGGAGTACGCATGACTGTGGGACGAAATCTTTTTGGTGGATGTAGTTGAGTAATGGAACGTATGAACCTACATGGAACACATCACGGATCCTGGATCTGGCGAGTAAGCCGGCTGATAGAGGAAGAAAGGCTTAGAGGGTCAGGGTTAGGAGTGACTTACCTTTCATCCAAAGAGCGAGGCAGTTGTCCACGGATAAAAATTGAAAAATGAGTTGCAAATTATAACCGGGCAGGCCGCCCAACTAAAGTCTCTTTGTGGAACCACTGAACAAGTTCTCCAAAACTCTACCTCAAAATTATTAAACTTGCCTACTTTATTGCTCTATTACTGCCACCCTGTTAAACTGGCATATTCTGTTTATTTCTGACAGTGTTGCACTCTAGAAGTGGTTCTCCACACCTGACACCAAGTTGCAAGACTCTAAAGATCAAACACTGTTTTTCTATGGCTCTGCCCACCACTCTTTTAATCCCTTACCCGTCTTACAGCAGTGATGTAATGGTGACCAAGTTTAACCCCTGAGATCTCTTGAAAAATATAAGAAAACAAACAAAAAAAAAACGCACAATGTATAGATGTTGTACTATAACTGTATTGGACCATCTGTATGATATCTTCTATCTGATCTGTCTATTGGACCATTGTGTTGATGCTACTGTACTATAGACTACACGCACTACAATATCACTCAAACAGGAGACGTCCGGGTTGGTTGTGGCACTCGCAGACGCTTCAGTGCCTCTAGTTGTTGTCACCTGATAGTAACTGTCTAAAAATCATAGTGTATAGTTGAACCTTTTTCATCTTAGCACAACATGAAAAAAATGGGCAACCCGAGCTGCCTGAGCTGTCCCCAGCTGATTGTAGACCACTCAGAAATTGGCCACCTCAGTGCCAGAACCAACCCACGTCACGCCGGACGGCTGCCGGCCCAGCTCTCGCCCAGAACTCTATATCTGAAAGTTGAGCCACTGAATTTACTGGAAGCCTCGAGTAGTATCGATAACATCTACAAGCTCTGTAAACTTTTATTTTTAAAAATGAGCTTTTGATTCCCATCACACTCCACTGTGGTCTCTGTCACGTCTTAATCTGTACCAGAAACCTGAATTAGTCTGTGCATGTGCGTACGAGTTCCTATTACCTTTATGTTTAAAAGTAGTCATTAGGTGTGTTATGTAGAAATAGTTCTGTTTGTTGTGGGTGCAGTAAAAGTAGGTCGAATTTCAACCAAATGCTGTGAGTTGAATCTTGAAACGAAAGATTAGTTTTGCACTAAACTAATACAGTTAAGTCGTTAGTACAGCTTAATCTGTTCAAACAGTTTCAGTTAAATCATCATCTTACAAATGTCACAATATAAACAATTTTCCAGAGCCAAAAGTGATTAACAATAAATGCGCCCCAAAAATGCCTCTCTAATTTTTAGTTGTACAAAAACACATAAAGTCAAATGTCAGGGTTTCAAAATCAGAGTATCAGCTTTTGAATTACATTAATATTTGTTATAACCAAAACCAAAACCAGTGGTGGTATTATAACCTGTAGCTTTTCCACAGTGGAACGTGATGGGAAGGGTGAGAGGAGAGCAAATGGCGACAGTGGTCATGAGCTGGTTTCAAACCAATGATGTCGCAAGAACTTGGGATGTGCCTTAGCCCACTGCGCTACAAGGGCACCACAAGAAAGGAGATTTCAGTTTTAAATTACCTCCAGAATCTTTTTTTCTCCTCAATTTTGGAAAGTGCAACCAAATATTCAGAGGCTTAAAAAAAAGAAAAAAAAACAGCCAGAAGCCATCAGTGATCCACCTGAGCTGGATGTAAGGTTCTGGGCAAGTCAGTGTATTTCTGTACTGCTGTTGTTTCTCTATGGACTGTACTGTGATACTGCCTTAGGAATCTAACATCATAATACCACAATACTACTCACAGAGAGGAGGAGGGGAGGGAAGGAAACATGAGATGTCTTAAATGTAGGTAAATGTATGTTTATCTTGTTTATAGGGGTGCAAGGGGCGGAATTATTGTCTGGTTTACAAAATTGCAGAAAATTGACTCTTTTAATTCCAACTAAAAAAATGAAACCCAAAAAATATAAAATTCAGTAAATATTTATAAAACAGTATTTTTTTTTCTTGGTGAATGACTAATTTGAAATTGCAGCGTGGGTCAGATTTATTAATAATGATCCAAAACTAGACAGAAGTTAGAAAAAAACAACTGAATGAAAGTCACTTTATGATGTCATGGAGCTCCGTGTGTATGCGCACTGCTGAGAGAATGAATGCAGAGACTTTGTGAGCTTTGCAGTTTGCATTATAAAGCAGTCAGTGATTTACCTGCCTGCGAACCTCAGCACAAAACAGTTTTGTTCACAACTTCTAGATCTCCACCTGCACCAATTGCGTACACATCGTAACGTCTTCCCCTCCAAAAAATGCAACATTCCTTGTGAGATTTGTCAAAGCCCCACAAGGAATAAGTAAAAAATAAAGCATACAAACAGTTAATTAACCGTTTGCAGTTAATTAAAACTCAGATTGTTAATAAATCTGGCCCTAATTGATTTATCATTTGGGAACTGCAGTGTTGTACACTTGTGCTCAGAGGTAATCTGAATGCACCTCTTGGACAAATAGGTGGGAAAAACGATCTCATTTGTAAAACACTTTTGTACCAGTACAGTTATATTGTGTCACTGTAGCGCTGATTGTCATATCAGTAACAGACTTCACGAGTCTGTGCATTTTGCCAACCGTCTTTCAGCTCTGCTAACAAACCCGACCGCTGTAACACTGGATCTAAACGCATCCACCTGTTGTGTCTTTGCTCGTGGGAGAGTGTGTGTATGTGTGTGTAAATGTCGTTTATGGTAACAGGGTTTCGTGTGTATGTGTGTCTGCGCATGTAAAAATGAAAGAGCAAATACATGGAAAGAAAATCTGCCAAATGTTGTGGGATGAAGAGGAGGGGGAGGTTAAAAAAGAAAAGGAACGCTTTGGTTAAAAGATGAGGAGGGGAGGAGAGGTGTGTTCAAGAGGACAATCACTCCCTTAACCCCAGCTGAACATTTAGAGGACTGCTCGGAGAGGGAACTGAATCCTAAATGTTCCCTTGATGCCTCACTTTGCTTCTTCTTCCTTTACATCCTCCAAACCTGCGCAAACCCCTGCAGTGCCAGTTCTTCTGTCCGTATTGCTAGTTTTTAAACCTTAGCCTTGCCGTGTGCGTGTTCGTTAGATGGTTAAACTGTACTTTCACTGTTTCTGCTGTCACTGCTTTGTCACGCCGCTGTTCCCTGTTCTCAACGTGCCTCAGTGTCCATGTTGTTGCTGTCTGTCCTGCTCACGCTGCTTTCAGTAAGTCCAACTGCTTCAGATTCCTCCGTTGAATTTTGAGTTGGTTAAAAAAACAAAAGACGCGGGTTTGGTCTCTGGCTGCTTGTTCATGGTAACTGTACACGGGTTGAATTTTGTAGGCAGCAGGTGTTGCTAATCTTTTGAGGTTTTTAGAGTTTTGAGGGGGTTTTGTTCACTGAATCTGGTTATTATCATTAAAAACTAATTGCTAGATTTTAGATTTTTTTAAAAATGTTAGTTTGTGTTGAAATACACCATTTTATGTGTTTTAGATGGAGGGGTGATGTAGCCAGTGAAGTCTCGAGTTTATTGAATTTAACTGACATGAGACCAAACTGGAGGCTCAGACCATCCAAAACATTGAGGTTTACACCTGCTACTGACTTGCTTCTGTTTGTGGACCGTGTGTCACGTTTTTAAAGTTAACTGCAGATCAGACGGCCGGTGAGGATTCTGAATGTTTCACTGAAGTGAAACCCTGTGTGATTGGATCCTTTGTCTCTCTGGCTTACGTGGTCATGTGACTCATTCCTGCGTGGCTATCCATGCTCTCCCGTCCTCACACCCCAGCCTCCCCTCATCCGTCTCTGTTTAGTTATGAATTGGCTGCCATTTAAAAACTGCAACAGCCCACCTGCTTGTGCCACAGTGGTCCTCTCCTCCTCTACATCCACAGGTTCAACTCCACCATCTTTTTCTTTCCTTCTGTTCTCGGCGGCCAAAACAAAATGAGGAAATGTAATAATCATTGTTTGGTAACTGTTTTTAGTGCTATGTTTTTGGAGCGTTACGAGTATTTTCTAACATGTTACAATAAAAGATTGTAGTGTACAAATTCACATTTATAAATATATATATATATAGATATATATGAGAAATGTATGTTCTAATGCAATAAAGAGAGATTAAGAATTACACGAGCTGGATCAGTCTCATTATTTACAATCTGTTTCTTCCTTAGATTTTATTGGACATTCAAAATGAGGACATGCTTCTGTATTTTAATGAATTTTATTTTGACATTTATCTGTGTGATATGCAATACATCGAGTGACTTTGTGCTGTTTCAGTTGGTCTCCACACCTCAACCTTCTCAGACATGATCGTAGATCTCAAAAGTTGGATTAAAGCTTACAATGTCCACCATGTGATTGCATTGTCAGCCTCATGAGGCAGTAAATATGGTGAAATGCTGTATCTGGCTCCAATCAAACCATTTTTACATCCTTTATTGTTTTTAGTTTAGGTTAGTGATAGCTCTGTTTTCCTGGTGCTGAGTGAGGGTTTGAAAAACCAGAGTTCATTTCTGAAACTAAGAACGGATCAACCTGCCACACCAATGACCACCTGAGGGCGCTGCTGAGCCATCAACTACATGGTATGACTGATCTTGCGCTTCAGTCGACCAGAGGTGGCAAAAGTAGAGACATTCTGTACTTAAGTAGAAGTACAGATGCTAGTGTTAAAAATACTCCAGTACAAGTTAAAGTACTGATTCAACTTCTTTACTCAAAGTGAAAAAGTAGCTCTTTGGAGCACGCTTCTATGTTTGTGCAAAGCTAACTGAACCTTGTCCTACATTAAAGTAAAAAATAATATTAGTGTGTATAATACTGACTTTATTTCAGTCTAAATTTAATTTTCTAATCAAGGTACTCAGCTTGAATCAGGTAAGTAGAACACCAGCAAAGATGTTGCCTCTAAACAGGAACATGAGTAGGGAAGAGGTTCAGTGGAATTCAGCAGGTGGGGAACGCATAAAGTCAGCTGTAGTGGCTCAGTGTGGGGAAAAGAATCACAACTCACAATCATTTCTATTGAGAGCTCCAGTTTTTTTTTTGTTTTTTTTTTAGTCTACAAGTTGTGGTCAGCTGGCCTGCTTGTCAGCAGATGCTTCATGAGTTGTCCTGGCTGATTTCCATCCTCTTCACTGACAGTACACTGTGTATGCTGTCTTTATACTAGACAGTATACAGTTGGTATGAAGGTCGAATTCAGTAAATGAATCTCAGCATCATCATCTTGATTTTAAATTAATCTCTGCTGCATTTGGTGTAAGCTGCCTCTCACCATGGAACTGCAGCCACTGTGCACCAGTCACACACACTGTTCTCTCCTTTTTTTACTGTTTGGCCACTAGATGGACACGTGGGACTCCAAGTGGCTCAGAATCATACACAGCAGTAAATGTGAAACTGCAGCTCAATCTGCTCAGTCACTGAAATGTGTTGCAATTAAGTAATCCACATTTCCATTTACTGTTGATGGTGATTTATGTTACTTTTTAATTCAGTAGGTTTGTTATGATATCTCAGAAATGCTAATCCTACGATAACAAATAAAATATAATCTATATGGTAACGTGATAGTCACGAGCCTTGAAGCCAGTCATGAGCGAGCCTCTTATTTTTATCATACCATTAGACATGAACCTAAACAGGAAGTCATTAACAGGCAAGCAACATTTAAACTCAAAGCCTCTGCACAGTAGACACACTGTGTAAGCTGCACCCCTCTGGTACAGGTCAGGCATCCTGGGTTTTTTGTCAGACAGGTTCTGTATGATATGTTCATTTCAGAATATTTTCTTTAACCATAAACCACAGTAATTCCAACCTGGTTCTGTCATGGTCCTGGTCTGGTGACCCAGTCCATGTGTTTTTGAGTGTGGTTAATATTTCTTGGTTTTGTATCAGTTATGGTTGTTGTTACTTTTTAGTCTCTGGGTTTCAGACTGTGTTTATTGGGTTAAAAGGCTATTCTAAGTTAGATTAGTGTCACAGTCCTGGGTTTTTTTGACCCAGTGTTTTTGTGTTTCATAGCATTTTGATATTCATTGTTTATGTTTTGTTATATTTAGTCTTCTTTAGCACCTAGGTTTCCTAGTTTTAGTTCTTTGTTCATGTAGAATCACTGTGCCATCTCGCCCTGTGGTAAGTTTCCCTTGTTGATTAGTGTGTCTAATTTGTCATGTCTCATGTCTGCGTGGTTTATGTTGTCAAGCCTGTGCTGTCATGTCTGTCCCATCATGTTTCCTGTTTTATTTTGAAAGAGTCTGTTCTTTGTTCATTGTATTTAGTTTTACCTCCCTGTCCCGTCATTAGGTTCATGTGTGTCAGCTGTGCCCTCATGTGTCTCCACTCCCCCTGATCACCTCATGTCTGTATTTAAGCCTCCCTTGTTCATTGTCACGTCGTCTGTGTTGTTTCCTCATGTTTTCATAGGTCTAGTCATGCAGTTTTCATGTCTTATGTCTGTTTCATTCCCCCAGTCACAGTGTGAAGCTGTTCCCCATCCTCTCATTATTCTGCCTGTGTATTTAAGTCCTCAGTAGTGATGGCCAAATGAAGCTTTCTGAAGCACAGAAGCTTGTATTGAAAAACGGTTCATTACTCGAAGCTTCTCAACACAGTCCTCTCTGGTGACATCTGGTGGCCAAAAATATGAAGAGCAGCTTGAATCCACAAAATAAAACCAACCGCTTCATTATGATTGCCCACTCTACTGAGTGGAATCCTGTCTGATATTGGGCCTCCGTTGTGTTGCTTTGAACGTGTATTTTTTTGGTGGTTAAGAAAATGTGTTTTATTCATTTAATAAATAGTTTTGACCAGTAAACTCTCCTTGTTTAAATATGCACCATGGTGTGGTCTTTCTTTGCTTGTGACTTCTTGATGTTGGTAAATACAATAATTGAAAAATACCACGTTACATATATATACATATAATAATGTAAAACACATTATGGAGTATGCTTCCGCTGTGAGGTCTTGCCTCCATGCAGGTATGCAATTAATCGCCGGAGGGGTGTATTTATAAATAATATTATATTAAGGAAATTTTCCCAGACATATTTTTGACCTGGGGGTAGAATTGATTGTGAAATGGAAAAGGAAAATGCTTATGAACTTGCAAATTAAAAACATGATGCATTGACGGTAACCCTTTTTCATTTTTATTTAAAAAGAGAATTTGTTCTAGTGTGCGATGGCCGACCCTGTTCCTTTTCGTGGAGATAATTTCTCCTGCCTTAAGGAAAATCCCTTCACATGGAACAGAAGAGGCTGGAGTGCAGAGAAACTGGTAGCGATGCAGTTATACAGTCTAACTGGGCCCCACAAACTATCAGCTAAAGAGAATAAAGAAATTCAATTGCTGCACATTTGGCAGACTAACATTTTCAGATTAATTAAACAATAAAATATATATTTTTACAACTGTTAAGTCTAATTGTTGAATGTTGCCATTGTGTTTCTTAAATTTGTATAGTCTTAGTTTAAGCAGTAGGATCAAAGCTATTCCTTTGATCCTGACCACCTCTCCAACCACTCTGTACTGGGGGAGGTTTTATTGTAGATACATCCTACCTGAAAGATCTGTTTCTTTTGATGTAAGCTTCCTGCGTTTACGACCCTTTGGTCAGCAGGAGGCCACACACACACACACTCTCACATAACACACACACACACACACACACACACACTCTTACAGAAGTTCACACATATACATTTACATATAGTGCCTTGTCTATGTAACCAAAGGGGGGTTGCAAGGGGAGGTGCTTTGTAAACTATTGTTTGAAGTTTGTCAATAAAAGGCAGCGAGAGGAGGCCACCATTGGGGTCATTGTCGTGCTGGACACAGATGAGAGGCCTCCCTTGCGCAAGTAGTGGATCGATCGACTGTCTTGTTTTCTTCATGATGAATAAGTCTCTAGAATTAGCGGGGTTTGTGGAAACACAGACCCAACAACAACATTACATGTAAAGAATCAAGTGGAAGTTTTTCTAAAGTTATTTAATGATATTTATATTATGGAAGCAGATTTTTGACATTTTACCTTTTTCCCGTTTTCAGATATAATAAACACGCACAAAACAAAAGCAAACGGCCAGAACACAAAGCTGGAAAACCCACCCGATTGACAAAAATCAACTCAAAATTCTCCCACACAACAGAACCTCCTCTATTCCTCGCTGGCTCCAAATCTCTCAGTAGAATGATCAGTGGTTCGCTATCTGTCACCATCAAAACACTCCACAAATCCCGCGAATGATTCGCTTCCATTGAATCAGATGCCGAAGCAGTTAGGTTCTAAATGAAGCTTCGGACGTCACTGATCACGTGACTCTGGCCAAACGAATCAAGCTTCGACACAGAGCTTCTGAAGCAGTTTGTTGATTTTTTTGACACACGCACCGGAGCTTCAGCTTCAAGCGGACCATCACTAGTGTCATGTGTAGTTCCGTGGTCCCATGTCACGTCATCTATGACCAGTTAGAAGTTTCTTAGTTGCAGTTCATGTTTGGTTTGTTTCTTTAGTATTCATGTATTTTGTTTTTAGTTTGTTTTTTGCCAGCAATAAAGCTGCGGCCTTTGGTTAAGTATTCTGTCTCTGAGTCCTGTGTTTAGGTCCTGACCCAGCCTGCCACACAGCCCATCATGACAGGTTCATTTCTGAATCGAAAGCCCACAGCTGGTATTAACATCAAAATGAATGCAGTTTTCATAAATGTATAAGCTTTGCACTGCACTTTGCACTTTAATATAATGATCTTTGTGACTTTGAGTTCCTACGAAACTTTATCTTTGTGTTTCCACTGAGTTAAAACCCACAGACACATCAGATGAGAGCAAATTAACTTGCTGATAACATGTTTTTTTTAATAGATTTATATCTTCACTGAAAGCCAATGTGCTCAGAGACTGGAGTCTTTTACTGACAACATTTAGCCTTTTACTCATGCACAAAGCACGAGTTTGCTTAACCTGCATCAGTGCATAGCATTTGCACTGTAATAGCAATCAGTTCAGTTAGTTAAGGTTTTGCTAAAGATGCAACATTAAAGAAAGGAAACCTGACTGATGACAATAGCTGTAAATGTAAAATAAAATACAGTCTCAGTAATGAGTGGCTCCACTGTTATTGTTGATCACCAAGTCGTGAATAAAGCCACACAAAGGGCATTTACTGTCAAAAACTGTTGTCCCTTTTTGTAAACTTTCCTTGCCATCCATCCCCAAAGGTTCTCAACTGGATTTAGATCAGGGGAAGCTGCAGGATGGTCCAAAATAGTGATGTTATTCTCCTGGAAGTAGTCCCTTGTCCTGCGGGCATTGTGTACTAAAGCATTGTCCTGTTGAAAAACCCAGTTGTTACCACACAGACGACGGCCCTCAGTCATGAGGGATGCTCTCTGCAACATCTGGACATAGCCAGCGGCCATTTGACACTCCTGCACCTCCGTTTTTCCACTGAAGGAAAAAGCCCCAGGCCATTATGGCGCCCCCTCCACTATGGGGCGTAGAAAACATCTCAGGTGGGGTCTGCTCTGCTTGTCATACCAGTAACACTGGAAACCATCAGGACCGTCAAGGTTACATTTTTTCTCATCAGAGAATAAAACTTTCTTCCACCTTTCAGTGTTCCATGTTTGGTGCGCTGTTGGAAAGTCCAAACAGTCAGTTCTGTGGCGTTCAAGGAGTCGAGGCCTTTGAAGCCGTTTTTTGTTTTTGAAGCCCTTCAGTCTCAGATCCTGTCTAATGGTTATGGGGCTGCAGTCGGCACCAGTAACGGCCTTAATTTGGGTCGACGATTGTTGGACAGCCAATTGGATCCTCCGGCTCAGTGCTGGTGAAATTTTTGGGGTCTTCCACTTGGCCTTTTTGTTCCATAACCCTCAGGATTATTGAAAAAATCCAAATCACTGTCTTACTGCGTCCCAACTAAGCAGCGATGGCACGCTGCAAGAGACCCCGCTTACGCAGTTCAACAACCCGACCACGTTCAACAAGGGAAAGTTTTTTTGCCTTTGCCATCAGAACGTCATGACAGTGTGATTACCTGACAGAAAATAACAATGAATCCACATTTTAAGTTCATTTTGTTAACATTTTGTTAAAATCCAACCATGAAAAATATGACTTTTTGCCATTTTTCAAATGGTTTTAAACTTTTGATTGGGACTGCATAATAATAATTTAGAGATTCTGAATTATTTGACCGCTATCTCACTTTTAGATTTTACATATGGCTTTCTTTTGACCCCCAACTGCTATATATCATTAAAGGTGTTCCTCCGCCACTGCCTCGTTTGAGTTTTGGACGAAATGCATTCTGGGATATTGCATTTCGTCATTTAAAGCTGATTGGAGACCAAAACAGCCAATCAGATTTTTTTGCATCCAAGTCTGTGATTGGCTGGTTGTGTGGCACAGATATAACGGTGTACAGAAAGAGTTGAGCGCGCACGGGCAGAAATGTTGAGAGCGCGAGCAACACATTGCGAGCGAGCGCAAATGCAAAAACTGAGCGAGAGGGGCTGCTATTGTGTGTGTGTGTGTGTGTGTGTGTGTGTGTGTGTGTGTATGGATAATAGCAAACACTGAAATACATTTTTTGCACGCAGCAATGAATTTTGTTCACTCAAATTTAGCTTTTCTTCGCTCAAAATCAATTTCTTCTCAAAATACAACCTGCAATTTTTTTTTACGTGTGCTCAAACTTTTTTTTACGTGCGCTCAGAATAGTGGCACAAAAATAACGCCATACCTATTAGCTTAGCACAACAACAACAACAAAAAAAGCGCTCTCTCACCCAGGAAACACACAGTCGCAGAGAGCGTGCGTCACCATGGCAACCGTAACGCTGCCGCCTGGAACAACAGAACACAGCTGTCAAACAAAACCCAAAGTCCTGACCCGCCACAATATGAAACAGGAAAATACCGCCGTGTAATCCATTTATTTCAACTAAGTAACTGTATTCTAAATACCACCTTTTTAAACGGTAACTGTAACGGAATACAGTTACTCATATTTTGTATTTTAAATACGTAACGGCGGTACATGTATTCTGTTACTCCCCAACACTGCTCAAGAAATATTCATATATGACTGAATATTTAAATGTGATGTGAATTCTCTGTCTTAAGCAGAGATGGGCAGTAACGCGTAATCTGATTACTTTTTTCAAGTAACGACTAAAGTAAGGGATTACTATTGCAAAAACGGTAATTAGATTACCGTTACTTTCCCGTAGGAACGCTGCGTTACTGCGTTACTAAAACCGTTATTTTTCTGCGAGAGTATCTCATGACAGTGATGTAAGCGAGTGCGACGTTTGTGACAACAGCTGTGTGCAGATCAACAATGGATAATATATGGAGTGCGGGAGAGAGTTTGAGCGTGCAGCGTTTAAAGCGTGGAAGTACTGACCTTACTTTGAGTTTGATTCCATAAAAAGTGACCAAAACATTAGTGTCCGTTGTGCGTGGGAAGAAAACCCCTAAATAAGCACCGAGTAGCTACGACATAATGGGAAACTCACAGAGAAACTCGCAGATTCTTCCACTGACCGCGGCACACCTGCACCAGGGTAAACCTCCGCCTGCCCCACTCCTGCTTTACAGGTGAAAATAGAGCAAAAGGACCGCTAGTCTTTGACTTTATTTATTTTCTGCTGTGTTTTACTTGCATCTATTTGAAAGACTGAGTGTAAACACAAAAAATATTTAATTTTATGTGCTGGAATGTGCAGAAAATAGGTTTAAATGTTAAACTAATTTCTTCCAGTCAGAGAATGTTGCATATAATTAAATTTTTGCTTGATGCATAAAGTTAAAAGATTAAAACTAATAAAACAAATTTTAAAAAGAGACTTTTCCATTTGATTACATTTTGTATGATGGATTATGCAGAAAAAGTAGAACTGGGCTGAAAGATCTATCACTTTATCACCTCTTCAGGTTGTAAATCGTGTTTTTAAAAAGTAATGTTGAAAATCACCCAATTCTTTGAATCTTTGGGCTGAAGGAAGGACAATACTCGGTGTATATATGCTCAATCAACAATCATTTATTTCCATACAATTCAACAGTCAGAGCATTACAACGTCCGGACGGGAGAGATGCTACCAGAGGGTCAGGCACATGTCTCAAAATGGTAGCAACTTTCACAGACTTTTATAGCTAGTACCAGCCCCCCTCTTTGTCATAAAAGCTGCATCTTCACATGTTTTTCTAATTCTTAGCGAGCCTGGCTCCTGACCTTGCCTCCCTGTCTTTCTGTATGAAGTAGGAAGGGGGGTAAGGAATGTGGTTTTATCTCTTCTGCCCAGACACCTAGTCTCCTTCTTACAGCCTTCTTCACATGATTCAGCAATAAAACATTTCAAGAAAACAGTGTAAGACATTCACAGCTGATCCAGGATACAGAGTGATGCACATTTATCTAATGAACTAATATGTGAATATGTTCTGTTAACTCAAAAGTATAATGAGAACTAAACTACATACAGCTCACACACTCTATATTAAAGGGTATAATGTGATCTACAGCAGTATTCTAATTCAACTACTTTGATTACATATATAAGGTAACATATAATAACAGAATAATCTAATAGTAACTAAGTAACTAAGTAATTAATTACTTTCGAAAATAAGTAATCAGTAAAGTAATGGGATTGCTTTTTTGGGGAAGTAATCAGTAATTACTTACTGATTACTTTTTTCAAGTAACTTGACCGACACTGATCTTAAGAACAACAAAGGAAATGGAATGACGTGATCTTAAAGTTTAGACTTTTTGTTAAATCATGTAAGTCAGAGATAGTCCAGGCTTCTAAACCCATCTCAGGTGATCAAGTACCACAATCGAAAGGAGAGCTGCCCGACTGATATAATTTGACCTGCAAGGTTCAGATTTCTTCATATCAGGGAAAGCAAGAAGACACCTGGATTGAGACCAGGGATCAGGATCAGGGACTTTTTTTTTTTATTAGAGAGCCGAAACTAAGGATCATGGGTGCATAAAGAGATGCAAAGTTTTTAATAACACGTGCTGCTGTAGCATCAGTGGGTAGATCAGAGGAAATGCAAATAACCTTAAAGAGTTCCATACAAAAATGAATGAAAGATGGTATAAATAAAAATTCAAATTCAAATTTAAAAAGTTACAAACATTTGGATACATTATTTGCATGTAGAAACAAATGAATATTAACTGGTGATCATAATTACAAGGAAGGGAAAACAAAACACTTTTAAAATCTCGATGAAAAAACAATTGAAAAAGAAAAGAAAAATGTGTTTACTACTGGAATACAATGAGTGTTTAAAAGTGATTATAAAGTAATTTTGAAATTATTTACACATGGATAGCTGAAGTGAGAAAAGCGTGGCTGAGATGCAGATATCAGCTGTTGTTTGCTTCATTTATCAAAAAATTCTGACACTCTGATATCAACTCTTCCCCCTCTTTTGCTCTCCTGACTCTGTTTTCATCACCACACCTCTCACTGCTGCCGTCAGTCACACCGATGAGCACAGACATGCCAGCAGCCTGTCAATGCGCCCCTGCCGCATGAAAAGACACAAAACTAAGTCCACAAAAGGACAGAGCAAAAAGAAGATCCAATTGATTTCAAAGGGAATACGTTCATTATGAAAGCTGGAAATGGGAATCATCAGTACAAAGTACTTAAAGAACAACAGAATTAAAATTCCTAGACTTCGACGTTTCTCCTGAGTGGGCACTGAGGTGGCAGCAGGCAGGGCTCTGAAGGTCCGAGCTAAGCAGAAGATGAACAGGGGGCCAGGGAGGGCAGCATAAATACGTAAATGTATGAACTGATGTAAAACTATGGCAAGAGGGAAACTGACAATACAAAAAGCCCAGACCAGGACACAGAGCAGCACAGAACTCTTAGGTTGTCTGAGGCAGTCCAACAGTGGGAGTGTGATGAAAAAACACCTGCAACACAAGAGAGACACAAATTCTGACTGTCATAGTACAAAAAAAAGGTTTATGACTGTGAGGATTCTTCACAGTACAATATGATGTTCATAGAAATGCACGAACGCACACATTAAAAGACAGAGAGGTACCTTTCCAGAGCAATGCACACCTTGAAGTAAAGACCGACCATCTCACACAAGTTGTAAATAATACCACTCATGCTGCTTTCCACTCTTATGATCCAAACGATCATTATGCAGATCCGGATTAGATTGGAGAGGAGGAGGTTTGTGTAATAGATGACAGGGACCTGACTCCTTTGCATCTGATGGAAAAATTTATTATTATATTACATTACACATTGAATCTAAGGGACTATTTACTTCATTTACTTACCACACAACACACGTAGTAGATGATCAGTACGGTCAAAGGAAGGCAGACACACACGTAAATCCACATCACCACTTCAAGGAAATATCGCTCATGTTGATAACATTTTGTTATCGTATTTATGTATGATCCAAGATGTCTGATGTACAACACTTTTGTGAAGCACACAGGTGGTGGTAGAAAAAACAAAACAGCAGGTTAACATTGTTCTTATGTTGACATGAAATTGTGGATGAAACTGATAAAGAAGAAGCAAAACCTGCTGAACTGATGTAACAAATCATAAAATAATTTAAAAAAGGACAAAACAAGGAAGAGCATACACAAGAACGTGTCTGTACGCCTGTAAAATTAAGATTAATCAATATATAATTAATATAATAACTTTAAAGTCAGGTAAAATCTACCTTTCATTATTTCAGTTAACTTGTTTAAATGTGAATAAAGGTGATTCAGAAATTCCTTTTAAATTGTTAACAAATAAAGACAAAAACACCTCTATATAACTTTAAATAATCCTCATGGATATTTTTTATTAGACTTGTGGATAAAATAGGCAATTCATTTCATATATTGACTTCAGCAGGATCAAACACCTGTCCTCTTTAAAACTGTATTAAACAAAGACGTGAACACAAATATCTGATTTTCTCTGTCAAATAAAAAGTACAGTAAAGCTGCACATTTACATCCTCTGCATTCACACAGAAGCTCACTGCACGCACAAAAGAAAAGTTGGTAGTACTATGACTTCCACATGCTGTCTGAAAATGCTGATTTGTTCTAATTATAAGCCAGTTTCTTCATAACTATGTTGCTCTTCAAGTAGAAATAATATGAATTAGTATAAGCTTTGCTCTTACTTGTCTCAGGACTGCTTCCAGCTGAACCAGTGGGTGAAAACTGCAATATGACGAATTTGTCTTGAACGAGGAAATTGTGGTAACACTTTATGGACTCCACCCTGTACTCACTGGTGTTCACACTGACAACAGCCAGTCAGGATAAACTTAAAGCTTCTGCACCATAGACACAGTGCTAAATGCAGTGTGTGTACACACGTTTAGCTTAGCTTTTCTAAAAACTGCAGTTGGCAGTTTATTTGAAACCATGTTTGTGACTTTATGAACTCTTTACAAGTTCGATCTTCCTTTTTCCACTACAATAAAATTTCACAGACCCAACAGAGCAGGTGATGTGGCAGCAAACACCAAGTTGATAACATGGGTTTTAAATGTGCAATCTTCAGTGTGAGAGCACTTGTGTCAAAACAAGTCTATAGAACATTTCCACCTTTAACACAAGCACAACTACACAAAGCAAAAGGACTGATACTTACATAGTGCTCTTCTGCTTTATTTGAACACTCAAAGCACTTTTTTACACCCCCCCCCCCCCCCACACACACACACACACAACTGATATGTTCATCTGTTATTAAATCATTTACTCAATTATTATTTATGAAGTCTTTATTTATCCTCAGCCAGGTGCTGATGTCTCTAGCCTCACATTTCCTAAAACACAATCACCAATAGTGCGAGTTTGTTCCTCAGGGAGTGTGTCACAGAGTGGGGAAAAAGTGGTTAGAAACATGAATTGGTTGGTGGTGTGCCGGGGATCTAACTCGCTACTGGATTTTCCAGGCAGGTCTACAATTACAGAGTGCAGTGCACCACAAAGGAAATACACCAAAGACAAATGATTGAATACATATCTAACAAGTTACTACCAAAAAAAAAACAAACAAACTGTGGACAATTTATTGTCCCTCTTCAACTGTAAACACAGAATAGTCAAACAGATTCACCGTCACACAAACCTCTAAAACACCATCCTATTTTCAACCCTGTGTCTCCATCTAGTGGCTAAAAAATGGTGACGGTTCAAATGTTGTCACATCTTTCTGCTGACAAAGATAATGATTTCACGGTTTACTATATCATCTTTGGTGTTTTTAAAGTTAAAGTTAGTTCAACCAAAAATGTTTTTTCCACGATTTAAGGAAGAGATAAAACCACCTGGCCCTACAGAACACAACCCCACCCAACACGAATGAAAAAAGTTGACAGTGACATAAAGCACAGAATAAAATGGAATATGACCAAACTTTTGCAAGAATAAGAAAATATAGATGTATACTTAACATACAAAACTGAAGTTACTATAGGCCACAGGTGTCAAACTCCAGGTCTCGAGGCGGTGTCCTGAAACCTTTACATGTGACATGTGACTCAATAAATCAGAGGAAATACAAATGTTACTGTGAGAAAACAATTAATACAATTTTAAACTGAAATTGAAAAAAAAAAATCCCCACTGGCCCGTCTTTATCCTTCTAGATTGGGCATCCTGTGCAGGATCTTTGCTGTTCCTAGAGATGTTGTTCCTGGGATCTGTTGGAGGCATGCCCCCAGTTTTAGGGTCACTCCTCTGGGTGCTCAGATTAAAGTTTTTGATCCAATTCCCCTAGTGTTACCAGCAGTGGTAGCACAATTGGCCTTTGGAATTTAAAGCCAATTCAATTTTTTTACTCATTTTCTTTAGTCAATTTCACCTCTGGGTAAATGTCTTCCTTAAATAGAAAAATAGGGGCAGGCAGCACTGCTGCCAAGCCCCTTCGTTTAGAATGAGTCTGATTTACTAAAATATGTACAATCGTGCACACATTTCCTAAATCTGACAATGATTTTATGCACAAATTTTACGTTCCATACACATTTTAGTGAATGAGGGTTCTAGTGAAATAGATTGTTTGCTTGCTTTCTCAGCCTCTCTCCTGCTGTGTTCTCCTCTTATCTCTTTTCCTTTCCTTGTTGACATGAACCCACTCGTGTGTGCTGCCATCACTCACACTGATGATCTCTTGCTGGATCTGCTGCAGCAGCACAGACATGCCAGCAGATTTTCAACTGGACTTCTACACATAATGACAAACAGAATCAAGATCTCAAAAGAATTGAGCAGAGAGAAGATGGAAATGAAGTAACTGTCAAAAAGATATGGTTCCAAAACTATTAGGATGATTGTAGGTATGATAATCAGACAGTAACTAACCAACAACAGAACCAAAGTTCCTATAATTCTTTGTTTTTCCTCACTGGGCACTGAGGTGGCATCAGGCAGAGATCTGAGAGTCCCAGCTAGACAGCAGATGAACAGGGGAGCAGGAAACAAGGCAAAAATAAAGATGCGTTCAGACTGCTCTAATAATACTCCAAGAGGGCAACTGAAAACACAAAGGGTCCAGACCAGAAGACAGACCAGCACAGAAGTCTTGGTTTTTCTGATGAAGTCCAGCAGGGGGCAGGCGATGAAGAAATACCTGCAACACAAGACAGATACTCTGCATATCACAGTTCAGAACCATAAGGATGCTTCATTTACAGTACAAAGCGCACACACTGAGACAAATAGGTACCTTTCCAGAGCAATGCACATCTTGAAGTAAAGACTGGCCATCACACCCAACAGGTAAAAAACCGAAGCAGTGCTGGAGACTGTGCGGTCATTTGGTTTTGCTTTTGTCATGTTGAAGGCGCAAATCTTGATCACATTGGAAAGGATGAGGTTTATGTAATAGATGACAGGGACCTGATTCCTTCTTGCCTGCAGGAAACATGTATTTAAGTCACATTAATGAAGTAAAAGGAAGACTCAGTATAACAGTGTTTGTACTGCATACTGGGACAGCAGGCTCAGTCCATATCAGTTTATGGAAGTGTTCTTGTCTCTGTATCTGATAGGTCTTGATGGTTGGGTTGCTTCCTGGTTTACTGTGAAGGTCATTTTCTTTTGTGTCCTTTGTTAGTTTTACTTCCTGCCTCGGTCTCTATTCAATCAAATAGTGTAGGATGTGTGTTTCTGATTTACTTTAGTATTACGTAAATTTTTTGAGGTTATCCATTGTAAACAAGAATCAGTGCTTAATGTCCATGCAACAAATAACTAATGATTTTTTTTATTATTATAAATCAGCTTTTAAAAAAAATCTCAAAATTATTCACATGCTGACATAAAAACACATGAAAGTAATTTACTATTTACTTACCACACAGCCCACAAAACAAAGGACCTGTATGGTCAAAGGCAGGCAGTCGAAAACATAGATCCATGCAACCATAACTATGATGGGCAGCATCTTTTTCCAGCTTTCAGTGATGAAATTGCAGTAAAAAACTTTTTCTTCAGAGAAAAATATTGTTTCTGGAAAAGGCAGCATGTTAACACTATTAGAAAAGAAACAACGGATGAAAAGAAGAAACAAGGCCTGGTGAACTGACAATGTAACTATGATAGAGCCCAATGCTATATATGTCTGAACTACAGCTGACCGGAGTTTGCTCAGTTTGATTTATGTTCAGACTTCTAAAGGAAATTGATTTTTTTAATGATTCAGAAATTCCACATTATTCCACCAAGAACAGTGAAAACAGAAAATTCCCTCTGCAGTTTCAGTAAATCTTTATTTAATTCTTGAAAGCAAGCTCGATTCACAAGAATCAAACTTTTTTAGGAAGTAAAAAAGTAGCGCATTCATCCAGAAGCTCACTACAAGCACAAAAGAAAAGAGTGTAACTTTAAAACTTCAGTAAGATATCTGATGAAGGTCAGTTTTCTCATAATTTGCTGCTCTTCAAATAGAAATAATGTGAATATGAGTGATAGGAGTCGTCTGTATTTACCTCAGGACTGCTTCCAGCTGAAAACTGTAAAAACTGCAATTTGATAATTTTTGTCTTGAGTCAGGAAGTTGTGGCAGCTTACATTATACCCCATCCCCTGACTCTCTCTCTCTCTCTCTCTCTCGCTCTCTCACACACACACACACACACACACACACACACACACACACACACACACACACACACACACACACACACACACACACACAGTGCTGACTGTAGCTCATGAAACAGTGAATTATCTCTTATGTTTTATTTTATGTAAACAAACGTGAATGTGTAAAATCATAAAATCACAGTGCAGATGTTGCAGCATGAACATGCTGTCATTAACCATCAAACATTTGAACTCAAAGCCTCTACAGTAGTCACAGCTGGATCCTGCCTGTACAGGCCAGTCGTACCCTCTCTTAAGCTGACTGGCTGCAGATAAACTGCAGACATAATTCGATCATAGATCTATAAAGATGTTTGTTTTTGGTCAGACAGGCCTTGAATTCTGTGTTTATTTCAGAAAAGTTTCTATAACCTGTAAACAATGATAAAAACCCGGTACAGCTGTTTCCCAAACCTAACCAGCTTCATGTATTTCGACACTGTCAACAACTAAACTGCCGATTCATATCTGACCTTTTTAAAGCCCTTTCTATACCGCTGTTTCTTGTTGGAGGTGGTTGATAACCACAGTGACTAACAGTCTTTATCTGGAAGCTGTTCAGTGTTAGAGAGATGTGAACTCCATGTAATAAAACTATCATGTTGCTGTAAGTTCAGCCAGTTTACACTGGAACATTTTTTCCATCATGTTTTTTAATTTTGCTTCTCTGCTGTATTTCTGAACACTCATTGACAAAGATGAACGCCCGTCACAGATGGAAGATGCATGCAGTCAGCATGAGGTCACCCATTGAAGTCCTGTTTGTTGTTGCATGTATTTTACATGTTCACAAAGGTGGCTCAGTAGTTCTGCTTGGTGCTATGATCCCACATGGAGTATTATTCTGATTTATGAACAATGTGTAAAAGTCAACATTGTTGCACTTGTTTTATGGAGAATATGATCTTCTTGCAGAGCAGCAAGAAGAAGTTTATCCCACATTTCTTCCTGTAAATATGCTACAATGCTACACATCACTGTGCTGTAGACAGATTTGTCAACAGTATTTGATAGTAATGGGTCCTTTGTGTATGTAGAAAATGTTTCACATCTTTAAGTTCAGCTCATGAAAAATGGGAGCAAAAACAAAAGTGTTGCGTTTATAGTTTTGTTCAGTGTATTTACAGTGGATGGCACTAGACTGGAAATTTGCAATGCAAACCAGTAAAAATTTAATCTTGATCCATATCCAGCAGGCATTAAAACTCAAATTAATTCATGTTTATACATGTTTTGCTTCTCTTTGCTAAAAACTACATTTGGCTTTTAATACACTTTATTAAATTTTTATTAAACCACGCGTGTGACTTTATGAGAGCTTTAGTAACTCAGTCTTCCTGTGTCCACCACATGAAAACCCACAGACACATCAGATGAGAGCTGCTTAACGTAGCAGCCTCGATGATACCGCATGTTTAAAGATTTCTATCTTCACTGAAAACCGATGTGCTCAGAGACGTAACTGACTTACCAACAACATTTCCCCTTTTATACATGCACAAACCATGAGTATTGCTTAACCTACATCAGCATATAGTATTTACATTCTAACAGCAGGTGGTTTGGGTAGCTGAGGTTTTGCTAATATGTTACTGAGATGGGAGGCCATTCTCCTAAAAACAGGAAGCCAGAGTATTTGGTTTTGCATATGGTTTTGTAACCCCAGAAATAACAAGATATATACTAATGTACATATATCTATATACTTATACGTACAAAAGTCCATACACAAACATACATGTGCACAAACACAGATTAAAAATACAACATAAGCGTAAATAGCCGGTAACAACACTCAAAGCTCATCATCCTTGTATTTTGTGCCCCTTGGTGTATTTTGTCATGCTTAGACATTGCTTTAGTTCATCTGCCTGTGCTGCAGCTTTACACTGCATAGATGCAAAAATTGCAAACGTTTTAGTAATACCTGCTGCCATCAGCCAATAGATCAGAAGAAATGCAAATGTTATTATGGGGCAACACAAATGTAGTCCAGAAAAACAATGTGTTAACTTTAAAGAGTCTCTTATAAAATGAATGAGAGACTCAACAATTGCAAAATTCTATGTCAGCTTGTTCTTGAGTTATGACATTCACAAGATTTTCAGAAAACTTGTCCTCTGAGAGTGAGTTTGAGGTTATGCAGATTTAAACTTATACAAGATTTTTAATAGATATGATGTGGTATCAATTTGAAGCTCATATGTCACCTCGTTTTTGAGTTGTCTCCTTCACAAGCTTAGCTGTCCACACCACCATCATCATACTCCATCAGCCTTTCACAGGTGAGGACTACAGAAATATGATGAGGCAAAAAACTTTTTATATCATTCCCCACATGGCAGGAAAAAAATACTTTCATGCCCCATCTAAACAAAACAATGACAGAAAAGCCGAGCTGCAACGTTATTTAGATAATAAACTCATTCACAATGAATCCTTCAGTAATTTTTGTTTTAAACAAACAACTTTCATTTCAAACAACTATTTGTAACTTTTGCCACTAGACTGCTTCATTAGTCTGCACCACTTCTTCTAAAAAGTAACATGTTAAACAGAATTTGAAGATTGCCAAACATGGAAAAACAAGGTTCAGTCTTAGTCTTATTAAAAATAAAGAAATCCAGAAACTTGTGAACAGAGATGAAAACTATATAACTTGGTGGTCTGCGGTGCAGATGCAGAGGAGGCGGACACACCTGAGCGGCATCCGCAATCATGCACTTTCAGTACACTTCTTTATTGCGGCTATCTGTTGCAGCAGATGCGCATATTATTAACGTAACTGCTGCCCATTTCTTTGTTATGCTGTCAAAGTGATTCTGATGTTAAACATTAGTTCTGCGTAACTTATCTGCCAGGTGAGTTGCACCTCATCTGTCAGAACTCTGGCCACACACCTAGAGAACCACTGCACTAACATCAATATGAGAAATTAAAAAAAAGGTTAATATTGGAATCAAATAAGCGTTCATGCAGATTATGAAACATTTTTAAATTATTTACGGACACACTTCAGTTGAGAGAAGCATGGCTGACAGTCTGATGTCCTCATGCAACAGTATTTGTAAAGGATGTTTTTTGCCTCATTTTGCAGAAACTCTTCAACCATTTGCATCCTTGTTTCTCTCTCTTGACTCTGTTTTCATCAACACTCCTGTCTGTTCTAAAGTAAGCCGCACTCATCATCATATTCTTCATCTGATGCAGTGCTGTCCTCACACCACACACATACAGTGAAGATGAAAAAAAACAAGTCCACCAGAGGAATGAGCAGAAACAAAATCCAACTGATATGATTATGATTATCAAGAACATAACAGGCAATTGTGGGAAGGATTGTTACAACGTAGTTTAAGAACAACAGAGTCAGAGTTCCTAGACTTCTTTGTTTTTCCACAGTGGACATCGAGCTGACGGCAGGCAGGGCTCTGAAAGTCTGAGCTAAGCAGAAGATGAACACAGGAGCAGGAATAATGACATAAATAATTAAATGTTGAAATGTATTTAAAACTATGGCAAGAGGGACACTGACAAAACAAAAAACCCAGACCAGAACACAGACCACCACCAAGCTCTTAGTGTTTCTGAGACAGTCCAGCAGTGGGTGTGTGATGGAAAAATACCTGTAACACAAGAGAAACACAAATTCTGATTATCACAGTGCACAATAGTACATTTCTGAAAGTAAGGATGCTTCACAGTACAAAGATCATGTTTAGAGACATGCAAGGATGCACACACACTGAACAGGTACCTTTCCAGAGCAATGCACATCCTGAAGTAAAGGTTGGCCATCATAACACAGTAATAAATAATGATGGTGATGATGCTTTCCACTCTTGTCACCCAAAGGGTCATTATGCAGATCTGGATTAGATTGGTGATGAGGAGATTTGTGTAATAGATGATAGAGACCTGACTCTTCTGCACCTGCAGGAAATATAAATGTAATGTAATTATTAATTAATTAGATCGATATTTATTATAACGTCTCAGCAGGTAAAGCTGGCCATTCACTTGAAAATTGCTGTTCACAGACACTCTGAGCTTGAGCTATTTTGTAATGAACAAGGTTCAAGGTTCAAGGTTCTTTATTTGTCACATGCATAGTTATACAAGTATAACACACAGTGAAATGTAGCCTGACATGCTCCTCGACATGTGCAAAAATTGGTGGTGGGGGGGGGGGGGGGGGGGGGGGGTGTAGAGGAAGAACATTATATATATATATATATATATATATATATATATATATATATATATATATATACATACACTGGGTGAATGTGCAGTAGTAGCAGCAAGCAGGTGAATTCTGTACATTAATATGAATAGACATCTGACTATTTTGCAGGATAGACAATATAAACATATTTAAAATTAAAGGAATTGAAATGTACATTGTGCCTTGGTTTAGTGTCTGGAAGAGTCCTGTCTCAGTCAGTTATAGATGATGTGAGAGGGCAGGTGTGTGTGTTTAGAGCACGGATGGCTTGGGGATAGAAGCTCCTCTTGAGTCTCTCTGTCCTTGCCCGGAAGATGCGGAACCTTCTACCAGATTGCAGAAGTTGGAACAGTTTGTTGCCAGGATGGGACGGGTCCTTCAGTATCTGCGCTGCTCTAGTCCGGCATCTCCTGGTGTAGGTGTCCTGAAGCGGGGGGAGAGCAATCCTGCAGCAGCGTTCTGCTGTACGGATCACTCTCTGGAGAGCTTTTTGGTCCTTCACACAGCTGTTCCCAAACCACGATGTCATGTTCTGTGTGAGGATGCTCTCCACAGCGCCTGTATAGAAAATCCTGAGGATCTTTGGAGAGACCCTGAACTTCCTCAGTTGTCGTAGGTGATACAACCAGCAATAATTCAAGTCTCTAGATGTGCAAAGCTGATAGAGACATACCCCAAAAGACTTACAGCTGTAACTGCAGAGAAAGGTGGCTCTACAAATTATTGACACGGGGGGGGGGGCTCAATTCAAATGGGCGTCACACTTTTCAGATTTTTATTTGCTTAAAATTTTGAAAACCATGTATAATTTTTCTACCACTTCACAATTTGCTACTTGTGCTACTTTGTGTTGGTCTGTCACAGAAAATCGCAATAAAAAACATTTAAGTTTGTGGTTGTGCTCTGATGCGACCTGAGCGCTCACACTGTGCGTCCATACCATGAAGGTTATAACAGAAAATCTGTCGCTCGCTCTCTCTCCCTCTCTGTCTTTCACTCACACAGACACGCACACCACCACCATCACCATCAACTTTGCTAAATTGCTAATGAAAAACATTGATCAGGCAGCTGTGATTGAGCAGCAATGTCCATCCAACTCTTTTCACGGTTGGTGCGGTCGTGATAATTTTGTGAGGCCACATCGAAAAGGCTCGGATGAGCTTGCCAAAGTTCTACAAGTTGTGCCTCCATCGCTTGTGTCCAGATCACACGCTGGACTGCTGTGTTACTCCGTCTTTCCACTTCCATTTCTGTTTGCGTGTGCTCAGTGTGAGAGGTTACGTTGACACTCTAACGAGGATGACAGGATTTCAAACAGGTTTGATTTTCTTGCGACCATGCGATTGATGATCGGGAGCTGGTTGTGAGGTGTTAATTACTTCTCCTTACGCCATGTATACTACACGATGCACAAGACACGATTAAGGCGAAACTCGGGCCGATCACCAAAAGGGTCGCACGACTGAAAAATCAGCTCAAAATGGGCCAAAAATCACACAGTGTATGCAAAGCTTGAGGGACAAGGGGAAACTGACAACATAAATACATGTGAGAGTGAATGAATAGTCATAGCGAGATGGGTGAAGTGAAGCTAAACACACTGAACACAGGAAGAGAGGCTGTCAAAATAAAAAAGGAAACAGTAAGACGCAAACTATGATACACAGAGGAAGGGAGTACACAGAGATGTGAACTGTCACAGGAGACGGAGACGAAGACAAAGACACAAAGGGAACCTAAAAGACAAGAGAACATGAACAAGACAATAAACAAATAAACTCAGAGACCTAAATGAACTAAACTTGAGACTAGACCGAATAAACTTGAACTGAAACTATCTGCACTGTTGGCTCAGGAGGCCAGCAATGGGGATCAATATATATCAAGTATACATTATTATTAATACCAGTATCGATACAAATGACATTTGAACCATTCCTTCCACCTTTATTACGAGAGTTAACCATACCACTTTGTTATCCTTTGTCATAAATACAGATTTTAAATCAAGAGCTGTTACTATAAAATTTACCTTCTTTAGTACATTCATTTAATCAGCCTGTGTCATCACCCAGAAATGACATACGGAACTAATGATTATTTCTAATTGTCATTAGATCAAATCATTGCAGCCCTCTGCACGAGTTTTCTTTTATTGCTAAATCTTCTAATTATTCTCATAATTGCAGACTCACAAAAAGAGATGTAAGAAATGTAAAATCTAAGTCATCATTTACTTACCATATAAGACACACAGTAGATGATCAGTATAGTCAAAGGAAGGCAGACACACACGTGTTAATCCACATCACCACTTCAAGGAAATACTGCTCCTGTCCATGACTTTCTGTGATGGGGTTCTTTCCTGTGTAAACCACTGCATTGTGTGGGATAGGAAGTGTTGGAAAGCGCATTAGTTTAAGATTGTTCTACTTTTCTGTATGTGAATTGGGAAAGAAGAAAAAAAGCCTGTTGAACAGAAAACAAAAACATGAAAGAGCCCAAATAATATCAGAATTTACTCTGGGTATACAGAATAGAGGTGGGACGTGGTATGAAAATATGAATTCAATTCAATTCAATTCAATTTTATTTATATAGTGCCAAATCATAACAAAAGTCGCCTCAAGGCGCTTCATAGATACAGAGAAAAACCCAACAATCATATGACCCCCTATGAACAAGCACTTTGGCAACAGTGGGAAGGAAAAACTCCCTTTTAACAGGAAGAAACCTCCGGCAGAACCAGGCTCAGGGAGGGGCGGCCATCTGCTGCGACCGGTTGGTAATGGTCCCTGGGCTGATGTCTTGACTTTTGTCATTTCTGTATTTGTTTTTGGTTGCGAAGTGGATATTTTTAACAGTATTATTATTAAGGTATTATTATTATTATTATTATTAGTAGTAGTAGTAGTAGTAGTAGTAGTACTATTAGTATTGTTGTTCTTGTTATCATTATTATTAGCCGGCTAATTAGCTTCACAGCGTTTATCACAGGCCGCTTGATTGTGCGGTGCTTGCCTTTATTTAGATTTTCAACATTTTATATTTTCCACTTTTTCTGTTCCATTTTCTCCCACACCGTTTGCCCAGCACACACAGTTGTGACACAGAATGGTTACAAAATTGTTACAAAAATCACAGTTTTTAAAACACATCCATACCATTTGTGGTTATAGTCACAGTGCAACCCACTTCTCACATAGAGATAACAGAGACATAAGTGTACTCTCCTGTGGCTCCCTTACTCATGTCATTATAATTCTGCAATTTGTTGGAATTTCCTCTCTGTCTCATTTTGACAGACCATAGTCCCGTCCCTGCTCTGCCATTTAATTAGGCATATCTGTTTTTGCTCTATAGCACTAAACTATTTACAGTACCTATAATCTTTTAGTCCCACCGACTGCAAGCCAAAGACAGAAACCGGCAGTAGCAACAATTCCAGAAACTTCAGTCTTGTTGAATTAGTTATGTTCCTTCTCTACCCAGCATTAACTATGTATTTTTGTATCAGATATATGACTTTAAAGTGAGGAAAAATCTGTATTTCATTGATGGATTATATATATTTAAATGTCAAGGAATAAAAGTCATCCTGAAATTCCTCAGAAAATGTTCCAGGACACCAACAACAGTAAAAAAATGTCTTTGCAACAGTAACTGTAGTAACTATGATTGAGGCAAGATTTATTAAAGATATGTTTTATGAGACTATTTTAGCAATGTGTATCTAATATGGACAGTTCAATTGTATATTATATTATATTCATCATATACACCACAAATTGCTAATACTATTTGAGCTCTCATAAACCAAGTACAGTTCTTATATTACCAACAGACACATGCATATATATATTAGCAGGAAACACATTGACAGCACTGCATTTACACAGAGCCTCACTGCAAGCACAAACGAAAAGCAGGTGGTGTCATGACTACAATATGCTGTCTGAAAATATGGACTTGTCCTTATTATGAGTCAGTTTCTTCATTACTATGCTGCTCTTCATGTAGAGATAATGTGAGTAAGGTAAACATTGCTCTTACTTGTCTCAGGACTGCTTCCAGCTGAACCAGTGTGTAAAGTCTGCAATATGACAAGTTTGTCTTGAACGGGGAAGTCGTGCTAGCTTACTTTACTAACCCCACCCTGTACTCATTGGTGTTCACATTTACAAAAGCCCAAACATGAAATCAGGAACAGCAGGACGCATTTTAATTCAAACTGTCTGCACAGCTAAGCATCATCCCTCCAGCTCTGTTGACTGTAGTCAATGTCTGTCCTTCTCAAAGGGACATGCAATTTCGTTTCAACATAAACAGTCTTTTTTTCTTCTTCCCCTGTACAGCTGTCAGAGGTGGGACCAAGTCATTGTTTTGCAAGTCTCAAGTAAGTCTCAAGTCTTTATCCTCAAGTCTCAAGTCAAGTCTCAAGTAATGTCAGGCAAGTCAGAGTCGAGTCTCAAGTCACTGGTGTAAAAGTCCGAGTCAAGTCACAAGTCTGAAATTTTGAATTTCAAGTCCTTTCGAGTCTTTAAAAAAAAAAAAACAACGAAAAAATAATGTTGCAGTTATATGCTAAATGTAAATATTAGACCATGTAATTTTTAAATCTGTGTTTTTCTCAACACATGACAAAATAGTGAACTTAGAAAATATACACAAATTGTGAAATTGCACCTCTTTAAAATGCAGCTCAATTAAACCTAGCTCCAAGAATAATTTTCACCGACAGTTCTGAGATAAGCTGCATGTTATTCTTGGATGCGGTTGTAGGACCAGCTTTAAAACCGCGTGACAAAAATATCATACACATTAAAAAAAACTGTATCACCAACGTAGCCTGGACAACATTTGCTAGTTAGATGAAGTCAGCTATCTCATCTTAGCATATTTATATGCATATTTATAATCATACGGTTCTTGGAGTGAGTGCACACACTCATGAAGTTTAGTAACTTCAGGTCACTGCAACAAGCCCAGGTACAGTTTACCGACGGATGGGTACAGGACCTTGAAATGCACCGTGTAGAAAGTAAAGACCATCGTACGTATCATAAGTTTACCAGTCTCACAAATTGTCGTCATAAATACACATTCCTTAACCGTTTATTAATAGGACCTTTGAGCTCAACGGTAATTAATTAGTAGTGGAAATAATTTCTGGTAGCATCACAGAAATGTAGCAGTGACAATAATACTGTATGCTGTAATCGTACTGGGCAATTAGTGATACAAAAAACCTGTTTTATCCTGTGAATAAAAGTATATGTTTTTGTCAATGTACCATAATAACAGAAGCGAAACGCAATATTGTGTCAGGACAATTCACTATTTATGCACAATAAATAAAGGAGCATAGCGCGACAATTTCTGTTCAGCGCCAGACTTGCTTGTAACCTATATCACCAATTATGTTAAGAAAAATGACGCATTAACTACAACAGCAGACTGACCTTCATGTAAATGCTTGGAGCAGACTAACCTGTGAGCTGGAGTGTTCTGGGACGTTATATTTGATCTTTGAATGGCTGCAATCCAGACCATCCGTCGCGTCTTTGTTACTTCGGAAACATGGCTGAACAATTTCTCTTCAACGACGTAATCCGATAACAACCGATCTCTTTACCCGTCGGCTTCCCGTGGCTGTCATGCGACCGGCTATTGCAGTTAATAATACAACGGCTTCTTGACATTTTTGTGTTTCTTTTTATCGCTGTGATTTCAATTGAAAGCCTGCGTGCGCTAGTACCTCTTGCCACGAGTTCCCAGAATCCTTTGCGGTTCTACCCGTGAATGACGTCACATTTTCAATCTCTATATAATATGCATGTTAAATTTTATATTTGGGGTGAAATATCAAGTCTTTTCAAGTAAACCGGTTCAAGTCCAATTCAAGTCCCAAGTCATTGGTGTAAAAGTCCAAGTCAAGTCACAAGTCTTAGAACATTTTTTCAAGTCAAGTCTAAAGTCATAAAATTAATGACTCGAGTCTGACTCGAGTCCAAGTCATGTGACTCGAGTCCACACCTCTGACAGCTGTTGCCTAAATCACAACACAGCTACAACAAACGATCAACATTTAACAAACTTTGTGACAGCAAACATGGTGTAAGCTGCTATTATTTCAGAGTGTCAGCAGTGAACATGTCAAAGCTGAGAGGTAGGTGATGGCTTATTCCACATCAAGAAGCTCTGATGTCTTGTTATACAACCACCAGTATGTGCACACATGCTAGAGCGAATTGCTGAATAGTATCTTTATAACAGGGTCACAGAGGGAGGCAAAAATAACACAGTGAGCTCATCACTAAAATCATGGCTGGGACAACAGTAGATCACAACAGTCATTAAAGAAGAACAGAATCTGCTGCTCTTTGCACCAGTGAATAAATACAAAAAACCAAATGCTGGTCACATTATAGCAGGATTTATTCAAATATCCATTTAAATGAATGATGGATACATTTAAATCTTTATTTCAGTTTTGAAGTCCTGAATGATTGATGAGGTTTCTGTGACTTTACCACCTTTCATGTAGAACTGAATTCGTATTTCTGTCAGAATGAGCACAGAGTCTGCCAGGGTTGGAGAATTCTGATAAAAACAAAATAACACAGATATACACAGTATATACTTGTTTATTATCAAGTGTAGTTGGCAGCGGCTTTATGAATTAAAAAAAAACTTTATGAGCCCCTTACAGACTGAATCTTCCTGTTTCCACCACATTAAAACCCACAGACAGCAGATGGGAGTAGTTGAAGTGGCAGCGTGTTTCTTTAATTTGTCACTCATCTGTGTTTCTCCTGCAGAGAAAAGAAGGCTGATGCAGTGTGACACCTGCTGTTCACTTGTTGTAACTGCTTCTGGTAATCTTCCGGTTTCTTCTGACTGTCAACTTTCTAAATACTGGAGAACAAATTTTTCTGACGTTCTAATGAATGTTTATCACTCTCTCTTCACAGCTACAACGTGCTAAGTTCACATTTCCCTTTGCTCTCCTTGTAAATTAGTCATAGGTGCAGTGTGAGCACCAGGAAGCAGAGTTGCAGTCTTACATGCCTCTCTGCAGCTTTTCTGCCCCTGTTATCTCCCCCAAACCCCATCCTCAGCTCAGATAAAATAATTGTTGTGGCTGATTGTAACATGTAGATGCTAAAACGAAAGCCTCAACACGGCATTTAATCTGTTTTTAGACTCAATCGGTTTCTTTCAAAAATGCAAAAGAACTCAACCTCTGTACCAACACAGAGCAGAGAGAGCAACCTGAACGCTACTCCAACAGAGGTCGATTATCTTCTTAATAATTTTGCCTCCTCACAACGTACGACTCTGGATACTGTAGCTCCTGTGAAAATAGAGCTTCAGATCAGAAGTACCTGACTCCGTGGTATAATTCTCAAACACGTACCCTAAAGCAGATTACTCGTAAGCTGGAGAGGAAATGGCGTGTCACAAATTTAGAAAATCAACATTTAGCCTGGAGAAATAGTTTGTTGCTTTATAAGAAAGCCCTCCGTGAAGCTAGAACATCTTACCATTCATCACTGATTAAAGAAAATAAGAAAGAAATTCAAATTTTATTTGTCACATACACAGTACAACATGTAGTGAGATGCTTGTGTCCGAGCTGCGGACAGACTGGAGACGTAGCCGCACCATTCCAGTGCTTGGTTTTAGCAAGGGAGTCTAGCCAGGACCCTTACTGGATACCGGGTGGGACTCAAACTTGCGATTCCCGCTGCAAAGTCTTTTTCTCTAATTGATTTTTCTGAGTTAACTTCAGTAATTACTTTCTCCAAACCATCAACGTGTCTTTTAGCCCGTTCTCTCTCCTGAGGCGTAACATGGCGACGTTTTGTCACGTCCCGCGGTGTTCCTTTTTATTAAAAAATTTAAAAAATTGAGACACCTTGGCCTATGGTACAATGTATACAATGTATGAAAAGATCTTTTTTGCAGATACTACTATGGCTCTGCAGATTTTTTCTTTTCTTTTATCCTTTGTCGGCTCACCTTGAGGCTGGCAAATCTGTCTATCACATTTTGGTGGTCAAGTCTCTCAAGCATCTTTCTCAACTGACATCACAGCCAGGTGCTGGAGTCTGCTTTGACCCATGGTCCTTCTCAGCCAGGTATGGAGCTGACTCAAGACACTAAAAGACCTTTCACAGCTACAGCTGCTAACTGGGTTTGTAGGGCAACCTGAATAACAGTTTTCAGTGTGGGGAAGATCTGATTATCCAGAAGATTGTACAATGTTAACATATCTGGAATGGCACCAGATGTTAATGTTTTTCAGCTAAAAAGAAACATGGCCTGACTCCTACCTAACTATATAAAGAGTAACTGAAGGTTAAATGCAGCTAATATGTCCTGTTTTAAGCCAGGCACTTACACCCCTGCTCCACTGCGTCTCAGCTACCATCGCTCTGGCAGCAACGGCGCTAGAGCCAGAGAAGGGGAGAGGCGAGCTGGAACAAACCACTTTGGGAGGGGGGAAGGGTTTATCTATACTTTTATTATGATCTCAGTATGCTTTTTATATTTTTAGTAGTGTGTCCCACAAACAGCAAATATTGTCAAAAAAAAAAGTAAGAAATCTTTGGGGGTGCTTTGATTCATTTTGGGGATGCTGAAACACCCTCAAAATGAATCACCCCCTGGTCATACCATCACCAATAAAATGTAAAAGGTCTTCCCACCCCGACACAGCCCAGCTACAAAAACCTATACAGTGAAACATTGCAGTTATTTTGACACACCTCACAAATATCAGATTACAAAACACCCCCCAGCTAAACAATATCCCAACTAACTAAATCAAATCAAACTGAAAATTCAACCCACTCCCCCCCTCAGCTCTCATCAGATGGTTCAACCCACTATCAGTGGGTGATTGGAGAACTCCTTTCAGGTGGACATCATTAAGCCATAATCATGTGTGCACTCCATGACTAAGGCCTTCAGGAAGTTGACTTCAAGGGAGAGAGAGAGAGAGGTTAATGGACTTCAAAACAAAAGCATAACAAAATCAAAACTTCCTATTAGACACAGTGAGTGCGTACATCATTTAGTGAGGGAGATGCTCCCCAGCACCCTCACATCGTGATAAATATTTTTGGTCATATCGCCCTGCTCTGCAATATTCTTTCTGGCATGGTTGTATTATATTCATATTGTATATAGCACTTGTATTCTATTTTATTCTAGTTTATTCGATTGTATATAGTATTTTATTTTATTCTGTTGTGTATAGTATCTTTTTGATATCTTATTCCAGTGTTTTTCTCTAATTTTTCTATGCAACTTTGCACTGTCCACTGCTGTAACAAAACAAATTTCCCACGCGTGGGACTAATAAAGGTTATCTTATCTTATCTTATCTTATCTTATCTTAAAACTCCTTCGATCAAACAACTACTATATCCTGAGTCAAACTTTCACACTAGCCGCAGGTTCTGACTGAAGATAGCAATCTTAAAAACATCAACAGGGTGTTTGTTGCTATTTCAGCTGCTCTCAGGAATGTCTGTAGGTTTTACTATGGTAGAAACAGGAAGATTAAGCTTGTCAGGAGCTAATAAAGTCAACAACATGGTTTCATACAGCAGCTGCCAACTGCAGTTCTTACTAAAAGTAAGCCAAACGTGTATGTAATAATGGATTGGATTTATATAGCGCTTTTCAAGGCACCCAAAGCGCTTTACAATGCCACTATTCATTCACTCTCGCATTCATACACTGGTGGAGGCAAGCTACAGTTGTAGCCACAGCTGCCCTGGGGCAGACTGACAGAAGCGAGGCTGCCATTTCGTGCCATCGGCCCCTCTGGCCAACACCAGTAGGCGGTAGGGTAAAGTGTCTTGCCCAAGGACACAACGACCAGGACAGAGAGCCCAGGGATCGAACCGGCGACCTTCCGGTTACAGATGCGATTCCCAACCCCCTGAGCCACGGTCGCCCAAATGTACTGCATTTGTTTCGGATTATTTCTAGCCGCAATTCACAAGCCGTTCTTTAATGGGTATTTCTGAAAAAAGAAAGTCTATCATTTTTTATATCAAAAGCAGCCGCAGCATGGAGGTGGAATTATTGTATTCAAAACTTCAACGTGGGAAAAAATCAGAAAAAAATTGTTTGAGTGCTGAAAATTAAGCAGCTACTCTGTATTTTGAGTGTGAGCACATGTCAGTGGGGGTGGGGTGTAAAGTAGGCAACCACAACTTCCCTGTTCATGATAAACTCATATTACAGATTTTACCCACAGGTTCTACTGAAAGCAGTCCTGAGGTAAGTAAACACTAAGCTGACAGTTATTCACAATTTTTCTACCTCAGGAGCAGCATAATTATGAAGAAACTGCCTCATAATTAGGACAAATCATTATTATAAGATTGCATTTATTTATTTTCTGCTTGCAGTGAGCTTCTGTTTAAATGCAGTAAATGTAAATGTGTTTATCTGTAATGCACAAAATACACTTGCTTCTGCACAGATTGGTTAATAGAGACTTGATAACAGATCAGTAGTTTGTTTTCAAATCTTTGCTACCAAGATCTTTCCTTAAATCATTAGTTGTGTAATATATAGCTGTAAACATAATCAGTTTTTAGTTTAGTAGATAGAAAAGTTTCTTAAGTTAATCCTACCTTAATGATGGTTCATTTAAATGAGACTTTGTATCCAATTGTTTAGTATGATCATGGATTTAGACAATTCCCTTAAAAGTAACTGTATGAAAAAGATGTTTAACATAGCACATCAGCTAGAACGGCTAGAAGCTAAGTAGAAGGACATTATTATTATTATTATTGGACATTTTGGTCATTAAATTGGTGCAGTTTTGATATTAAGACTACATATATTACTGTATATATTGCATGATATTGAACTCAAAGTTGGATACAAAAAAAATCACTATAGATTGTAACATTTGCAGTTGGTGTAAAAAAATCCTAAAGCTTTTAGGAAAACACTATGGCAACTGGAAATGTGTCAAAAGTACTACAACTCTACAATGTTCATAAAAAGTACATTTTTGAATTGCTTCACTGGATATGGCAAAATTAAGGTGCAAATGAAATTAGGTGATTATGCGTGGGGCAAGTTGGAAGTGTTCTGATTTTTCCTATTGTGAAGAGCAGTGTTTACAAACCTTGTCTGCTATTTCACACAGATGTTGTTTTTTTGCATGTCTTTTCAGATGAGAAGAGTATGTTCTTTTACAGCAACTCCAACTGCACAGTTAGACAGTTAGATATGCTGAATGCACCTCCAGAGATAATATGGGTCAACACTGGTATCTGTCTTTCTTTGACCATAGTGATCCTCTGTTGTATTTGTGTGGTAAGTAAATAATAACTTAGATTTGTGTATTTTTATAAATCTATGACTATGTGAACAATGTGAAGGTTTAGCAAATAATGGGACTGCAATAATTTGCTTGAAATGTGCTTCTGTACAAATTGAGGGACTATAAATGTGTGCATTGGTTTTTTATTTATTATTTAGGTATCTCCTTATTAAAGCAAAAGTTCTGTTGGGTGTACAGGGCATTCAGATGAGGGAGCTCCTGTCATTTAGGGTGAGGGGTATTTTGGGTGGGTTGAGGGCGGCCTGTTTCAGAATCATACATTTTGTAGTGACCTCACTCAGCAGCTTCCCTTCTGATCTCCATACATACAGCTGTGTGTCAAGTTTGACAAACTAATAGTTTGAAAACCAATAACAAAAAAGAGCCACTTTCACAGGGACATCAAATTCATTTTACGACATACAGCCCACTTTGATCTTAAGTAGTCTGTAGGAAACTCCCCTTTCTGTCACTGTAAATATGTTTAACTACACATGAAATCCCTGAGGTATCTTAATATATGAAGGTGCAATTTCAACAGCATGTCTCAAAATTTCTACATGATAAATGCATCAATTTACAGAAAACAAAGTTGTGATTGTTCCTTAGCCAGACTGTCCTGTATTTATAAAACAGAAAGGTTTTGATCATTAACAGAAAATCTTCTTTTTTTAACTAGATTAATATAGATGGTTAAAACAGATATATCTGTGTTAATTTTTTTTTGTATCTATTACTTAATTACTTTGGTTTAGCATGAATGACTATGGAGAAGTTTAACAAAAGGAATAGCTGTAAAAACTACAAAAATCCAAAAGTGTATTCGATCCTTTACATTTTCCTGCCTTCTGGCCCATGACATCCCTGCTACAGTCTACAGATAACACTGATTGTTACTTTGTTTGTGTCTTCTGTCTTTTCTTTCATTACATCATTATTATAGTTATGATTTATGTGTCCTGTAGGTACAAAGGAGTCAGATCCCTATCATCTATTACACAAACCACCTCATCTCTAATCTAATCCAGATCTGCATAATGATTGTTTGGGAAGCAGGAGTGCAAAGTAGCACACGTGTTATTATTAACTGCGTTGCTGTGTTGGCCAGTCTTTACTTCAAGCTGTGCATTGCCCTGGAAAGGTACCTGTCTTTCACTGTGTTTGCATGTCTCTGAACATTATATTGTATTGTCAGCAAAATATTATTCTGCACTGTTATAATCAGAATATGTATCTTGTGATGCAGGTATTTTTTCATCATGCACCCACTGTTGGACTGCCTCAGAGAAACTAAGAGTTCTGTGCTGGTCTGTGTTCTGGTCTGGGCTTTTTTCTATTGTCAGTGTCCCTCTTGCAATACTCTTGAAAGAAATTGTACATTTCAGAATGTATGGACTCCTCCCTGGCCCTGTGTTCATCTTCTGCTTAGCTCAGACCTACACAGGCCTGCCTGCTGCCACCTCAGTGTCCACTGAGGAAAAACAGAGAAGTCTCAGAACTCTGATTCTGTTGTTCCTTAACTATTTTCTAATAATCTTTCCTGCAATCATCTGTGATATTTCCTGTTTTTCAATTACTTTCTATCGTATCATTTTGATCTTGTACCTGTTCTCTCCGTTGGTGGACTTGATTCTGTTTTATTTCCATGCACAATTGGCATGTTGTCTATGCTGCTGCAATGCAGAGAGCACTGTATCAGATGTAGCAGCTGATCAACAAATTGGCTGATGGTAGTAAAAATAGTTAAAGTGTTTCTCAATTAATCACATACCGTCCTTATCAGCCTCCTAGCCATGCATGTCTCAGCTGAAGTTTGTAATAATGAAAAAAAATCACAACTTTATATTCCAATATTAAACACAGAAATACCATCTTACATTTTTTTTATAATTTTTTATAATTATGCTTCCCAAAACATACTCCTTTCTTTCTATGAACAAATAATATATCCAATTATCCAGCCATACTCTTCTGCTCCTCTGCTTTAGTGTTGCAGGTGGGTGGAGCCTAGCCCAGCAGTCATATATGACTTTTTAGCCCTTACATACTATTCAGGTCTAATTTAACACATTTTACATTTGGCAGGAGAAAAGTCATCCTAGATATCTGTCTTTCGACCTGGAAGTGGATTACTTTTCCGAAATACATATAATACAAAAACGTAATGAATACACAAAAATCAAAAATTAACATTTTATGCTGTTGTATAGCTGCTGAGATTGTTTGGGTCAAATGTGACTGATTGCAGAACCACCAGTTCAAGGTTTCTTTAAATGTTATTATACAGAATACAATTACATTTCTTTCACTACTGCTTAAAAAAAATCATCTTTATTTGTGAAGTAAAAGAGATAAAGTAATATTTATTTTATTATTTGCCTTTTTTATTACATAGAACATATGAAATTATGACAAATATGAAATAATTTCACTGCCACACATTGTAATTTCAAAGTGTCAACATATGATGTAAACATAAAATAAATCTAATTCCCAAATCATTGCTGGGTCATATCATTTGTGTAAATGCTGTTTAAAACTCTAGCTGTGTGTGTTCTTTAATACTCTGTGACGGTCAAATAAATTAAAAAATGTAAAAAAGAATTTAAAATGTGAACCTGCATGTGCGATGAGTGCACTTTTTTGGACCTTTGGTGACAGAGTTCAAGGAGTCTGTGACACTGTTATTTTGGCCTTTGAAGGATCATGGGGGAATCGCCAAACAGTTTCACAGTAAAACAACAAAGGAGAGATTATATATGTGGCAGCCTCACTTCTGTCTGCCCCAACTGTAGCTGCCTCCACCAGTGTGTGAATGAATAGTGGAATTGAAAAATGCTTTGAGGGAAAGCGCTACATAAATGCAAGCTATTATTATTAAGAGTAGCAGGGGGACACGTATGTATATCATGTTTACAGTACAAATAGAATAAACTTTATATTCTAAAATAAATACCCAACAGTATTAGAAAGAAACACCAATAATCAGAGATTACTTGACAAAAACGTGACAACAGATAATTAATCAGTAGAGAGAGAGAAATTAGATCAAACTTTATTAATCCCTTGGGTGGGTTCTTCCAGGAAATTCTGTATCCAGTAGCACAGCACCGACAGAAGTTGCAAAAGAATGTAAGCAGAAACAGAAATATATCATATATACACATATATAAATACAGAGTATATAAGAGTATATATATATATAATATATAATAGTATATAAATAGGAATAGGAATGCAAGGGAACTACACATTTCAACTATTTTGAGTCTATTGCACCGTTGAATATAGAAAAATTATTACACAGTGAAAAAGGCACTACAGCTTAGTTGTTCCCGCCCTCCTTTGTCCCCTTTTCCCCTCCCTCTCCCCTTCAGCGAGGTGTTAAACAGTTTAATGGTGTGTGGGACAAAGGAGTTTTTAAGTCTGTTGGTCCTCGACTTTGAGAAAAGCAACCTGTCACTGAACAGACTCCTCTGGTTGTTTATGACCGTGTGCAGAGGATGCCCAGCATTGTTCATAATGTCCAACAGTTTCTTTAATGAATTAAATAAAGTAATTTGGAATTTGATGATGAAGATAATATAATGCTGTCAAAATGTCCCCCTTCCATCCTTAGTCAGCAGGATGCCATGAAGAATAAGGTGGTACCAATTTGCCTTGAGGCGACTTTTGTTGTGATTTGGCGCTATATAAATAAAATTGAATTGAATTGAATTGAATGTGTAACTGTTGACCGTGTGGGACATTTGCCCAAGTCTAAAGCTGGAAACCAATCTTTGTTCACAAATGTTTGTGCTTCAACTATGTTCCCATATTTTCAAACGTCAAGATAAAGATTGTTAATCTCTGGCGTTACTCTGGCACAGATAGACAGACTGGAATTATTGTACAGTATATTAAACTAAAAAGTGGGCCACATCTTGAAAAAAACAAAAAAATGGTTCTGTGCTGCGAATCAGTCAAATCTGCGCTGTGAGTGTTACCACATGTGAGTGGGGGTGGGGTGTAAAGTAAGCACCTGAACTTCCTTTTAGGACAAAATCATCATACTAGAGATTTTAACCACCTCAAAGCAGTCCTCAGGTAAGTAGAGCCAATGTTTTCAGGTTTTTTTTTTAATTATTATTGGTACTTGAAGAGGAGCATAATTCATAATTCCAAATTCAGGGGCCCAATCCTTCAGAGGCCGCATTTGTAGGCCGATTACGTCACAGCGTTACGACAAAGGCTGTCCAAATTCGAAGACTCCTCCAAATGCGATAAATGTATCTTCCTTTTCCCCAGAGTTGAAGGATGGGTTGGGTGTATCCTTTGTTGCCCAACCTATTGTGGATAAATATGTTGGGTTTGCATGATAAAAAGAGAGGCCTCTGTTTGTAGAAATGCAGCAGAAGAAGTATGAATAGCTTGAGCAGGGGGAAGGATCATGTGAAACTGGGCATCATGTGTAAATATAGGGGTAGTTAATTCAGGAGGGGAGACGCCTGGGATGTGTCTATATCCACAGGGTGACTTCTGACCTGGCCTTAAGGAGGAAGTAAGGAGGGAGAAGAAGTAGAGCAACTGGACATTTCCATTTCTGAGAATAGCAGGAGGAGTAGGGAGCCAGGACATATGTGGGTAAAAGGCAAGACAGTTACAGATATACAGTGGCTTGCAAAAGTATTCGGCCCCCTTGAACTTTCCCACATTTTGTCACATTACAGCCACAAACATGAATCAATTTTATTGGAATTCCACGTGAAAGACCAACACAAAGTGGTGCACATGTGATCCACACAGAAATGTGGTCACAATTGTGAGTTAAGTGTCGTGATATATGGAGATTATTTTGCATGTTTTATTTTGCTGGTTTATTGGTGTAATTTAAAGCCACAATGTCATGTAAATTCCCTGTTGCCAGGAGAGTGTATAACACTTTGGACAGTAGGGGGCAGCAGCGTGCTTTGGGAACTGAGTCGGGTGCATAGCTGCCGTAAGTTTTCCATTCTGGCAAGACTGACCAGGCGAACGGCAGCGTGTCTCCTGTGCTCACTTTCTCTCCTGTTTTACAGGTCAGTAATGTGGTCAAAAACATAAAGAAATACACAGCTGGACACTGTGATACTTAAACTTTCATGACATAAGACGGGTCTGTGATATGTGATGTATTATACTGTCACTATGTGAGCTACTTTAGCTCTGTAAGATGTTATAGCTAGGCTATATGCCTGGGTAACGCTAGCAAGCTGTTGCAACTGCGTATAATACGCCATATAATAATAAGAAGCACCAACCCAGTTGGGTTTACAGTTCCTGATAAACTTGTAGCTTTGTGTTCATGACAAATGTTTTGTATAACGTGTGTGTAAAGTGTTCTGAGCCTGCCTGAAGTCATGTGTAAACTTGCTGTTTCAGTGTTAGAATCTAACTGGTCTGAAAAAGACATATGAAGTGAGAGCGCTAATAAGAGTACGGCCTACAAAAATGCTGGCAAGGAAAGTAGTGCAGTAATGTTGAAAGTAGAGTTTCCTTTCTATGATAAGACACTACCATGATGATGTGAATTATTTTGTTTATCTCATTTATGGGAAAAGAGGTGTAGTTGTCATTTGTTTCATTCATTTAAACCCTTTGTTGTTTTATGCCAGTAGTGTGGACTAATATTGAAATGTACTGGTGGAAAACAAGCCATGTGAAGGAATGAGCAGTTATTGTGAAATTGAGTTAACAAAAGAGTGGAGCAGATATGCTTGTGTTGTATGAATAAATTCTGGCAAGACTGACCAGGCGAACGGCAGCGTGTCTCCTGTGCTCACTTTCTCTCCTGTTTTACAGGATCGTAATCTGGCTACGCGCCCATCATAGTGGGGCCTGTAACACACACGTGAGAAGTGGAACGAAAATCATACATGATTCCAAACATTTTTTACAAATAAATAACTGCAAAGTGGGGTGTGCGTAATTATTCAGCCCCCTTTGGTCTGAGTGCAGTCAGTTGTCCATAGACATTGCCTGATGAGTGCTAATGACTAAATAGAGTGCACCTGTGTGTAATCTAATGTCAGTACAAATACAGCTGCTCTGTGACGGCCTCAGAGGTTGTCTAAGAGAATATTGGGAGCAACAACACCATGAAGTCCAACGAACACACCAGACAGGTCAGGGATAAAGTTATTGAGACATTTAAAGCAGGTTTAGGCTACAAAAAGATTTCCCAAGCCTTGAACATCCCACGGAGCACTGTTCAAGCCATCATTCAGAAATGGAAGGAGTATGGCACAACTGTAAACCTACCATGATCCATTTGGCTGGAAGGCGGGTTTTAAAGGTAGAAGCCTGGCAGTGCTGGTGTTAATATTACTCTTTCTGGGTCACAAAATAAACTTTTAAGATAATTTCAGGTGAGAATGTAGCTGTGTAGACTTCAAATATCTGCTCGATTTATCAAGACATCACATATTTGTGCTCCGACGTTTTCGGAGACGTCCGTTACCCACCAGCTCGATATCTAGCCGGGGGTTCAAGGGTCGCTAGAGCCAGCGAGAACAGCGAACTCCCGGTACATTGTTTTCAAACCCCCGCGGTGTTTTGCTATTCAGGTTAAACATGATATTTAAGTCCTTTAGATAACTTAAAAATTTTATTGTTTGGCTTTTTTCAGTGTTTTATTTATTCCTGAGTAAATCAGTTTGGCTGAGATTGTTAATTTTGAGTAGCAGAGATTAAAATGACTCGTTCTTCAGAAATAAGGTGACAAACAAAACACAGACAAGCACTGAGATAAACTATGGTGGATGCTAATTGGTTCAAAGAAGGCAGGCAAGAAAATGATTTGATTTATTAAGTTAAGACATTAAGTCTGCTGTATATAGCTATTTAGACCTATTTTGAAGGAGCTTCAAAACAGCTTGGTATGGATATAGCTACATATTACAACATACAGTATACTAGTTGATAGGTAGCTTGTTACTGAACATGTTACAATTATACAAAAACAAAAAAAAGTCAAACATAAGCGAAACCATTATTCAAATAGAAGCAGGAAGAAGCATAAACACAAGTTTATTTACATTTTGCTACATGTATTTGGTTTTTTAACCCCAGAAGCACACATGTATATCTTTATATAAGCTGGCCAACGTAGGAGATAGAAGCCACTGACATCAAGAACAGGAAGCTCCTGACCCTGCATGGAGGCTTTCACAACATCTCCAGCACCCTGAAGCTGTATGCTAAGCGTAAAGGATAAGACCAGTAACTAGTGAGTGTCAGTACCACAGTCTAGGAGGCAGCGAACATCCACGAATACATCAGGAAGCGTGCTCAGTGAATACCACATGTGGACCGGATTTTAAAAAAAAAAAGAAAACAGAAAATCTTAGGTTTCAAAAAATACCCGTGTATGTGTGGACGTAGCCATAGAAACAAAGAAAACAAAAGAAAAGGAAAAAAGGTAAACTATATGGGAAATGTTAAAAAAAAAAAAAGGTCTTTTTTCAGTGTTCAATATTGGAATAAAAAGAGTGTTCATAGCAGCTTCTAAAACATTTTTAAGATTATTTACACAGACACACTTCAGTTGAGAGAAGCACAGCTGACAGTCTGATGTCCTCGTGCAACGGTATTTGTGAAGGATTTTTTTTGCCTCAGTTCTCAGAAACTCTTCAACCATTTCCGTCCTTATTTCTCTCTCGTGTCTCTTTTAATCAAAACACCTGTCTGTTCTAAAGTAAGCCACACTCATCATCAACTTCTTCATCTGATGCAGTGGTGGCCACACACCACACACATGCAGAGAAGATGTAAGAAAACAGAATCAATTCCAGAAAAGGACCAAGCAGAAACAAGATCCAGCTGATATAACTTTGAATAACTAGAATATCAAAGATCATTGTGGGAACGGTTCCTAGAAAGTAGTTAAAAAACAACAAAATCAAAGTTCCCAGACTTCTCTCTTTTTCCTCAGTAGGCATTGAGTTGGCAGCAGGCAGGGCTCTGAAAGTCTGAGCTGAACAGAAGATGAACACAGGAGCAGGGAGAGCGGCATAAACAAGTAATCGTTGAAATTCATGTAAGACTATCGCAAGAGTGACACTGACAATACAAAATGCCCAGACCAGAACACAGACCACCACCGAACTCTCAGTTTTTTTAAGACAGTCCAGCAGTGGGTGTGTGATGGAAAAATACCTGTAACACAAAAGAAACACAAATTCTGATTATCACAGTGCACAATAGTACATTTCTGAAAGTAAGGATGCTTCACAGTACAAAGATCATGTTTAGAGACATGCAAGGATGCACACACACTGAACAGGTACCTTTCCAGAACAATGCACATCCTGAAGTAAAGGTTGGCCATCATAACACAGTAATAAATAATGATGGTGATGATGCTTTCCACTCTTGTCACCCAAAGGGTCATTATGCAGATCTGGATTAGGTTGGTGATGAGGAGATTTGTGTAATAGATGATAGAGACCTGACTCTTCTGCACCTGCAGGAAATATAAATGTAATTAACTCGTAAATAATTTTATTTATATTTAATATAACTTACATTAATGCAGTAATAAACATGACATGAGCAGCACAAGGAGACATAAAACAGTGATCAGTGTTCAGTGTTGGGGAGTAACGGAATACATGTACCGCCGTTACGTATTTAAAATACAAAATATGAGTATGAGCAGCCTTTCAACGCCTCTCTCTGTCTCTCGCCTCTCTCTGTCTTGACCCACACAACAAAGTAAAGCTAGTTTTTGGCTATGAGCCCGACACAGAACCCGACATATTAGCCAGAGGTCCCTTTACTACGGTTTGGAGCCGCGGACCTTCAGTAACAGTAATAAATCACACAGCAATAGTACATTCATGTAGTTGTAAAAAAGCATGATAATATATTAAGTAATCCATTACTCTCATTGAGTAACGTATTCTGTAGTGGAATACATTTTAAAAGTAACCTTCCCAACCAGAGATGGGCAGTAACGCGTTACGTAATGGGAAACTCACAGAGAAACTCGCGGATTCTTCCACTGACCGCTGCAGCACACCTGCACCAGGGTAAACCTCCGCCTACCCCACTCCTGCTTTACAGGTGAAAATAGAGCAACAGGACCGCTAGTCTTTGACTTTATTTATTTTCTGCTGTGTTTTACTTGCATCTATTTGAAAGAGTGAGTGTAAACACACAAAAAAAAATATTCTATGTTCTGGAATGTGCAGAAAAATATTAAACAAATTTCTTCCAGTCAGAGAATGTTGCATATAATTTAATTTTTGCTTGATACATAAAGTTAAAAGGTTAAAACTAATAAAACAAGTTTAAAAAAAAAAGAGACTTTTCCATTTGATTACATTTTGTATGATGGATTATGCAGAAAAAGTAAAATTGGGCTGAAAGATCTATCACTTTATCACCTCTTCAGGTTGTAAATCGTGTTTTTAAAAAGTAACTAGGATAAATAATTACTTTTGAAAATAAGTAATCAGTAAAGTAATGGGATTACTTTTTTGGGGAAGTAATCAGTAATTAGTTACTGATTACTTTTTTCAAGTAACTTGACCAACACTGTTCCCAACACTGTCAGTGTTTTCATTAGACTGTAGCAATCCTGCTAAACACAAACTGGCTCCTGACTAGATTATTTTTCGACTTTTCTATAATATTCTTACTCAAGATTCAAGATTCTTTATTTGTCACGTGCATATACGAGTACAACACGCAGTGAAATGTAAATTTAAATAAAATAAAATAAAACAATCGGAAAAGTCGAAAAATGAGACATACATATGCTATTCTTTTGCTCTAATATCATACCTACTCCTTTATTTTATTTTTAATGGTTATCGAACTGGTGGCTGTGGTTCAGCAGGTAAAGATGGTCATTTTGGGTTCAATCCCTGGCTGCTCCAGTTTACATGCTAAAGTACGCTTCATCAGTGTGAATGTTAGATAGAAACCACTGAAACAGAAAAAGTGCTTTTGTGACACAGAAGTACTTTGAGTGCATGAGTAGAAAAGCACAATTTAAGAACAAGTACATTTAACAAACTGCCTAAATCACCTACTTCATTTTTCTAATTTTTCTATGGTGGATTTTATTTCATGTTTGAGTACTGCTCAGAACAGAAACCAGTAGCTTTCAAACCAGTTTAAACCAATGTCCATCCAAGTTCTGATTATATTCAGAATGGCTTCTGTTCTCTCCATTCTTCCACTGAACTTAGAAAAAACTAAAAACCTTTTAAAAACCCAGCAACTTTAAATTGCATTACACATTACCGGTACAATACTTTTAACTTATAAAGGCTCCTAATGTAGGGCAGAGTAGTGTGTCATGACACATAAATTCTGAAAAAATATTAGTGATCATTAATAATAATCAAAATAAATAGTTAATATAAGAAACATACCTTTCAACCTTACATGTATTTTGAAAGCGGGTTTTTTAAAATCTGGAATGTACCCCATTTACCCCATAATTACACTATGTGGTAAAATTAATGTGATTAAAATGATGGCGGCCCCGCAGTTCAATTATGTTTCCATGATGTTACCCGTAAGAATTCCTTTACACATATTTAGTCAATTTGAGAAGCTAATTCAAGATTATTCAAGAAGCCAAGAGTGAATATAAAGAAAATGTGGGCCTCTAAAGACATTGGGGGAATGGCCCTCCAGAATGTGAAGTTGTATAATTTAGCATTTGAAATGTCAAGACTGGTCAAGCACTGGACAGGATCGGACTCTGAGCTGAGCTGGATGAAGATCAAACAGGAACTAGTGAGCCCTTTTGCACCCTTGGATGTTCTCTCACGGGGCTCAGCTATTAATGGACAAGACTTTCATGATAACCCAGTGCTCGGGTATTCTAAAGCTGTCTGGGTAGAGGTGCACAATGTGTGAAGCATCTCATTTAAGACAACCTTATCTCGCTATGGAACAACACTGCTGTACAGACTGGGAATGGCTTGTCAAAGGCATTCACAGGATAAGCGATCTTTACTCAGGGGGAGCGTTTATGCTGTTCGCTGAAATAACCCAAAAATATGGTTTGATAAGGGAAAATTTTTTTTGGAAATATTTACAAATAAGGGATTGTATTACCAAAGGAAAATTTACTCAAAGCACAAATACAGTGGTGGAGTTTTTAGAATTGTCCAGTACAGCACATAGAGCAGCTGTTTTCAATCTGTTTAACAATCTAAAAAAATAGATATGTGAGAACTTGAGCATTATATGGCAGAGAGATTTGAGTTGTGCAATTTCTAAAGAAGACTGGTGTAGAATTTTAAATATGTAAGCGAGGCCAGGGGTAAATTTACTCAGTACAAATTAATACACAGATGGTACTTCACTCCGTCCAAACTTTATAGAATGGGAATCAGTCCCAATAATATATGCTGGAAATGTAGCTCAGATCCAGAGACATTTATGCATGCTATTTGGGAATGTGGGAAAGTTTATCCCTTTTGGCAAAAAGTATTAAACAAAATAGGAAGGTGGATTGGTTTGATAATACCCTTGTCACCAAGACTGCGCTTATTAGGGGATTGGTCTGTGCTTGTGGGGCGATCGTGGCTCAAGAGTTGGGAGTTCGCCTTGTAATCGGAAGGTTGCCGGTTCGAGCCCCGGCTTGGACAGTCTCGGTCGTTGTGTCCTTGGGCAAGACACTTCACCCGTTGCCTACGGTGGCGCCAGTGTCCGGCAGCCTCGCCTCTGTCAGTGCGCCCCAGGGTGGCTGTGGCTACAATGTAGCTGCCATCACCAGTGTGTGAATGGGTGGATGACTGGATATGTAAAGCGCTTTGCGGTCCTTAGGGACTAGTAAAGCGCTATATAAATACAGGCCATTTACCATTTTACCTGGGGTTTCAAAATATGATTTTGTGGTTATAAAGGTGGGGGTGATCACAGCAGCCCGAGTTATCCTCAGTGTGTGGAAGGAACCATCTCCTCCAGAATATAATAGGTGGAAAGATAATATGCTGAAAATGGTGCCGTATGAAAAATTCTTGGCTAGGATTAATGATGATAGGGAGGGTTTTGACAAATCATGGGGACGTGTTTTTGGCTGAGATTGTTTTTTATTTTGTCTGGGCAATTATCTTTTGTTAAACTTTATGTTTGCTGTGTTGTATGTTTGTTTAGGCACTCAGTAACGGAATAACTTAAGAATTTGATTTATTGTCCCTTTTGTGTGTGTGTGTGTGTGTGTGTGTGTGTGTGTACCGATAGTTAGTAACTGTTGAAAATAGACCCAAAATGTAAAGGTGAATTAACCATGGTATTGGAAGCTGTCTTTTTGTTGTTGTTGTTGTTGTTGTTGTTTGTTGTTTTGTTTGTTGTTTTGTTTTGTTTTTGTTTTCGTTTGGTTTGATGTTAAAAACAAATAAAGACTTCACTTACAAAAAAATCTAGAATGTGAATTTGCCTGTGTCTAAAAGAATTTGGGTAAACGTCTGTTGGTTAAATGTCCTGTTGCCTTTAAATGAAATATATTTGACAGTCAACTGTAAAAGGTGGGCTATAGAAACAAAGTATCGACTATATTATGCTAGTATTAGGCCGACTCTAATACCACCATTGGTATTGGCAATAAAGACATTTGTATTGATACGGCCATCGCTATTACAAGAGTTAAACACCCTACTTTGTTATCCTTTGTCATCAATACAGATGCCAAATCAAGAGCTTTCAATATCAAACTGACCTGCTCCAATTCATTAATTTAAACAGAGAAGATATCATCCAGAAATGACGTAAGGAACGAAAAGCATCGGTCCCCAACCTTTTTTGCGCCAAGGACCGGTTTAATACCAGACTGTGGAGACACAAGACACACGACACAGTAGCAAATATTTTCACAGACCGACCTTTAAGGTGTTGCGGATAAATACAACAAAATGAAATGATACGACCAAGACAAAAACTGTGGTATTGTGTAAATATAATAATAAACATGAATTCACTGTGTAATTGTGTAACTTTATTAGCAGCGTCCTCCTGAAATGTGTCAACAACATTGAGAGTAACATCCTCCTCTCTGCCCCTTAATGCTCTCTGGTTGCTATGGTAATGCATAAATATTTCTTTCAAAATAAGACACACAACTACAACACCGGAAAAGACCCAGGGAAACCAAGTTAACAATAAAAACCCTTAAACCATAGATTTCCCAACCGAGCCTCTACTCTCGCAGCCTGGTCCCAAACGACAAACGGACCAGTACCGGGCCAGGGCCCGGGGGTTGGGGACCGCTGACGTAAGCAATGATGGGTTTTTTGCTAAATGTTCTAATTATTCACATAATTGTGGACTCACAAAAAGAGATTAACAAGTCATTATTTACTTACCATATAAGACACACAGTAGATGATCAGTATAGTGAGAGGAAGGCAGACACATATGTTGATCCACATCATCACTTCAAGGACACATCGCTCCTGTCGATGACTTTCTGTGAGGGGGTTTTTCAATGTGTAAACCACTTTGTTGTGTGGGATAGGAAGTGGTGGAAAAAGCATTAGGTTACCATTGTTCTTAAATCTAAATATATAATATAAATACATGCAATTGTGTAAAAATAACTTAAATAAAATAAAGTAAGGACTAATTAGGTCACAGTGAGAGAAGCACAGAGTTTACCTGAAAACTTTCCCTGTAACCTCCCAGTGTGGCCACAATTTTCACCCTACAGTACAGTCATCTCTTTACCTTCAAAGCTAGACTTTTTTCCTTTCTTCTTTTAAATGAACCTTTTCTCACAGCGGACACACACTTTTAATCTGTAGCTCTGCTCTAAAAGAACGTACGTACCTGGACCCGCCTACTATCCTCGGAAACGTAAAATGATTGGCTAGAATTCAAAGTGTCTGACATCTCAGGGAAAAAAAGCACCGAAATAAAGCACCGAAATGTGCGCTGCTTTTCGGTCTGGTTACTACCATGGCACCGGATACCGGTACCCATCCCTATCCTTGAGCCTGTGAGGATTCTCACCTGTGAGGTATTCTGACTTCCTCCCACAGCGTGGAAATATGGATGGGATTGTAACTGGTGATTCCAAATGCCTGTATTAGCTGGGCACCATGCTATCAGTTTTAACTATTTATTTACTACTTTCAATAAGAATAAATAAAAAATTGCATTGTTTTCATATTTATTTATTTAGAAATTTTCAGCTGCTGGTGACAGACAGGCAGCAGCCTTTTATCCTGAGTGGCACGATACTGTGTAAACTGAACTGACTGCTGTTACACTCCAGTGATGAAACTCCTGATTTAGGCTGCACTGGCAGGTCATAGTTAGAACGCACGTGATTTCTCCCCAGCGCCTCCCGTCTACACGTCAGAGTACCCGAGATACTGAACCCCACTGAATCTGCATATGAGTGACATATTTTAACACACACTCCTAAACTCACTGACTCTATCATGCCTTAGAGAGGCATATTACTGTTATGATAGAGATCACATTAATCTTAAAATAAAGAAATAAAAAAAACCTGTTATTATTGTTACATTTGTAGCAAAATAAATCTGCAGTCTTACTGGAAAGTTTTGTTTTATTTACAGACTTCTGACTTTACTTGTGAGCACTGAAGTAACCACTCGATCTTCAAGACGACTCAACATTTCATGTTTTATTTTTTCCATTTCTCCTTTCTGTTTACTTTCTCTGCCTCAGGATCGCGTGGGTGCTGGATCGCATCCCAGCTGTCACTGGGCCAAAGTTGACGTACACAGTGAGTATTTTTATTAATTTCGTGACTTATTGTTTCGTATTTTCAGTCAACAATTTTTGAGATATTACATTTTTTTTCCTTTTAAATATGACTTTAGTTTTTTTTTTAAAAGAAAGCAAAACAATATATTTACATATTAACAGAAATAAAGAGTATAATAATATTATGTATTAATAATGTCAGCAATACAGAAATATTTACATACTGAACAACACATGCAGTAAAAAAAAACAAGAAGAAGAAAAAAGACCAGCATGGTCACTAGAAGGAAGACACAGATGTCGATCCATATCAGCACTTCCTGCATCTCTAGCTGTGTGGTTGTTGTGAAAGAATCTTCTACTTTCTCATTATCTTAAAACAACCTTTTATGTAAAACTAAAATCTTGTATTTTTTATTATATCTTTAACTGATTATCAAGGTTTAATAACAATAATAACAATAATTTATGAAATGCTTGCAATATCATAGCACAGGCTTGTTCTAAATATTAGGTAGTTTCTTCATTATGCCCCTCTTCAAGTAGAAATAATGTGAATAATTATAAACATCTTGAACAGGGAAGTTGTGATAGTTTACTTTACACCCCAGCTCCTACCTACACCCCAGGCATTCACACTCACAATGCAGAGCACACAACATGCAAACATTGTTTTGTATTTTCAGGACGTCTTCCACAGTTTAACATGCAGTCATTTCCATTTGCCCATGTGTGCTGTTTTCTGAACACAACAAAGTGGCCTCATGAAACTAGGGAGAAGTAAAACTCCTTGATATTAACATTTTTTGTCGATGATGCTTATGATTTTCTGATTGTTTTTAAAATTACAATTTTTTTAAACCTAAGTATGCAGTTTTCCAATGCACTGGTTATTGCAAACTATGTTTCCATAGCGGTTGCTTTAGGTTGTTGATAACATCAGTGATCAGTGTTTATCTTAAAGTTTCAAATCCTGTTACAGAGAAGTGAACTAACAAAATCATCAGTTTCCTCTCCTCTTCACCCATGACTGCAGACCTAACGATGGTTCCAACACCATCATTAAGGCTACGTCCACACTAGCCCGGATAGATTTGAAAATGGCGTTTTCATCTGAAAACGCTCCGCGTCCACACTAGCGTTTTCAGTCGTTTTCACAGAGTCGTGCGTCCACACTGAAACGGATGAAAACGCTTACGTTCCAGTCCTGCGCAAAAGCGAGTGAGAATTAAAGAATTTGAAGAAAAGCTATCTGGAGCATGTACAAACTGATATTCATCTTTCTTAGGGCTGTCAAAATTGAGAGCAATCAAAACAACCGCTGTATAATGCACTCCGCTATCTTTGTTTATTTGGTCACATGACTGCATCACATGACTAAAAACGTCATTGTTTTAGAAAGTCTGCCATTTCCGAGTGTCCACACTGCGACGGGACAGCTGCGTTTAGAAATGTATGCGTTTTTGAGAGCGTTTTCAAAACGCTGTGTTTTTCCTTGAGGAAAGCGCCGTCTCAGTGTGGACGGGAGGTCAAACGAAAACGCATTAGTGTGGACGTAGCCTAAGTTTGCAGATGACACCACAGGGATTGGCCTCATCAATGACAATGATGAGGCCGCCTACAGGGAGAAGGTGTATTGTTTGGCTGAGTGGTGCGACACAAACAACCTGCTGCTTAACACCGAGAAGACCAAGGAGCTCATCATGGACTACAGGAGGAATGCTGACCCACATCCACCCATCCACATTAAGGGGACGGCTGTGGAGCGTGTGAGCAGCTTCAAGTTCCTGGGAGTTCACATCTCCGAGGATCTCATCTGGACGACCAACTGCTCCAAGCTGGTCAAGAAGGCTCACCAGCGCCTCTTCTTCCTGAGGACTCTGAGGAAGAACCACCTGTCCTCAGACATCCTGGTGAACTTCTATTGCTGCACCATCGAGAGCATCCTGACCAACTGTATAACAGTCTGGTACGGGAACTGCTCTGCCTCGGACTGGAAGGCGTTGCAGAGGGTCGTGAAAACTGCCCAGCGCATCGCCAGAGCACCACTTCCTGCCATAAATGACATCTACAGGAAGTGGTGTCTGAAAAGGGCTGGGAAAATCATCAAAGACCCCAGTCACCCATCACATGGACTCTTCACCCTGTAGCGCCTCGGGTGGACCACCAGGTACCAGAACAGCTTCTTCCCTACAGCTGTCAGACTCCTGAACTCTGCCTCCTGACATCTGACCCACGTTAACACATGGACTGGACATACACACACCCACAACCACTAGCACTTTATATAGCCTCTGTAGAAAGTAGCCACATATTGCAGTTATCTTAACTGCACTACTGTATAATTCTGTATAAACAATCATTCTGTACAATACGATAATTATAATTCTACAACTGTTTACAACTGTTTCTAACTTGCAAATTTCTGTATAGCTTTATATTTCATATTTCTGTATAGTTTCATATTCATATCCTCTTCATAGTCTATACATAGCTTGTATTAGGGGTGGAAATGATAGAAACGATATAAATTTGGCCAACGATCAAGCTGGCCAAGCAGCGCTACAACAATTATCATCTGCAAATTATGGCGGGCGACAGTCACAGCAAAGAGATGAAGCACTTTTGAAATATGGAGAAAGCCAAAAACTGCGCTTCCTCCACTTCCGTAACATTGATTCATTAATGTTGAATTCTCTCGCAGCTGTTCTATCCCCATGTTGTTGCAGTATATTAATAACCAACCTCGTATTGTGCATGAATAATCTCGGTTGTTCTCCTGATTGAAGTTTGGCCCGTGTATAGCATCCTGCTATGCGATTGCATGCGTCCCCAACCACCAGAATCCCTCACGTTAACTTTTATCGAGTGGAAAAAAAAGTTGGTGGAACATGGTATGTCATGTTTAGGTGGAAACTAGCGAGCTAACTTCCTGTTAACTTGTAACTCTCTTAAATTTAATAAATTCTGTTTTCATGGATGTTAAACTTATTTGTTACACCCAATAAAGCAGCAACGCTGATGATTTTATTAAAGATGAAAGAATTTAGACCGTTTTTAACTCTCAGTATTCGTTTGACTTTGGGACCTGAAGAGGACGGAGTTTTGGACCCAGATTACTCCACGAAGCTCCTCCCTACGGCAGCCGTAATGCTCTGACAATCCATCAAGCAGTGCGGCTTACCAAAGTTGTACTAAAACATTTTTAACAGATTTCTGCACGTCAAAATCGGTTCGAGGTCAGTAAGCACAACCAGAATTCATACATAAGGCACACTCTCGATTTTTGAGAAAATTAAAGGATTTTAAGTCCTTATAGTGTGGGAAATACGTTATACAGAAGAAAAGAATATATCGTGATATATATCGTTACCGCACGTGCTTCAAATTATACCGCGATATGGATTTTAGGCCATATCGCCCAGCCCTAGCTTGTATACCCACTACAGCCTGTACATATTTATAGTTATAGCATATTCATAACATACCTTCATATCGTGTACGTTGTAACATACCCATAATAGACCCATTTTTGTCCCCTCATACGTATAACAGACCCATTCCTGTAATATATCTATATACCTATATTATTGCTAATATATATTTTGTAATATATCTATATCATGGCTAAAGCACTTCTGGATGGATGCAAACTGCATTTCGTTGCCTTGTACTTGTGACATGTGCAATGACAATAAAGTTGAATTCTATTCTATTCTAATCTATTCTACATTTAGGAAGAAGCTTTCTGGACATTGACCAGATTCATTTCACTAATATTACAACAAATAATGTGGAATCTTTAAAGCAAAGAAATTATGTTCTTGTTAATTTTTCTAAAAATGTTTCTCCTTTACGGTGATGAGGCCTGCCTTCTTCTTTGTTATGCGTATAGACTGTAAATAAAAGATGGACATAATTTATTGTTGCTAAATCTTGTTTCTAAAGCCTGAGTTTGAGCATACTGACTGTAAATTTCTAATATTATGAGGAGCAAATGTCCCAGGCTCATCATGCCAAGCATAATTGTAATCAATTAAACCCTTAAATATCAGGAGGGCACAGAACAAGTCACTGCATTTCAGAGACCGTGATATAACATACCTATGAACACCTGTGTTAGGCCGGTAACAGAAAGTACCTGGTGTTCACATATAACAAGTATTTTTCTTCCCTTCACAATTCAAAGATTATTTTAAAATGTTTGGAACTACATAAATAGTAATACATGACCAGGGTCCTGAAAAGCAGTGATGCTGTTGAGACGCATGTATATGATTGTGGGTTCACAGGCTTGCTTAAGACTTTAAACCATTTACTGACACCATACATGCATCCATGAAGATTTTACTGTGGTCACCGATCATAGCAACAGATAAGTCGTCTTGTCATAGACTTTGATATAATCTGACATGTTTATGAAACCAGGGAAACAACCCTGTTGGTTTTTTAGATTAAATGCAGATTTCTTATTGAGTCAACTTCCTGTAACTGCAAAAAGTTAAAAGAGCTAATCATGTTCTTTTCAATATATGTACTTTATTTATAGCACTGAAAAAAAATTAATACAGAAAAATGTCATCCTGGATTTCAATGTGTTGCATTATCCATGTGCAGGCATGTGAAAGGTGAGGAGAAGGAACAAAACAGAGGTTATCAGACTGCAGGTCAGCTAATTGTTGAGCCGTCAGGGTCCAAGCAGGAGCTTAGAAGGAGCACAGGCATAAAACATGGGATTAAAAAAAGACTGTGAATGGATGACCAACTGGTAGTTTACAGACTGATGCGGCCCTAAAGTCACTGTGGGAATGATGGCAGGGAACTGTGGCACTACCTGTCCTTCTTACACCTGGAGCCCTATGAAAGAAGTACCCACCAGTAAGCAGAGATTGACATACACTCAGAGACTCCAACCTCAGCCAAAGACAGCCGGGCAGCTTCACCTGAGAAAATGAAAGGAAAAATGAGAAAGAACAGAAAACCTCAAACCACCCAGTTCTGATGACTTGGAACGTTTTTTCCCATGTATGTTTCGTAACACAAGTAAATTTAGCCTCAGTGTTTGCTTTAGGTGGTTGACAGCCTCAGTTTCAAACCCTGTAACAGTGAAGTGAACTACTACAGTGAAGTTTGGAGTTGACCAGATCAGAATCACATAACTAATGTAATTTCAAATAATTTTGAATCATGAAAGGAAAGAAATTATGCTCATATTTATATATCAATTAATTTTTAGAAAAAAGTTTTGTCCTCTTCAGTGAAAAGGCAGTAAAAGTACAATTTCTCCCCAATGTTTTTCTCTCACACACATACCGTAGATTCAGGATTCATCATATTTTGCTAATAACTTCATGTAATCATTACTTCCTGTAACTGGAAAAATTAAAAAAGCTAATCATTTTCTTTTCAAGAAACTTTTATTTCACAATTAAAACATCAAAGAAAATATAACAAAATTACAAAACCAACAAAAAACACAAACCATAAACTAAACACAAACACGTCCATGTTTAACAACAATATTATTAATAATACATTATACACAGTCGTAACTGAATAGATCAAAGGACATTCAAATGCTACTGTGACTGAAAATGTAAAAAACAAATGCTCGACATTTAAAGTGTCCTTTTAAATTTTTTTAACGGTAAAATAAAAACTTAATATGAGTTTTTAAAATGACTGCAATGATACAAAATAAAAAGGTTTCAAAAGCTCTTTAGATGATTAATATTTGAGTTTAAGACGTCTTCAGATGAAACTCCATCAATCTTTTGTTGGTGGTGACTGGAGTTGATCCCAGCTGTCATATGACATCCTGGACAGTCTTCACACCTACAGGCAGTTTAGCATCACAAATACATCTAACTGAATGTTTTGGTCTGCAGGAGGAAGTCAAAGTACCGTTACAGACTCATGGAGATCATGCTCTGGTCTTTTTTTAGTTATCAGTTTTTTCTCTCTCCCTCCCCTGCTGTTAACTTTCTCCCAATCATTACTTTCTTTCTTTCTTTTTTCTTTTCTCTCCCGCGCCCTCGTGCGCTGTGGTTGTAATAACCTGAAATAAAAAATCCTAATAAAGTTCAAATAAAATTAGACTATCAAGTGGACCACTATAGCAAAGGCTGTAATGCTCCACTTGTGAATGTAAATCTGTTTGGTTCTTTTTGTCCTTCAGACAACAATTCTGACTGCTACACTGTCGGACAGGACAGGAAAAAAAATTTAATAAAAGTCCCCATACTTCCTGCTGTGAGGTGACTGTGCTAATCACTGCACCACCTTCCTGCCATTTAGAAGAAATTATGAAATAATTTGTACATTTTCATTTACAACATTCAACTACTCAACAAAACAATGTTACTCCCAGTAGGTGCAAAGATCAGAATTTTAGGCTGTTGACAGTCTGAGGGGACAGCTAAAAATATTTGGAATGATGAGCCCTTGACGGATGAAAACAAACAGTGGACTTCAAACAGATGAAGTCCAACAGTGAACTAAAAGGAAATAACATCATGATAATGAAATCAATAGTTGTGATCGGGAAGTGTAGCTCTAATTTCAAACGCTAATAGACTGATAGCAGGAAGGTTTAGGAGAAAGTAATTAAGCAGCAACAGATATATTATAGATATAACAATAATTTGCACATTTGCATTAACATCATTTAGCTACTCAACAAAATAAAGCTTTCTGTGGCTCCCAGTAGGTGCAAAGAACAGGATTTCAAATCACTGAAAGCCTTAGGCATCAACTGAAAAATATTTGGAAAGGATGGTGCATATCTCTTTCTAATTCCTCGCCATTTTTCCCATTTCCCCTTTCCCCTCATCTCTGACTACATGATCTGACCTGTCTGTGCTAACATCAGTCACATCTCCTGTGTTGTTGCTCTCCATACTGCAGCAGCACAGACGTGCCAGCAGCCTGTCAATGGGCCCTTTACACATGAAGGCAAACAGAATGAAGTCCAACAATGAACTAAACAGAAAAAAGATTATAATGATAAAATCAGTAGCTGTCTCAGGGTGAAGTGTTTCAGGGTAGGGTGAATATGAATTCAAAGTTAACATAATGACTGCAGGAAGGTTTATGAGAAAGTAATTAAGCAGCAACAGAACCAAGGTTCCTACAGTTCTTCGTTTTTCTTCAGTGGGCACTGAGGTGGCAGCAGGCAGAGCTTTAAGTGTCCCAGCGAGACAGAAGATGAACAGGGGGGCAGGGAGGGCGGCATAAATAATTAAACGTACAAATTCATATGAAAATACAGCAAGAGCAACACTAACACTACAAAGGACCCAGACCAGAACACAGACCAGCACAGAACTCCTAGTTTGTCTGAGGCAGTCCAACAGTGGGCAGGCGATGAAACAATACCTGCAACACAAACAGAAAGATTATCAGAGTACAGAACATAACAATGCTTCAGTATAATATTCAGAGACATGTAAGTACACACACACACACACACACACACACTGGTACCTTTCCAAAGCAATGCACAACCTGAAGTAAAGACTGGCCGTCACAGAAAAATAGTATAAGGAACACCCAATGGTGTCGTGCAGTATGTACCACCGAAGGACCATCATACAGAACATCATGCTGTGATGGATTAGATTGGAGATGATGAGGTTTGTGTAATAGATGACAGGAACCTGATATCTTCGCCCCTGCAGGAAATATTAATTGAAACCACATTAATACAATGTTTAAAATGATTGTACCCAAGTGTAAATTAATGTGTATGAATGAATATATTTATCTTAAAGAGGTAATATATACAGCAAGTGAAATGTTTTACTAGTACGTCAGAAAACATTCAAGTAATGATTTATCTTATAATATATATTTTTTGAATTAATTATTCACACACCTCAAAATAAACACAAATTTCAGGCTGTTATAGTGAAATGGATTCCCAACAGAAACAAATTGAATATTTCAACACAGCACCTTCTTGCTTCATCACAATACAACCAACATAAAGGACATGTACTAAATATTTGTTATTTAACTTCTAACTCAGCAAATAAAATTAATTCTGTAATATTTAGAAAAGTCAGTTGCAGAACAGACAAACAAAAAAACCCGTTATGACCCCAAAACACTGTATATAAAATTATATATTACTGTTACTAAGAATATTACAGAGAATTATCACACTTATCTTAAGATATATCTATGTTAAGTGTTGACTGTTTTGCTGTAGAATAACAACATAGTCAGGTGCAGAGGTCACTGAATGGTCCAAAAATAAATGTGAGGCCAAATTTTACACACTTTATGGGTTTTTCTTATTTAGTCAAACTGCAAACATGTTGAACGTCTACGGGAGATTTTGTTGAACAATACTCTTATATATGATCAAAGCACAACTATTAATCCCATTAATGACAGAAATTTAGAGAATCATTTCTGAATAGTAGTGAAGCTGTCGACACATGATTGGTTTTAATGAGGCTCATATATTCACTCATCTGGGATGCGCTAATTGTATGACATGACTGTATCTGGTTCAGTGAACTTCACATTATTACATTTTACTTTTGCTGCACCAATAAAATACAACATGTTAAGAATTTATTATTTTATTCTACTATTTCTACACTGTCGACTATCAACTGACATTCAAGTTTATGTCAGCTGTCAACTGTTGGGTATATTGCAGGTGCTTGGCAGTCTATTGCTGGGTTAAGTTTTATTTCATTTTTGCTTTTTTCTGAGTTTTTTAATTGTTCACACTCACAGACATAAAAAGATTATACATACTTACGTACCGCACAACACACACAGCAGAAGAACAGTGTGGTCATGGGAAGGAAGAAGCAGGTAATGATCCATATCACGACTCCCCACATCTCCCACATGACTTTCTGTGTGGTGGAGTTGCTGTAGAAGAATTTTCTACTCTCTTTTAAACTGAAAGAAAAAAATATGTGAAACAGCAGGTGGTGAAAATGGCTCACCGGTTTGCTCTAAATGCTGGAAAAGACACTTAGTTCCTCCAAATGACCGGATGAAATGACAGTCTCTCTCAAGTTGAACAGGATACACGCGCACTCCGAGTAAACCTGCTTTCATCTGTGATGCATAACATATGATTTTTAGTCAGATTTTTTTTTACCAAAGTCATCGCCCAGTTGTGTTTGTTCCATCTTAATTTTTTTTAAATATTGTCACTTTTTAACTTTCAGCAACTGTTAAATTTGAAATTCTATTTAACCAAGAAATTAAAACCAGTCTAATTTAAAGTAATCTTCTGGGAGGCAAGTTTAACTTTAGAATTATTTTATTAGACTAGTAATGTGTACCCAATAAACTGGTAACTGATCATGTCAGACGCTAAATACAGCAGTTATCCTGCATTCAACAGGATCAGACAACTAACTTATCTAACATTGTTTGTTGCTCTATAAATGTAAATGTAAATTTCATCTGATTTATATAATCTTATTACACTAAATTACCCTATTTATGATTTTTTCCTCATAATTTTACATGTATATCTAAAATAATTTGAATTATGCTACACTTGGCCTGTAGTTGAACACCGCTGAGCTAGGGTTTCTGAGTGACCACCACAGCTTGGATTATGTATGTGAATTGGGAGGAGAAAAGCTGTCTCCCAAAACGTAGGCTGCATCCACCAGAGGCAGCATTTGAAGGCCGATTACGTCACAGCCAGGCAATGAAGGCTGTCCCAATGTGTCGACTCTTTCAAATGCAGCCGACAAATGCGGCCTTCATTTCCCCAAATTTGAAGGATGGGTCAGGTGTTTCCTTCGTGGCCCACCATATCCCAGAATTCATAGCGCGGCCCAGCCAATTCCAGTTTCCAACAATGGCAGCCGCTACTAAATATTACTACTACTTTAAATATTACTCTTATGTAGCTGCCATCACCAGTGTGTGAATGTGTGTGTGTGAATGGGTGGATGACTGGTTGTGTAAAGCGCTTTGGGGTCCTTAGGGACTAGTAAAGCACTATACAAATACAGGCCATTTACCATTTTATTAATCTTTCTGGGTAATCTTTTGGTCCTGGTAGAGATCACGCTGAGATGTTTCCATGTTTTACACACTCCTTTTATTATCCATTATTCTTACAGATGCATCTGGAGATCAGCACACTGCAGTCCTATGTAGTCCTATGCTTAAGGCTGATCTAAAGAACTCCACACAACAGTTACAGTTATAACCTCTGGTCTCCTCTTTCCTACAGCGAACATCCCCACAATACACTAGTACAGTGGCCAAGGGTGCTGACACCCTGACCTTTTAAGGTAGTGTCCGTTTGCCCTTTTTTCTGCCCCTCACTCTCAGTAACTCTTGCTTCCTGCCCTGGGGGTGGGGGTTGATTGTCCTCCTGCCCTGCACCCCAGTTCTTTGTTCCTAATCAAGGCCTTTTTTCTATTTGTATTCTTACACCCATTAACTGCAATATTATAGTGTTGCAAGCAATCACAAACTTTATTTTCTTTAACTCTGATGTATATTAAGGAATATATTCTCAACAGTCACAAAATAAACTTTTAACATATTTCCAGGTGAGAAAGCAGCTGTGTAAACTTCAAATACCTGCTTGGTTTATCAAGACATCGCATATTTGCAAAAGTGCTCCGACGTCTTCAGAGACGTCTGTTACCCACCCGCTCGATAGCTAGCCGGGGGGTTCAATAGTCCCTCGAGCCGGCGAAAGCAGCGGGCTCCCAGCTTCGTCGTTTTCAGACCCCGCTGTCTTTCGCTACTCAGGTTAAACATGATATATAAGTAACTCGGATAACTTAAAAATGTAATTGTTTGGCTTTTTTCTGTGTTTTATTTGTTCCGGAGTAAATCCTGGCTACGCCAGGATTAACAGATGTGAGCCTAATAAGAAATTAATTAGACATAAAACGCAAGAAGCAATTTGCCGCCTTAAGAAAGAGCTCAACAACCAAGACTGGAGTAACATGTATGTTCAAGATGTTGACGTGGCATATGAAAACTTCTTATCAATAATATTAACGAACTAAATCAAAGAAAACTGAAAACCATGGCTAACAAAGAGGATACTGAACGCATGCAAGAAAATTTACAAGAGAATTTGTTGTATAAGACATTTTTGTTAAATAAAAGAACAATAGAAGCTGAACACACTTATAAGAGGTACAAGAATAAATTGATATGGATCATGAGAAGCAGCAAACGAAATTAAATAGCTGACAATAAATAACACTGAATTAGACAGAGTATCTGAAATAAAATTCCCTGGTGTGATAAAACATCACAAACTATCCTGGATTCCCCACATTACTCATATCAAAGGCAAAATATCGAAGTCTCTGACAAGGTTAAGGATCTCATAAATCAAACATCGTTATATACTCTCTATTATACTGCCGTACATGACATACTGTGTGGAAGTGTGGGGAAACATATAAAACACACACCCATCCAATATACATTCTGCAAAAAAGAGCAATAAGGATAATAAATAAAACTACTTTAAGGGAACCATCAAATCCACTTTTTATCAAATTAAATATTCTCAAATTTAAAGATTTGGTTGACCTCAGAACTGCGCAAACAATGTACAAAGCAGCAAATAAATCTTTGCCCCACAACATTCAGAGCTTGTTCCAAATAAGACCAAATACTCATGACCTGGGAGGAACCCTTATGTTCAGCAAGCCAGTAGTAATGACAAATTTAAAATATCACAGCAGTCAGAGGAGTTAGTGTGTGGAACACCTGTACAGATGAAATCAAGAAAAGTACATTGATAAAAAGAGATTGGCCATCTCTTGAATTTATGTAAGCAGCTTGTATGTACTCAACACAATTGCCTCATGCTTTAAAGTTAAGTGTAACTGTAATAGTGTAGAAACTACATGATATGCAGAGAGGGTAGATTAAACTGTTCATATCATGTTTGAGTGAAGTAAGTCAATAATACAGCAATGTTAAATCTTGCGACACCACACGGGATTTCGGTCTCGCGCGCTTTGGATTGTGGTTTGAGGAAGGCTTCCATCTCAGTCAAGTCGAGCACCTGCCTCTACTTATTTCGGTAAGTAGAGGCAGTTACTGTGATAGGGTTGTGTTGGAATCTATACCAATGCAAAAAAAAAAAAGCAAAAAAAAAAGCAGTAGGTTGACATCGTTCAGCAGCAACGCCAACTGATAATAATAACATGGAATAGCCTGAATTGTGCTGGACGATCTGAAATTAATGTGATTTCTCTTAAAAACTAAAGTTAAAAATAAAAACAGATCTAAAGTTGGCACAGAATAATAAACACTGGTGGTGAAGGGAGGGATCATGGCAATATAAAAACACAATTTAAAGTCTATTGCTAACACTTGATTAAAGCTCAAGTGGATTCAACTTTTTTTGTGAGTTCAGAGAAGTTTACAATTATTTGATTAACCATAAATTTCAATCAAACTAACTCTAATATAAAATCTACTTTGCATTACTGATCTTGAAAACTTTACATGCCAATCTTTAAAAATGATTCAGAAATTGCTCATGAAATATCCCCGCACGGCAACAATAATTCCAAAAACTCCTCAGTGCAGCTTTAAATTATCCTTATAACCTTCATGTTTGCAAGTTAGGATTTTAGACTCTATGACAGGGCCATTCAATTACAGCTTATTGGGTCAGAGTTTCAGAGCAAGGAATTTAACTGGACCAGGAATTTTCAGCTCTCAGTAAGAACATGTTGTGATGAACCAACACAAATGTACTGAAATAAATCTAATTCAGTTCTGTCAAAGCTATCAGTGCACTAACCATAGCAGTAATACATATGAATACATCTACTGCTGCAGGCTCTGTTTTAAATCAACATGTGTGATTAGGCTGCATGGTTCACATTGCACATTGTGTTGCTATGCAGGCTACAGTTACGCTGACATTCTGTGGGAGAAGTTATTTATATTAGTCAAATAGATCGAGGAGGTACAGTTAGTGCATTACCAACACACACATTCACAAAAAGCTGCTCACTCCAAGCACAAAAGAAAAGAAGGTAGTGACTTTAATAAACTATCTCCAGATGTTCTAATTCAGTCAGTTTCTATGTCTTTTATAACTATTCCTCTCTTCAGGTAGAAATAATATGAACATGTATAAAATAAGTGTCGCCCTTACTTGTCTCAGGACTGTTTCCAGCTGAACCGTTGGGTAAAATCTGCAATATGACAAGTTTGTGTTGAACGAGGAAGTTGTGGTAACAAACTTTATAATCTCCACCCCGTACTCACTGATGTTCAAACTCACAGACGCCCAAACATGAAGCCAGCGAGAACTTTGTTAAAAGAGACCAGCTCTTACAGCTCCGTGCTTCCATATCAGGAAAGAAAACACAGAATCATGCATAATCGTTTTTACTATTTACTGTGTGATAGTGCTTTATTTAATTTCCCTTGTACTAGTGTAAGTAAAATTCATCAAATCAGTTTTATGCTTGTCTCTTTTCTTTACTTTCACTCGAGTTCAAATTCTTGTTAATAACAAACCTGGAAATTGCTTCAAAAAAATCTGTTAAATGTTTGGAATTGAATGAAATGGACTTTGTTGTATCTGCTCAAAGTTACCGCAGTGTGCACTCTGTAACCATTGATTTCTTTAATTTGACTATTAAACACATCACTGTGACACTGACACAAAGTTAACCAGTGCACCACTGTACAGCCCAGTGCAGTACAATAAATTGGAAAAAAAAACAGGGGTAAATAAAATATTTATAAATCTATTGCCTTAAAAGTCCATTCTGTTTACTATTTACTTTAAAGCTTCAACTCTAAACACTGTGTAACTAAACACAGTCAGAGACGCACTGTGACAGAAAGCCTCTAAACCAGGTGTGCCCAATCCTAGTCCTCAAGCTCTACCGCCCTGCAGCTTTTAGTTGCATCCTTGTTCCGACACACACCTGAATGAAATGAATGGCTTGTTATCAGGCCTTTGCCAAACTTGATGGCATGCTGAAGAGGTAATCAAACTATTTGATTACGCTGTGTTGGAGTAGGGATGCATCTTAAAACTGCAGGACAGTAGCTCTCGAGGACTACGATTGGGCACCCCTGCTCTAAAACACTGAACCATTTGCAGCTCCATAACATAATTTAGTGGCCAAATATTGAATGTAGTCTGTTAAAGCTCGTTCAAATTGAATATTCAGCAATTAAAGACTTAAATGTCATTTACATTGAAAGTAACTCTATGACCAATGTGAAAGTGCAATTCTGCATCATAGACATAGCACAAAATTTTTGTTTAGCTTTTTCTGCATGTAAAGAAGCAGTGTGTGTGTCTCGTGTCTGTGTGTGTATTGCACATGGATAATAAAGTTTACTACAAAACATTCACAGGTGGTATGGTGGTTCATCCATTGTTCACTCATATTTTTGTGCTTTTGTTTGCAAAAACTAAAACCACAGGAGCATTTCTCACTGTTGTCCTATCTCAGCTAACATACCAAAAATGACGGAAAAAGAAGCACTTCGGCATGGTGGTTAGCACTGTTGGCTAACATGGTCCATCACCTTTCTGTGTGGAGTTTGCATGTTCGACCTGTGTCCGCGTTGGCTTGTACCACGTAGTCCGGACAGTCCAAAGAAATCCAGTTAGTGGGGTGTGACTCAGGTCCAGAACGTATTTAGCTGGGCTTGGACCTTCCTCCCAGTTTTCTTTAATTAGGTCCAACACTCCCCGCAACTTACTGTAGAAGCCCCGTGGAGGCCTGGAGCACCTCTCGCACTGCAAACAGCAGAGGGTCTAACCAGTGATCCCAATTGTGTTCAATTGTGTGAATGAACTTACGAATCATGGACTTTAAATCCTTACTAAGTTGCTCCTCTAATGTGTCAGTCAGAGCGTGGTAGATGCTGGTCTTAACAGATTTAATGCCCAATAATTCATACAGTTCTTTAGGTTTATGAGACATGAACAATGTGTCCTGGTCAGTCAGTATCTCTTTCGGGGTGCCAACTTGGGGGATGACCTGAAACAGTGTCCGTAACACATTCATTGCAGAAAATTCCAGGAAGGACGCATACCATTGGCACACATCTGCCCGCATGTGGCCAATAAAATCTTGCCATTATTAGCTTCAGAGTTTTGTCTTGTCCCATTTGTCCCACCATGAGGTTATAATAAGCCACCTGTAAAATAATTCCCCAGAGGCTTTTTGGCACCAACATCTGGGTGTGTTTCTCTTCCGTCCGACATCAATACAGCCGAACAATAATCAATACAAAATGTGGCTATGGTCAGCACTACTTCAGGATGTAGGCTTTCATCACAAGGTTGCTCTAGTGGAAAATCCCCTGTGGAGGGAATTACTGGAGGCGGCAGGTCTCACAAGAAGCCCGGCGAGCGTCTGGTGGAAAGGTCTTTGTCAGCGGGCACCATGGACTATTTCAAACTGTCTCTTTGACAAAGGGACATGGGCCCATCCTCCTTCAGGCCCACCACCTGCAGGAGGTGCTGCAAGGGTCGGCTACAATGTGTGCTGGGCGGCGGCCAGGAGCAGACTGATCCCTGGCTACCAAGACTAGCAATTGGGACATGGAATATCACCTCTCTGGCGGGGAAGGAGCCTAAGTGCATGAGTTTGTTCCAGAGCCCAAGCCCTGCATTGAGGTCAATGCACAGTACCTCTCAGTCTCCTGGAGAGGTGCTGGACTCTGTCTCAGTGTGGAGTTACCCTTGAAGAGAGGCAGTGGGTGTCCTAGTATCCCCTCGGCTTGCTGCCTGTACGTTGGGGTTTCTCCCAGTGGAAGAGAGGGTTTGTTCCCTGCGCCTTTGGGTTGGGGAATGGTCCTGACTGTTGTCTGGGGTTATGCACCTTTTTGGGGTCCCTGGGTGGGATACTTCAGGGTGCTCCACCTGGGGACTCTGTTGTCCTACTGGGCAATTACAGTGAGAGCTGGAGGGGCATGATTGGGAGGAATGGCCTCCCGGATCTGACCTTGAGCAGTGTTTTGTTGTTGGACTTCCATGCAAACCACAGTTTGGCCATAACGAAGACCATGTTTGAACAGAAGAGTGTCCACAAGTGCACATGGCACCAGGATGCTCTAGGCTGCAGGTTTTTCAATCGTATCACCAGATTAACTGAGAAATTGGATAAGAAATACTTTTACGTTATTCTTGTCTTATTCAAGTGTATCAGCATTCTGTTTGCCCAATACTTTGCGAGATAATTTCTTATGTTAGTTATTAATGGGTTACTGCCATTTATACTACACAAAGTAATTAAGCAAGAAACAATTAAATTAAACAAATGTTTTTGGTTTTCACGTTAGACGACAGAAATTTCAGCTTTTTTTAAACTAGTTTTAAAAAAGAAAAAAAAACCTCAAAAAAACTGGACAGTCTGGACAATGAGTTATAAGAAGTTTTTTTCTGCAGTTGTACACATTTATTCTTTACAGTTTAATTTCAAAGAATCGTGTTGACAGATTTTCTTTGCCACAGCAGAGTTTCTTTATCATACAGCCAGTGTTGGGGAGTAACGGAATACATGTACCGCCGTTACATATTTAAAATACAAAATATGAGTAACTGTATTCTGTTACAGTTACCGTTTAAAAAGGTGGTATTCAGAATACAGTTACTTTGTTGAAATAAAGGGATTACATGGAGGTCTTTTCCTGTTTCATATGTTAGGCTGTCCCCTCTCTATTTTTGGTAATTCCACACCCGTGGAAACCCAAACAAAGAACACAATAAGAGGCTCTAATGCCTGTCTCAATCTTGCATCTCATGATGATGTGAAGAAATATTTTTTAAAATGATTTAATAAGAAGGCAATAGGCAGAGTGTTACAGGCATCGCCCTAAAGAATGTAGCCTCATGGGCATCGTAGTCCGTGCTGCAGGGAGAATGGACTGCCATACCTGTTATGTGTCTGTGAGCGAGGGAGGGAGAAAAAGGTGAGTGGAAAAGTACGAGGTGTCACCGAGCAGAAACAGGAGCTGGAAGCATGTAAATCTAATAATAACCACTGCAGCCAAGAAGAGTGCCTGACGAGCCCAGTTGTAAGTAAGCTATTAAGACTCGACTGTACAGCGTGTTCGTGTTTTCCTCCGAAACAATAAGTCCCGTTGGAGCAGCCTTTCAACGCCTCTCTCTGTCTCTCGCTAGCACAGTTGACCTAGACAACAAAGTAAAGCTAGTTTTCGGCTACGAGCCCGACACGAACCCGACGTATTAGTCAGAGGTCCCTTTACTACAGTTCGGAGCCGCGGACCTTCAGTAATAGTAATAAATCACACAGCAATAGTACATTCATGTAGTTGTAAAAAAGCATGATAATATATATATATATATATATATATATATATATATATATATATATATATATATATATATATATACCGACCAATAACCTGCCTCAGTACTACATGGAAGCTCCTGTCAGGCATCATATCGGCTAAGATGAACAGGCACATGGGTCAATACATGAGCGGGACACAGAAAGGAATTGGCAAGAATACCAGAGGTGCAAAACACCAGCTACTGGTAGACAGAACAATCAGCCGAGACTGCAAGACCAGACTGACCAACCTGTGCACTGCCTGGATTGATTACAAGAAGGCCTATGACTCAATGCCCCACAGCTGGATACTGGAATGCCTAGAATTGTACAAGATCAATGGGACCCTAAGAGCCTTCATCAGGAACTCAATGGGGATGTGGCGTACAACACTAGAGGCCAACTCCAAGCCCATAGCACAAGTTACCATCAAGTGCGGGATCTACCAAGGAGATGCTCTGTCCCCACTGCTGTTCTGCATAGGCCTGAACCCCCTCAGTGAGATCATTAACAAGACTGGCTACGGATACAGACTACGGAACGGAGCAGTTGTCAGCCACCTCCTGTACATGGATGACATCAAGCTGTATGCCAAGAGTGAACGAGACATCGATTCACTGATCCACACTACCAGGCTATACAGCAATGACATTGGAATGTCGTTCGGACTGGAGAAGTGTAGTCGGATGGTAACAAAGAGAGGGAAGGTAGTCAGAACTGAGGGGATTGAACTACCAGAAGGCAACATTGCAGACATAGAGGACAGTTACAAGTACCTGGGGATCCCGCAGGCAAATGGGAACCATGAAGAGGCCGCTAGAAAGGCTGCAACCACCAAGTACCTGCAGAGGGTCAGGCAAGTCCTGAGGAGTCAGCTGAATGGTAAGAACAAGATCCGGGCCATCAACACATACGCCCTGCCCGTGATCAGGTACCCTGCTGGGGTAATAAGCTGGCCAAAGGAGGAGATAGAAGCCACTGACATAAAGACAAGAAAGCTCCTTACCATGCATGGAGGGTTTCACCCCAAGTCCAGCACCCTGAGGCTGTACGCTAAGCGGAAGGAAGGGGGCCGGGGACTGGTGAGTGTCAGCACCACAGTCCAGGATGAGACAAGGAACATCCAAGAATACATTGGGAAGATGGCCCCAACTGACCGAGTGCTCAGTGAATACCTCAGGCAGCAGAAACCCAAGAAAGAGGATGGAGACGAGGAACCATCATGGAAGGACAGGCCCCTGCACGGTATGTACCACCGGCAGATAGAGGAGGTGGCTGATATCCAGAAATCCTACCAGTGGCTGGACAAAGCTGGACTGAAAGACAGCACAGAGGCACTAATCATGGCAGCACAAGAACAAGCTCTGAGCACAAGATCCATAGAGGCTGGGGTCTATCACACCAGGCAAGACCCCAGGTGCAGGCTGTGTAAAGATGCCCCAGAGACAATCCAGCACATAACAGCAGGGTGCAAGATGCTAGCAGGCAAGGCATACATGGAACGCCATAACCAAGTGGCCGGCATAGTGTACAGGAACATCTGTGCTGAGTACAACCTGGAAGTCCCGAGGTCAAAATGGGAGATGCCCCCAAGGGTGGTGGAGAATGACCGAGCTAAGATCCTGTGGGACTTCCAGATACAGACGGACAAAATGGTGGTGGCTAACCAACCGGACATAGTGGTGGTAGACAAACAGAAGAAGGCGGCCGTAGTGATCGATGTAGCGGTTCCGAATGACAGCAATATCAGGAAGAAGGAACACGAGAAGCTGGAGAAATACCAAGGGCTCAGAGAAGAGCTCGAGAGGATGTGGAGGGTGAAGGTAACGGTGGTCCCCGTGGTAATCGGAGCACTAGGTGCGGTGACTCCCAAGCTAGGCGAGTGGCTCCAGCAGATCCCGGGAACAACATCGGAGATCTCTGTCCAGAAGAGCGCAGTCCTGGGAACAGCTAAGATACTGCGCAGGACCCTCAAGCTCCCAGGCCTCTGGTAGAGGACCCGAGCTTGAAGGATAAACCGCCCGCAGGGGCGTGCTGGGTGTTATATATATATATATATATATTTTTTTTTTTTTTTTTTTTTTTTTTCCGCCTGTCCCATTTGGTTCTTTAGCCATCAGAATTGTTGTCTGAAGACCAACAAGGATACCCAATGGATTTACTTTGCCAAATGGATCATCGTGGCATTGCCGTATTGGTCCATTTGGTCGATCTTTGTTTTTATTATTTATTATATTTTATTTTCAGATGTTACAGACGGGACAGACATGAGTGAGAGATAGGAAGGGGAGAAAGAAAGAGGAAGGAAAGGAAAAACAGAAGGGGAGAGGGACAGTGAGAAAGGGGGGAGAAAAAAATAAAAATCTCCTGGATCACCTGTTGAGAGAAGAATAGAAAACAAGCAAAAAAAGACAAAAAACAAAACAAAAACAAAACAAAGCAACATACTAAACACAATAAAAAGAACTGAACTCAAGACAAACTTGTACAAAGCTTGAAGTTAGATCAGCTTTTAATGCAAAGGAAAGAATCATGAATCTACAACTAAACTTGGACGTTTCCATGGCACATTATCACCAGTGGCACTTCAAAGCCATGGTGTAGGTCATGGCCTGGTCCACATCAGACACATAATAAAGAAGCACTAATGGAAGTAGTAGAAGCAGTATGTGTGCACATGCTCATAAACATTGTTGAATAGTTTTTTTTTCTGACCGGTACCGGTCCGTGAGTCGTTTGGTACCGGGCCGCGAGAGTTGAGGCTCAGTTGTGAAATGTCTGGTTTTCAGGGTTTTTATCGGTTTTCAGCGTTATTTTGTTATCGTTTTTATCGTTAACTCGGTTTTCCTGGGTCTTTCCACATGTGTTATGAATAAATCTTCTTTTTTTTCGGTACTGGTACTATTTTTGTTTTGTTGTATTTATGACGAAATGACAGTGCTAAACTGTCATCACTAAAAGTCTATATTTTTTTGACTCGAATAAGTAAGTAAAATTCGATCTCCAGTGACATTATTGCACTTTACTTGTGCTGCACCAATAAAATATAATATGGTAAGAATTTATTATTTTATTCAACTATTCCTACACTATCAATGGGCTACTTTTGTAGTAAGATGAATTTACAGAGTGTAAGTGGAAAGTGTTTGATTGTCAGACTTTTGATTTTATCAGAATCAGAATCAGAATACTTTATTGATCCCTGGGGGAAATTATTTATTTGTGAGCATTTAAGCGACCACTTAATTTTAATGAAGACTCAACATCATCATTTTCTTTTTCTTTTTTTCTTTTTCTTTATCTAGCTCAGGGTCATGTTGGTGCTGGATCGTAGCCCAGCTGTCACTGGGCCAAAGGTAGGTAGGTCGGCAGTCTGTTGCTGGGCTAATTTTTATTTCTCTTCTTTTTTTATACATTTTTTTAAATTTATAATTTTATTTTAATTTAGTTTTTTGCTTTTTGCCAAATCTTTTAATTGTTCACACACTCACAGACATAAAAAGATGTGACATACTTACATACCGCACAACACACACAGCAGAAGAACAGTGTGGTCACGGGAAGGAAGAAGCAGATATTGATCCATATCAGGACTCCCAACATCTCTGTCTGACTTTCTGTGTGGTGGAGTTGCTGTAGATGAATTTTCTACTCTCTTTTCACCTGAAAAAAAAAACAAAACAATGTAAAACAGCAGGTGGTGAAAATGATTCACTGGTTTGCTCTAAATGCTGGAAAAACACTGAGTTCCTCCAAATGACCCTCCTCAAACTCGTGCTTTTTTCTGTTTGACCTAACATACATGTGTGGGAAAAGTCATGCTGAATATCTAAACGTATATAGACTTGGTACAGTGTTGCCAAGCCTATATAGGTTTGGCTTCCCAAATGGAAAAGAAATAGTAAAAACTTATAAAATACTTGCATCAGATGTGGCCTACTTCATATAGTGAATCATAAAAGACTTATATGATTTACTCATGAAAGTGGCCACTTTCATATATTGTTTTATGAAGTATCCAAAACGTTTTATTTATATAATTTTTCTAGGGATCTTATATCTGTTTTCACTCTTGTATGCTTTTCATACAAGTTTCACACATGACAGATACAAACTTTATAACATTTATATATTTTTTTCGTATGGGTTTCATGCAGCGATGTGCACATGTTGTCACAAGACCTCAGCAGATACCCCTGTTTGTTAATTGTCTGGCCGGTTATATTAAGTAAACCTTACTTGTGTTTTTGTTTAACTGGCTCAATGGTTGGGTCCTGTTTAGTAACCACTATTTGAGATTATTTTTTATTTTAAAAATCACAATCACAATTTTGTCACAATTGTTACATCTTTTTTTTTCCACTTAAAATTCTATTAAAAAATATTGCATCTTGGATCTTGTGGTTTATGGCCTGGTCTTGCACGTAATGTGAACAGTGTGCAAATAGTAAATCTTAAATAGCCAAGGACTGTGTCCTACGTGAATCTGTTGAGTTTCCCTTCCCTCGGGTCTTGTCATGTCTGATTTCTCCCAGCTGTGCTCCCCTTCTGTGTCTCATTCCCCTCATTATTCCCCAGTGTATTTAAGCCCTGTGTTCCTCTGTGTTAGTGTTATGTCGTCCGTCATGGCTGTGTTTCTCTGTGTGGTTCCCTGTGATATCCCAGTTTAGTTAAGTTAATTAAATGTTAATTTAAATGCTCATAAAGGATCATAGCTTCCAAGGACAGTTTTTATTTATTTTTGATAATTCAAAGAAGAGTATAACAAATGAGGAAAATATCAGGTATTTCAGATTCAGTTGAAACTTAAATAAAAAAAATTTACACATAAAAAAACTGCAACCAAGAAAACATCTTACAACAATAACATTAATATTACATTACACTGTGTCATAACTCAACAGATCAGAGGAAATTAAAATGTCACTGTGAGGGAAACCAAAGTTATCCAGACAATTAAACAACAATATAAGTGAGCATGATATTTTCACAAAAAAACAAAGTAAGGTGGATATGATAATTAAATGACTTTTAAACTGATAATCATCAAAATACTCAACAGAACAATTCTTACAGCCTGAGGCTTCAGCCGAAGAAATATTTTGGATTGTTTTTACTTATCTCACACTTTCTAATTCCTCTTCATCTTCCCTATCATGTGACCCTGTTTCCTCGTTTCCTTCATCTCTGACTACATGATCTGACCTGTCTGTGCTAACATCAGTCACATCTCCTGTGTTGTTGCTCTCCATACTGCAGCAGCACAGACGTGCCAGCAGCCTGTCAATGGGCCCTTTACACATGAAGGCAAACAGAATCAAGTCCAACAATGAACTAAACAGAAATAAGATTATAATGATAAAATTAATAATTGGTGCGTAAAGATGTCGATATGAATTCAAAGTTAACATAATGACTGCAGGAAGGTTTATGAGAAAGTAATTAAGCAGCAACAGAACCAAGGTTCCTACAGTTCTTCGTTTTTCTTCAGTGGGCACTGAGGTGGCAGCAGGCAGAGCTTTAAGTGTCCCAGCGAGACAGAAGATGAACAGGGGGGCAGGGAGGGCGTTATAAATACTTAAACGTACAAATTCATATGAAAATACAGCAAGAGCAACACTAACACTACAAAGGACCCAGACCAGAACACAGACCAGTACAGAACCCTCAGTTTGTCTGAGGCAGTCCAACAGTGGGCAGGCGATGAAACAATACCTGCAACACAAAAGAGAGATTATGAGAGTACAGAACATAACAATGCTTCAGTATAATATTCAGAGACATGTAAGTACACACACACACACACACACACACACACACACACACACACACACACACACACACACACACACACTGGTACCTTTCCAAAGCAATCAACAACCTGAAGTAAAGACTGGCCGTCACAGCAAAATAGTAAATGAAACGTGCAATGTTGTCGTAATGCATTATTTCCTCCCAAAAGAACATCATGCTGTGCTGGATCAGAAGGGAGATGATAAGGTTTGTGTAATAGATGACAGGAACCTGATATCTTCGCCCCTGCAGGAAATATTAATTGAAACCACATTAATACAATGTTTAAAATGAATAAATAAAATGAAAGTGTAGATTAATGCATATAAATGAATGAATATTTATTTTACCTATTATAAAGAGGTAAAATATAAAGCAAGTGAAATATTTTACTAGTACGTCAGAAAACGTACAAGTAATGATTTATCTTATAATATATATTTTTTGTAATTAATTATTCACACACCTCAAAATAAACACAAATTTCAGGCTGTTATAGTGAAATGGATTCCCAACAGAAACAAAAACAATATTTGAGCACAGCACTTTCTTGCTTCATCACAATACAACCAAAATACAAGACATGTACTAAATATTTGTTATTTAACTTTTAACTCAGTAAGTAAAATTAATTCTGTTATATTTATAAAAGTCAGTTCCAGAACAGACAAGCAAAAAAAAACTATTAAAACCCCAAAACACTGTATATATAATTATGTATTGCTGTTAATAAGAATATTACAGAGAATTATCACACTTATCTTAAGATATACAGTGGGGCAAAAAAGTATTTAGTCAGCCACCGATTGTGCAAGTTCCCCCACTTAAAATGATGACAGAGGTCAGTAATTTCCACCAGAGGTACACTTCAACTGTGAGAGACAGAATGTGAAAAAAAAATCCATGAATCCACATGGTAGGATTTGTAAAGAATTTATTCGTAAATTAGGGTGGAAAATAAGTATTTGGTCAATAACAAACAAGGAAAATCTCTGGCTCTCACAGACCTGTAACGTCTTCTGTAAGAAGCTTTTCTGTCCCCCACTCGTTACCTGTATGAATGGCACCTGTTTGAACTCATCATCTGTATAAAAGACACCTGTCCACAGCCTCAAACAGTCAGACTCCAAACTCCGCCATGGCCAAGACCAAAGAGCTTTCGAAGGACACCAGGAAAAGTATTGTAGACCTGCACCAGACTGGGAAGAGTGAATCTACAATAGGCAAGCAGCTTGGTGTGAAAAAATCAACTGTGGGAGCAATCATCAGAAAATGGAAGACATACAAGACCACTGATAATCTCCCTCGATCTGGGGCTCCACGCAAGATCTCATCCCGTGGGGTCAAAATGATCATGAGAACGGTGAGCAAAGATCCCAGAACCACACGGGGGGACCTGGTGAATGACCTGCAGAGAGCTGGGACCAAAGTAACAAAGGTCACCATCAGTAACACACTACAACGGCAGGGAATCAAATCCCGCAGTGCCAGACGTGTTCCGCTGCTGAAGCCAGTGCATGTCCAGGCCCGTCTGAAGTTTGCCAGAGAGCACATGGATGATACAGCAGAGGATTGGGAGAATGTCATGTGGTCAGATGAAACCAAAGTAGAACTTTTTGGTATAAACTCAACTCGTCGTGTTCGGAGGAAGAAGAATACTGAGTTGCATCCCAAGAACACCATACCTACTGTGAAGCATGGGGGTGGAAACATCATGCTATGGGGCTGTTTTTCTGCCAAGGGGACAGGACGACTGATCCGTGTTAAGGACAGAATGAATGGGGCCATGTATCGTGAGATTTTGAGCCAAACCCTCCTTCCATCAGTGAGAACTTTGAAGATGAAACGAGGCTGGGTCTTCCAACATGACAATGATCCAAAACACACCGCCCGGGCAACAAAGGAGTGGCTCCGTAAGAAGCATTTGAAAGTCCTGGAGTGGCCTAGCCAGTCTCCAGACCTCAACCCCATAGAAAATCTGTGGCGGGAGTTGAAAGTCCGTGTTGCTCGGCGACAGCCCCAAAACATCACTGCTCTCGAGAAGATCTGCATGGAGGAATGGGCCAAAATACCAGCTACTGTGTGTGCAAACCTGGTAAAGACCTATAGTAAACGTTTGACCTCTGTTATTGCCAACAAAGGTTATGTTACAAAGTATTGAGTTGTATTTTTGTTATTGACCAAATACTTATTTTCCAACCTGATTTACAAATAAATTCTTTACAAATCCTACCATGTGGATTCATGGATTTTTTTTTTCACATTCTGTCTCTCACAGTTGAAGTGTACCTCTGGTGCAAATTACTGACCTCTGTCATCATTTTAAGTGGGGGAACTTGCACAATCGCTGGCTGACTAAATACTTTTTTGCCCCACTGTATCTATATTAAGTGTTGACTGTTTTGCTGTATAATAACAATATAGTCAGGTGCAGAGGTCACTGAATGGTCTGAAAATCTGAGGCTTAAATTTAGACACATCATGTGTTTTTCTTCTTTAGTCAAACTGCAAACATGTTGAACGTCTACGGGAGATTTAGTCGAACAATACTCTTACATGTTATCAAAGCACCAAAAGACAACTATTAATCCCATCAATCCCAGGAATTTAGAGAATAATTTCTGATTAGTAGTGAAGCTGTCGGCACATGATTGGTTTTAATGAGTCTCATATATTCACTCATCTGTATCTCAAAAGCCCAACAGTTAACATGGGATGTGCTAATTTTATGACATGACTGTATCTGGTTCAGTGAACTTCCCATTATTACACTTTACTTTTGCTGCACCGATAAAATACAATATGTTAAGAATTTATTATTTTATTCTACTATTCCTACACTGTCGACTATCAATTGACATTCAAGTTTATGTCAGCTGTCAAAGGTCGGGTATATTCCAGGCAGCTCAGCACTCTATTGCTGGGTTTTTATTTCTTTTCTTTTTTATATATTTTATTTTATTTTTGCTTTTTGCTGAGTTTTTTAATTGTTCACACACTCACATAAAAAGATGATACATATTTACGTACCGCACAACACACACAGCAGAAGAACAGTATGGTCACGGGAAGGAAGAAGCAGATATTCACCCATTTCAGGACTACCAACATTGCCCACATGACTTTCTGTGTGATGGAGTTGATGCAGAAGAATTTTCTACTCTCTTTTAAACTGAAAGAAAAAAATATGTAAAAGAAACTCATCAAACTCGTGTTTTTTTTTCTAAAATACATGTATTGTATAATAGTAGAAGCCTCAGTTCAAATCATTCAAAAATTGATGGCTATGACATGTATTGCATCAATAGAAATAAAAAAAGGGGAGGGGGTGTTGCCTTGTACACTGATAATAATTACAAATGTAGAATCATCAGTGAACTGTCTCTAGCACTGGATAACATAATGGAGTGCATAACTATTGAAATAGAAGCTGAAAAGTCAAAGAATCTGCAAATCAGCTGTATCTACAGGACCCGTGGATAAAAACGTTCACAGAGGAAGTGCTGAAGATATACAATCCCATTAACAACATGAAAATGACATTTTATGTGGTGATTTCAATATAGATTTGTTGAATCCAACTGTGAACAGTGCCATCACTGATTTCATCCACACAATGTACAGCATTAGTCTTTATACCTTAATCCGCTGTCCAACAAGAATAACCTCACATAGTGCTACACTTGGCGATAATATTTTCACTAATGTTGTTGACAGGAATGTTCTAAGTGGATTAATAATAAATTAATTAAATGACCATCTACTGGTTTTTGCAACAGTACAGGGCTATGCCAGGATTAACAGATGTGAACCTAATAAGAAATTAATTAGACTTAAAACTCAAGAAGGAATTTGCTCAACAACCAAGACTGGACAGTACTAAATAATATTGTAAATAAAGGAACTAAAGGATTGGAATATCTAAATAACTTTCAAGTACAAAATACAAGGACTAATGACATAAAACAAATTGCAAATGGTTTTAGTTATTTTTTTCTTGATGTTGGTCCTGGCTTGGCTAAAGAAATTTTGTGGTTAGTTGCTGGACTCATGAAATTAACAAACTGCAGGAAAATCACTGGAGTTATAAGAGGCAGACAACTACACACACACACCACATGTATGCTTTTGCTATTTATTGTGGTTTAACCTGTCGAGGACAAAAATGTACAGAAAATTCTGCATCAAGCCTTGAAATCATAGCTTTCCTACTTTTGTTAACCCTGGATTGGTGGCATGGTGATTAGTGCTGTTGTCTCACAGCAAGAAAGTCCAGGGTTCAAATTCACTGTCTGGCTAGTTTACAGTTGTTTCTCTCTGGGTATTCTGGTTTCCTTCCACAGTTAAAAGTCATGCAGTGTTTGTTTCCATGTGATTGACTGGTGAGCTGTCCAGGGTGTACCCTGCCTCTTACCCTATCACTTCAGGGTTATGCCCCAGCACCCCTGCAACCCGGATGGTAGTTGTAGATCAATTCACTTTGTATTTTAACCAGACTCTTAGACTTTGTTGAACATTATGTAACATGAAGACGACCTGTAGTATTTAAGTGAATAAGTGAAGTGAATAAGGGGGCAGGAACAGGAAAAGTGTAAACTTCATCCTACTCCTTTTCGAGCACACACATTCTGTAGACATGGATATATACAAGAGAACTTGATGATTATTAATTTTTGTTTGTTTGTTTTTTTCTCCTGTTATTTCAATTATATTTGCATGTTCGAAATAAAATTCTAACTTCAAGTATAATGATAATAAAAATAATTGTAAACATTGTCTCTACTTACCTGAGGACTGCTTTCAGATGAAACTGTGGGTAAAATGTGTAATATGATGAGTTTGTCTTGAACATGGAAGTTGTGGTGGCCTAATTAACACCCCACCCCCACAGACATGTGGTCACACTCAACATGCAGATGGTTTATTTTCAGCATAGAAACAACTTTTTTTTCTCTCCAAGATGTAGCCCACATTCAAGTTTAGTATGCACCAATCAGTTGATCTGTGCTGTTTTATAAACCTAACATAGTGGCTACATGAAACTAATAATGCAAAGTAAGGAAAAGTAAACATTTTATTTATGATACTTTTTCATTTTTTGCTTTGTTAAAAATCTAAATAGTTATCAGTTATTTATTGATATCTCTCATTGTTAAAACACCTAAAAGATTAATTTTCAATCCACTTTTTCATATGATCTGTGTTCCCATGTGTATTAACCCTTAGTGATTGCTTTAGGTTGTTTATAAACCCAGTGATCAGCAGTTTGTGGTGTTGCCAGGCAGAAATAGAAATATTTCAACATGAACACGGTCCTGCATTGATGACTGACATATTGTGATACTTTTATATGGTAGGCCTGTTTGGGATTCAAACTATCAACTGACAACATAAATGTATCTGTGAGGAGTTTACTGTGGTCATAGATGACAGCAACAACAAGCAATTTTCTCATAGACTTTAATTTTACATCTTTATGAAACCAGAGAACTGCCACCTGTTGTCCTTTATTAAATGTAGGACCCATAATGGATGAACAATTTGTAACTGCAAAAAATTAGACAAAGCTATTTTTTCAACCTAGATTTGTTTTATTTCATCAATAAAAAAAAAAAAAAAATACAGTGTCTCATATCACCAGTTGCAGTTAACTGAACTAAATAAATATTATTTACAGGAATGTAAATCTTTTTCATTACATCTTTAAAAACACTGAACATACAAAGACTTCTTTATGAATTTTAACAATTGTACAAAACTCTTATCCACGTCACACATCACAAGTAATCTTGCTGTTTGTTCAGTCCAGTTATTAACAACAAAGGAGAGATGATGACATTAAGTCGCTGGCTCTTGCTACAATATATGAACTTGTGGGGAAGCAGCTTCATCACTGAACTCACTGTCATCAGCTACAATCGCAGGATTGTCTTGGCTGCATATACATATATAATCTACATAACAAATAGTACAATATTATTTCTAATACTCGGTATACCAGAGGAAATTGAATTGGTAATGTGAAGGACCAAAAAAATATAATATATTGATAGTAAAATAGTAAAATAGAGCTATATTTTACCATTTTTTATGGAATAAATGATTCCATAAAAAAATGTAAATTAAAAAATCCAATTCAATTCTTAAAACGTTACAGAGAACTGAAAACATTATTTGGACATGTTGTAGAAACAAAGAAAGGTGATGTGGCAAACAAAATTTCAAGCAAGAAAAAGGTAAAAACATTAAAACCTAATGTGGGAAACTAATTATTATTATTTTTTAAGATTTAAACATCTTTAAAACTGGGATATAAAAAGTGTCCAAAGCAGTTTATAAAATCAGTTTTAAAACTATTTAGACAGACACTCCAGCAGCCTGTCAATGCATCCGTTCTGCATAAAAGAAACAGAATCAAGTCCACATCAGCCCACCTGTCTGTGCTGTCAGTCACACTCTTCCATCAGCTGAGCACAGACATGCCAGCAGCTTGTCAATGCATCCTTTTCGCATGAAAAGAAACAGAATCAGGTCCACAAAAGGACTGAGCAAAAAAATGATAAAGATGATAAAGAAGTAACGAGAGATGATTGTGGGAACGATTAATAGAAAGTAGTAAAAGAACAACAGAGTTAAAATTCCTAGACTTCGACGTTTCTCCTCAGTAGGCACTGAGGTGGCAGCAGGCAGGGCTCTGAAGGTCCGAGCTAAGCAGAAGATGAACAGGGGGCCTGGGAGGGCAGCATAAATAATTAAACGTCCTAATTCATCTAAGACTATGGCAAGAGGGACACTGACTATACAAAAAGCCCAGACAAGGACACAGACCAGCACAGAACTCCTTGTTTCTTTGAGGCAGTCCAACAGTGGATATGCGATGTGAAAACACCTGCAACAGAGGAGAGACACTAATTTGTATCATCACAGTGTAGAATAATATGATTCTGACTGTAAGGATGCTTCACAGTAAAATATAATGTTCAGAGACATGCAGGTACACACACTAAAAGACAAACAGGTACCTTTCCAGAGCAATGCACATCCTGAAGTACAGACTGGCCATCACACACGAGAGGTGAATAACAGCAGGTATGCTACTTCCTATTCTTAATAACCAAACAATCATTATGCAGATCTGGATTACATTAGAAGTGAGGAGGTTTGTGTAATAGATGACAGGGACTGGACTCCTTTGCACCTGCAGGAAATATAAATTAATATTTAAAATAACAATAAATAAATGCAGGAATAAACATGACATTGTTTATTATGTTATTATGCTCTCAGGCACCAGAAGGAGACTAATTTACAAAACAATCAACTTTTCTTTTAGGTTGTTGAAAACTTTTTAAAATCAAAGTGTCTCTTGACTTCCTTGCTTTTCAGACTTTTATCTGATGTCAAAACTTCTCTTTTTTAAACGTTCTTATGGTTGAAACTGCTGGTGCATGTAAAGCAACAGAGGACAAAATACTCAGTCGGGTTACTTCACAACACTACATGCTTCCATGTTTTCTGCCCACAGGGTTTCTCTGTAACACTGTGAAAAAATAAATTACTGCACATTTAGAGGAACAGTTTGTCACTAGGATGGTATCTGTACTGCCGAGGTGCAGCTGATGGAGGTTCTTATGGCTCGTTCACTAAAAAGAAGAAAGTTTGTTTGGCTCCAAATCGGCTGATCAAAGCTTTTGTTTCTTAAATTAATTTAAAGTCAAATTATTTGTAAACTAAATTATTAGTATGCAAAAGATAGAGTGCTACAAAAAAACAAAAAATACAAAAACAAATAATTAATAAAAGGTCCAGTCTCTGATAGTATGTATAATATTTATAAGCTTTTAACTTTTCAACTATTTGGATTGAAACAACAGAGAATCACACAAGAAAATATAAATAAAATATATGTTTATATCATCATTTTGATCATTGTTAATGTATTATTATTATTATTATTATTATTATTATTATTATTATTATTATTATGAGGAGACAGGCTGGGGAGAAGAAATAGAAGACACCCAGCAGAGGGCCTTGGGTCAGAATCAAACTCTGCTGCTCATTTAGCTTATTTGTGGGATGTGGGCATTTTCTCGACCCGTGAGCTAAATCGCACTAAGCTTGAACTCAGGTGTGAGGAACTATTTAATTTTAATGATCCTTAATAAAGGTCATTGCAGCCCTTCCTTGTTATTTATGTATTTATTTCACTAAATCTACAATTTATCCCATTTTTTATGTTTATTTAAGCGTTGTCTGACAGTATGTTTGCCGCAGCAATTTCCTAATTTTGTAAACCTGCTCAACATTTGGCAATAAAACCCTTTTTGATTCTGATCCATCTTTTTCTGCTTATCTGGGGATGGGTCGCGGGGGCAACACCTCACCCAGGAGGTGCCCAGGAGGCATCCTTGTCAGAAGCTCGAACCACCTCAATCTGCTCCTTTCGATGTGGAGGAGCAGCGGCTCTGAGCCTCCTCCCGGATGGCCGAAATCTTCACCCTATCTCTAAGAGAGAGGACGCCCTTTTCTGCTGTTTGTATCCGCGATCTTGTTATTTCGGTCACTACCCTCTCAATTTACCGGTCGATCTACGTCCCTACCCACACCTCACGAGCTGTGGGTAGGGACGTAGATTAACTGTCTGCTCTCTCTTCACAACAGACCGGAGCAGCGTCTGCATCACTGCAGCCGCAGCACCAATCCGTCTGTCGATCTCCCTTCTCCCGTCACTCATGAACAAGACCCCGAGATACTTAAACTCTTCCATTTGGGGCAAGAACTCGTCCCTGACCCGGAGTGGGCACTCCACCTTTTTCCGGCTGAGGACCATGGCCTCAGATTTGGTGGTGCTGATTCTCATTCCCACCGCTTCACACTCAGCTGCGAACTGTTCCAAACCGAACTGGAGGCCATCGCCCGATGAAGCCAACAGAACCACATAATCTGCAAAATCTGCTTTCATCTCTGCTTCAAATTATTCACAAAGAAAAAAGTTATTATTTACTTACCACATAACACACACAGTAGATCATCAGTATGGTCAAAGGAAGGCAGACACATGTGTCGATCCACATAATCACTTCAAGGACTTTCCGAAACTCGGGCAAAGATACTGTGATAGGGTTGTGTTGGAATCTATACCAATGCACTTTGTTTGTGTGGCAAAGCAAAAAAATAAAATAAATTAAAAAAAACAAACATTGTTAACATTGTTCAGTCATGAAATTACTGATTGTAGGTAAACAAGCAGCAACGCAATAATAATAACATGGAGTAGCCCGAATTGTGCTGGAGAATGTTGGCACAGAATAACAAACATTGGTGGTGAAGGGAGGGAGTATGAAAGTATAAAAATAACACTTTAAAGTCAATTGCTAACACTTGATGTCTGTGTCGTGTATGTAAGGTCGGGGGGCGGGTCCATTCCACTGCAGGGCAACCCGCATGTGGCGAATAAAATTTGAACTTGAACTTGATTAAAACTCAACTGGATTACACTTTTTTTTGTGAGATCACAGAGAAGTTAACAGCTATTTGATTAACCATAAATTTCAATTAAAATAACTCTAAAGTAAAAATTTACTTTGCATTTCTGATCTTGAAAACTTTACATGCCAATGTTTAAAAACGATTCACAAATTGCTCATAAAATATCCCCGCACAGCAACAATGAAAACAAAAACACCTCGATGCAAATTTTCAGAGCGATGAAATTGGCTGGACCAGGAATTTTCAGCTCTCAGTAAGAACATGTTGTGATGAACCAACACAAATGTACTGAAATAAATCTAATTCAGTTCTGTCAAAGCTATCAGTGCACTAACCATAGCAGTAATACATATGAATACATCTACTGCTGCAGGCTCTGTTTTAAATCAACATGTGTGATTAGGCTGCATGGTTCACATTGCACATTGTGTTGCTATGCAGGCGACAGTTACGCTGACATTCTGTGGGAGAAGTTATTTATATTAATTAGTCAAATAGATCGAGGAGGTACAGTTAGTGCATTACCAACACACACATTCACAAAAAGCTGCTCACTCCAAGCACAAAAGAAAAGAAGGTAGTGACTTTAATAAACTATCTCCAGATGTTCTAATTCAGTCAGTTTCTATGTTTTTTATAACTATTCCTCTCTTCAGATAGAAATAATATGAACATGTATAAAATAAGTGTCGCCCTTACTTGTCTCAGGACTGTTTCCAGCTGAACCGTTGGGTAAAATCTGCAATATGACAATTTTGTGTTGAACGAGGAAGTTGTGGTAACAAACTTTATAATCTCCACCCCGTACTCACTGATGTTCAAACTCACAGATGCCCAAACATGAAGCCAGCGAGAGTCAAGATATATTTTAACTTAAATGATCAGTACAACAACTAAGCTGCATCGTTTCTGTTCTGCTGATGGTTTTATTTTGCTTTACAGTCACAAAAGCACATGCATTTTAATCAAGATTTTTACTCAGTCCAACTGTTGCCTAAACCAAAACTCAGATCCAGCAAACTTAAAATATCAGGGATTAAAAACGTTGTGACAGCAAACATGACATCAGCTCCTGTGACTGTTAGTAAAAGTTTTTATTCAGGTAGAAATCTGGTCTCAAAGGTGTTTCCATGGCACATTATTAGCAGTAGCAGTTTAAAGCCACGGGGCAGCTGATGGCCTGATCCCCATGAAGTAGACAACCAAAAAGCTCTAATGTCTCTTTATACATGTGACAGTATTTTTACACAAGCTAGTACACATTGTTGAATAGTATCTTTATAACAGGTTATAGAGGGAGGCAAAAGTAGTCGTATCTTTACTACAATCATCGAGTGGATAACAGTAAACTGATTAAAGAAGAACAGAATCTGCTGCTCTTTGAAAAATAAAAAAATTCTGGCAGTATTCATTTAAATAACCATATAAATGAATTACAGCTAAAATTAAATCTGTATTTCAGTTTCAAACTAAATAATTTCTGCAGTTTTGGTGAATCTATAATCTCTTATTTAACACTGAAAAATTTATGTCTAACAATTATATTTTCTTGTATAATGAGCACAGAGCTGCTTTTTGATAAAAACACTTTCCTTTTTATGGGAATAATTATTAGAACATCACTTGTGAATTAAAGCTGGAAATACTCCCAAACAAATGTAGTATATACATGTGTTTTTCTTAACTTTATTAAAACCTGCAGTTGGCAGCTGCTTTATGAACCCATATTTGTGACTGTATGAACCTCTAACAAGCTTAATCTTCCTGTTTGCACCATATTAAAACCCACAGACCCACCAGATGAGAGTAGCTGAAGTGGCAACAAACACCTTGTTGATGATTTTTAAAGATCGCTATCTTCAGTCAGAACCTGTGACCTCAGAGGTGTGAACAGAGACAGGGTGTGAAAGTTTTGACACATCTGTAGAGGTTATTAAGCTTTTAATGCAAACTAACTTACCGGCAATATTTTGTTTATTTACTTTAATAGAAAGAGTTGAATAGAATAGAATAGAATAGAATGCCTTTATTGTCACTATACCAATGTACAATGAGATACAGAGCATCTCCTACTCAGTGCAAACATGTGGGAGAAGAAAGGGGGGTGAGGTGCACAGTTTCTGCAGCACTATATATATTTGAACAGTATTTTGAAGAAAAAAAACAGCAACAAAAAAACAAAGAAGAAACAAGGCGCAGTTTCCAAGGCTGTCCATACCTGAAGCCTTGGAAACTGCTAAGCCATGGCTCACAGCCTTGGCCAGCTGCTTGATGAGGTACACCAGAGAGATAGAAGGCAGCAGAATAAACCAGCCGTTCTCCACAGAACCAGCCAATTTGTACTCTCAGTGGCAGGGTAGGCAGGCCTGAACCCTCTCAGTGAAATCACTGACAACACTGGCTATGGATACTGACTACGGAGTGTATCAGTTGTCAGCCACCTCCTGTACATGGATGACATCAAGCTGTATGCCAAGAGTGACATTGATTAACTGATCCACACCACCAGGATATACAGCAATGACACTGGAATGTTGTTCGGACTGGAGAAATGTAGTCATTTGATATCAAAGAGAGGGAAGGTAGTCAGAACTGAGGGGATCGAACTACCTGTTGGACTTCCAGATACAGACGGTCAAATGGTGGTGGCTACCCAACTGGTCATAGTGGTGGTAGGCACACAGAAGAAGACGACTGTAGTGATAAACGTAGCGGTTCCGAATGACAGCAACACCAAGAAAAAGGACCAAAGGTCTGCTAGATGATGTGAATCATCTAGCAGACCTTCTGAGGGTACTTCACGTAGTCTTGGTAACCAGCTACAGGGGATTCAGGTTTCAAGCTTCACCATAATCCTATCTTTCAGGTCAGTTCCTCTATTCCTCAGTCTGCTCCAAAGGCGTGTAGTCTTACCACCAGGGGCGGAGCGTGGGGGTGGCTTACTGGGCTTAAGCCCGGGTTGTTTTGTCAGAAGCCCGGGGTATTTTGGAGTGCAATTTTTTCATAGTTAGATGCCTGGCTGACAACTGTATAAAACAAAAAGTACACACAATATTCGAAGCACATAGTGCACACTGTGGGAATTTACGACTGTGCGTGAATCCCCCCCTGATATTGGTATGATCCAAGCTCAGGCACTAAGCGACTGAGCGAGGGGGCGGGGCAGCTGCTGCCCGTCAGTGCGCTGTTGGAGAGACGGAGCCAGCCATACTAAGGAGAGCTTAAGTTTGACCAGGTACCAAAGCAAATCATTCGTACCGTACAAATAATGTAAATATGACGGTGCATCACGAAAGATTGATATCAAACTGATCACTTGACCCATATTACGTTACTTGCTCTTCAAGTGAATCAACAAATGGCGAAATGAAAAGCCGAACAAATGCTATTTTTTTAGAGATTCTTAGCTTACGTGTGTTTATTTCATATTTTCAGTTCTTACCCTCCCCGACTAAATCGGTTTCAGTTATGTACTGAAATATAAGAATGGACATTAGAGGGTTCTTTCAAAGAAAAACTCAGGTAAATGTTATTTTATATATTATGCTTTGTATGTTGTTCAGTATATTTGTATGCAAAACAAGAGGAATTTCAGTACACAGCAGGATATTCACATTTGTAACCAGATATTTACACTTTAGGGAGAAAACATAAAACATTTTTACTGCACAACATCAATTTAGAGTAAACTTTTGTTTTAGATAAATATTGAAATATCTTTTGAATTAGTTAAATGTCACAATAAAGAGAGACAGAGCTTTCTGTTTTTTATCACTTTCATCAAATTTAGGAGTACATGTACACTAAGTTTATTGTTAATTAATAAGAAAACTCCAGACGATTCCATTCTGAGCTGAAGAAGCTTCTGATAGGTTAGTAGAGTCCATGTGAGTAAACAGGTGGCACAGCTGTGGATGCATATAAGGCAAAACACAGAGCCTGTTTCTGTGACATGGGAAAATCAAGAGATGTCAACCAAAACACCAGGAAAAGAACTATGGAGCTCCATAAGTGTGGCTCAATTTTGAATACAATTTGGTGCCATTTGCAATTAAGAAATACAGACGATTTCTCTCTTTACTCTTAAAGTTAACAAATATGTTTTTTATATTTATCAATCTAAAAAAAATAAACATTTAGTCTGATTTGATGTTACAATTAAAAAGTGTTTGTGTTTTTATCTGAAGAGTTTGTAAATATCTGTATATTTGATGATTGTCAGCACAAAGAGAGAGAGAGGAACAGAGAGGGAACAAGAGCAGGTGAGACACACATGTTAGTCAAATGGTTGTTTACCAAAAGTATCACCGTATCATAGGTACTCATGTATCTCATACCTAGTGTTTCTTTTTAGGTTTGTTATTTTTCAAATTCTATATTTATTAAGTTATGCAGGCTTGTTTGCACAACAAGGCTAAATAATTATATAAACCTTTCTCAATCTAAATATTGTACTTTGGTAAAATTAAAAAATAAATGTAGTGCAGGTCTATGATGATTTTTAGTGCTACTATCATCTAGTTCTGATTCTGGTTCTGTCTTGGTTAAGTCCCAAGTAGTCCTGATTTTGAACTGTTGTAGTCCTGTTTTAATTCTGGATCAGTTCTTGGTCTGGTTGAATTGGGGTTTAGTCCTCGTGTCTTGATACAGCCCTGATTTTGTTCTGCCTTGCTGCTTAATTAAAAAACTAGTTTAAGGTGTTCTGCACATGTGATATATATTTTTCCCTATATGAAGTCATTCTTTTTTGAACAAAACTCAAAACAGAGCCAATTAATCTTTCAGTCATTTCTACCCCCCCCCCCCCCCCCCCCCAGGGAAAAAAAAATCCCACATGCATACTATCCTTTTGGGCTAAGCCCCGGGTGTTTCAAATGTCTGGCTCCGCCTCTGCTTACCACTAACCTATCCAGCTCCATACTGATATATATATAATATTTAATCACACTGGTTTTCAGTACTCAAAGAGTTTTAGAAGGCTAAAGTCTAATATTAGCTGGCATAATGTTAGCTTACAATGTTATATTATTGTTTAGCTGACTCCTGTCAGCTGTCCAGAGATGGCTGGGTCTGATATCTGCTGATGATAACCAGCTGCGACAATATCAAGAATAAATAAACATGGTCCTGATTTCTTATGTTCGAACACTTCAGGTGAGGAGGAACAGGAGGAGATGGAGATGAGGAGAAGAGAGTAGTGGTGGAGTAGAGGAGGCAAGAGAAAACAAAAATATTGTTTGAAACAGATACTGATTAGAACTTCATATAACTGATACTACTATTCATTTCATGCAGCGATGTGCACATGACGTCACATATCTCTCAGCAGATACCCCTGTTTGTTAATTGTCTGGCCGGTTATATTAAGTAAACCTTAGTTGTGTTTTTGTTTAACTGGCTCAATGAATATTAAGCTCATAGCTCTTTTGCACACATCTCTGTTTCACACTTCAATATTTTGTCTTATTTGTTGTCTTCATTTATTTATTTGTGCTATTTGTATTTTTATCTGTTCTGTTTCTATTGTATATATTAATCGGCATCTGTGTGTGGACAGCAAAGAAAGAATTTCATTGCACAGAGAAATGCCTTTTTTTCTATGGACACATGACAGTAAACACTTTGAATCTTGAATCTTTGAATGTAAAATACTGTGAATAAACACAATGTATTTTCAGTTCTGTGTTGTTTATAAATAATAATAAAATAATAATAATAAAGATAATAAGAAGGAATGCAACTTCCAAGGACAATATTTATTCATTTATTTATTTTTGATAATTCAAAGAAGATTTTAACAAATGAGGAATTCAGGTATTTTACTTCAAATGTTGGGGAAAAAAAAGGTAATTTTTGCACATAAAAACCTGCAACCATAAAACATCTTCCAACAATAACAATTGGAGGAGTTGAATACAAAGCTAACACAGGAAACCCTTCACACCTACAGGAAGTTTAGGATCACCAGTTAAACTAACCCTAATGCAGGTTTTGGACTGCAGGTATTAAAAGTACCTGACGAGGGCGCTCACAGACCTGAGGAGAACATGCAAACTCCAAACTGAAAGGCCCCAAACTGGATATGAACCCGGGTCCTTCTGGCTACCTCACCACCACGGGGCCTTTAGAAGAAATTATGAAACAATTTCTACTTTTAAACTGACATCATCCAACTACTCAACAAAAAAATTTTTACAGCCTGAGGCTTCAGCTGAAGAAAGACTTTGGATGGTGTTTACTTATCTCACACTTTCTAATTCCTCTTCATCTTCCCTATCATGTGACCCTGTTTCCTCTTTCCCTTCATCTCTGACTACATGATCTGACCTGTCTGTGCTAACATCAGTAACATCTTCTGTGTTGTTGCTCTCCATACTGCAGCAGCACAGATGTGCCAGCAGCCTGTCAATGGGTCCTTTACATATGAAAGCAAACGAAATGAAGTCCAACAATGAACTTAAAAGAAATAGGATCATAGTGATAAAATCAGTAGTTGTGACAGAGTGAGGTGAATAAAAAGTCAAATTTAGTAGACGCAAGTTAAGAGTTAATAGAATGACTGCAGGAAGGTTTATAAGAAAGTAATTAAGCAGAAACAGAACCAAGGTTCCTACAGTTCTTCGTTTTTCTTCAGTGGGCACTGAGGTGGCAGCAGGCAGAGCTTTAAGTGTCCCAGCGAGACAGAAGATGAACAGGGGGGCAGGGAGGGCGGCATAAATGATTAAACGTACAAGGTCATGTAAGACTATGGCAACAGCAACACTAACACTACAAAGGACCCAGACCAGAGTACAGACCAGCAGAGAACCCTCAGTTTGTCTGAGGCAGTCCAACAGTGGGCAGGCGATGAAACAATACCTGCAACACAAAACAGACAGATGATCAGATTATCACACAGAATAGTTTGTTTCTGAACGATGCCTCATAGTTCAGTATAATATTCAGAGACATGCACACACACACGCATGGTACCTTTCCAAAGCAATGCACAACTTGAAGTAAAGACTGGCCGTCACAGCAAAATAGTAAATGAAACGTGCAATGTTGTTGTAATGCAGTATTTCCTCCCAAAAGAACATCATGTTGCGATAGATTAGAACGGAGATGATGAGGTTTGTGTAATAGATGACAGGAACCTGATATCTTTGACCCTGCAGGAAATATTAATTGAAACCACATTAATACAGTAATAAAGATTATATAGTCATAAGTGTAGATTAATGTGTATGAAGAGTAAATAAATAAATAAAATATATTTAGTTTACTTCTTAAAAAGTAAGTTACTTGTATGTTGGAAAAGATGAAAAATAATAATAATTACAATGTATTGTTTTGAATTAATTATTCATACACCTCAAAATAATCACAAATTTCAAACACTCACATCGGCACCTAGAATATCAAATTAATCTGACTTGCATGTCCAGCAGAAACAAAACGAATATTTAAACACAGCACCTTCCTGCCTGATCACAGTGAAGCGAAAGTGCGGGAGATATACTAAATATTTTTTAATTTAATTTAATTTTTCAATAAGAAAGTAAAATTTGGTCTCCAGGATTTAGAAAGGTCAGATGCAGAACAAACAGGAAGATTAACAGAAGCAGTTACAAAAAGTGAACAGCAGGCGTCCCACTGTGTCAACCTGTTTTCTTTGACTATAACAGCAACACAGATGAGTGACAACCAGAACCAAACAAACCTGGTATCTCTCAAAAAACAGTGTATATAGAATTATATATTGCAGTTACTGAGAATATTACAGAGAATGATCACAGCTACCTTAAGACATATCTAAAAAAAATTAAGTGTTGACTGTTTTGCTGTAGAATAACAATATAGTCCGGTGCAGAGGTCACTGAATGGTCTAAAAATGTGAGGCTAAAATTTAGACCCAACATGTGTTTTTTTCTTCAGCCAAACTGCAAACATGTTGAACGTCTACATGAGATTTTGGCTTTAAGGAGTTTCATTTATTCACTCATCTGTATGTCAAAAGCCCAACAGTTAACATGGGACGTGTTAATTTATGACATGACTGTATCTGGTTCAGTGAAGTTGAATGATTTAAATTTTTACTTTACTTTTGCTGCACCAATAAAATAATATGTTAAGAATTTATTATTTTATTCTCTATTCCTACACTATTAATGGGCTACTTTTGTAGTAAGATGAATCTACAGAGTGTAACTGCACTGTAAAATGTAATTCTAGATGTTTGTTATTGTAACATATTATTCTATATCAGTTTGACAATAGATGACTGAAGTTGTTGTTATAACATAGAATTACAAAATAAAAACGTCCCAATTACACCAAAAAAAGCTAACTTAAAAACTCATGTCCAGCTAAATCAGCAACTTATGTGAACTTGACAATGTGGGGAAGTTGAGCACAGCAGGATTCCACGTGACTGCTATCGAGGTGCATCATGGGGAATTGGCGGTTAACGACATTCATTCATTCATTTCATTCATTTATTTGTTCATTTTCAGGCACAACAAATACCTATATTGAACATAAAATGCACAAAACACACATGCTCACATTACTTGGACGTTTTCTAATCGTCTTCATTGGAATCTGCTTTCAAGGTGAGTAACATTGGTTATAACTATAAGGAAAGAGAGCTACAAAAGTTGGAACATGTTTTGAATTTATGGCATGACGCGGGTTTTTCTCTTTTACCGAAATGTTTGCTTTAGCTAATGTAACTTTAGCCGACAAGGTCCAGCTTGTGTGTCATGACCAAACTTAATACTGACCTAATACCTAATACTGACATATGACCTTTTTTATGGGTTTAATGTGGCACTGACCAAATCATAAGTATTGTGCCGCTAGCTTTAAGGTTGTGCACTCAAACACTGTTGCAATATTAGCAAGCTAACTCAGCTAATTAATAAAGCTTATTTCATATTGTCTCTGTACTTGTAAATTTCTTTCAAGTTCACAGGCTGTTGTATTTTGGTGGAAGTTCATTTTGGAAATATTCCCAATAATCATTTTCTAAAGGAAGATCCCTCACAGACTCTCAAGACTGTGAAGGTTAGCATTGTTTCTTTTAGTAAATTTAATAATTACAGCACCACAGTGGATTTTAAATGAAACAATCAAGTGGTGATTGAAGTGCAGACTTTCAGCTTTAACTCAAAGGGTTAACTCCCTCCTCCCTGTAGATGCCACATGATAACATGTGTACTTTTTCTACACCAAATGTATTATTACAAGATCTTTGACACTGGAGATGGTCTGGGTTTTAGAGAAATTAACTGGCGAGCTAGCATTGATATTATTAGTGTCTTGTGTTTATTCATGTCTTCACCAGGGTCTTTGACATTTCGCTGCTGTACTGTTCACTTCAGCTTTACGTTTGATTTCTCACATTGTATATTGTAATGGCAGAGATATTAGGATATTTAAGTGCCTGCAGTGGCTGCTACAGCTGTGGGGGGCAATACTTTGGTGAAGTGTCCTGGACCCTGGAAATAAAGTTACCTTGAACGTTACCTTGAAGAGACTGTGTAGACTTAACTTAAAATTTTAAGGCAGCCCTTTACATCATATTTTTAAGTTGAAACAACAACTTATATTTTACAGTGTGGAAAGTGTTTGATTGTCAGACTATTTTATTTGTGAGTATTTAAGCAATCACTTAATTTTAATGATGACTCAACAGTCCATGTTTATTTATTTATTATTTCAGTTTTTCCTTTTACCCAACTGTTTATCTTGCTCAGGGTCATGTGGGTGCTGGATCGTATCCCAGCTGTCACTGGGCCAAAGGTAGGCAGGTCGGCAGTCTGTTGCTGGGCTAATTTTTATTTCTTTTCTTTTTTAATATATTTTATTCTATTGTTAATTTTAATTTTAATTTTGTTTTTTCATTGTTCACACACTCACAGACATAAAAAGATGTGACATACTTACGTACCGCACAACACACACAGCAGAAGAACAGTATGGTCACGGGAAGGAAGAAGCAGACCTCGATCCATATCAGGACTCCCCACATCTCCATCTGACTTTCTGTGTGGTGGAGTTGCTGTAGAAGAATTTTCTACTCTGAAAAAAAAAAAAGTGAAACAGCAAGTGGTGAAAGTGATTCACTGGTTTGCTCTAAATGCTGGAAAAACACTGAGTTCCTCCAAATGACCCTCCTCAAACTCATATTTTTTTCCCGTTTGACTTAAAATACATGTGTGGGAAAAGTCACACACAGTTAGACGGAGAAACAGGAGAGAGACAACAAAACACCAAAAATTATTATTAATAATTATTAATGCTCCCACATGCTTGTATGCATGGCTTGTGTCCTGGGGGATCTATTCCTACATCTAGGATGATGTGGGTACAAGGGCATCACTGAGCTCCTGGAAATTGACCCAGAGGTTTTCCATTGGCTTTAGGTGAGTTTGGGGTCCAGTCAGTGGTATTAATTCCTTCATCTTCCAGGAGCTGCCTGCTCTCACCACATAAGACCGAGTATTGTGTTGCACCAGGAGGAACCCAGAACCCACTACACCAGTGCAAGGGCTGGGTTCCAAGGATATTATCCTGATATTAAATCACAGTCAGGGTGCCGTTGCCTAACCCATAGAGGACTGTGTGTCCCTTCATTGCAGTTTCAGCAGAACCATTTTTTGGGGTGGTTGTCTCATTGTTGCCCCTCTGATGCACATTTTGCTAATTTCATTAAGACCAAAGCAGCCGAAACTGATTAATAACACCCACGCCACTCAACTTACCAGATCAATGTTGTAGTTAGCTTCTCTGATGATATATTCCGATGAAGACTTTTTAAAAGTGTTCTTTACATTTTTTAAACTCGTATATGTAATATATAATTCTTAGAAAGAGAAGGGAGGTATCATTTTAGAGGGAAGTGGAATTTAAAATTACAAAGAGTAAGAACAACATTGAAAAGGATGTCTATTTCAATAGCTGGAGTTAAATTCTGGAATGAGTTAAAAGAAGAAATAAAGGTCAGTAGTGATATAAACCAGTTTAAAATAAAACTCAAAAAAGAAATATTAAATAAGTATAAGAATGAAGAAAATGCAATTAACCCAAGACAGCAGTCAAACTCATGTTTATTTTCTTCTGCAAATTAGCAAATCTAAATATAGTTTTAGTTGAACATGTGAAAATATTTTTTTGAGATGTTATGTTCTAAGTTGAAGGCATTGTATACGTTTTTGTTGTTCAAATTTAGATGATGAGGATGTAAACCTGAGGGGGTAGGGCTAAATAAGTATATACTTCTGCCTACTCCCTTTCAAACAACTGTATGGAATGATTTTATGAAACGTTGGTGAATGTATATGTTTGAAATAAAAAAGAACTGAACTGGACTGAACTGAATATATAGTAAAGAGATGCAAACTTTTACTTTGTGAGAAACTTCTCAGAGTTACTGTCACGGGTCTGGGTCCGTTGGACCCAGTATGTGGAGTTTCATGTTTTTGTTATTCCATGTTTGAGGTTATTATGTTTTGGTTTTAGTTTGCATCAGGGATTGTTTTCTTGTTCTCTTGTTGTGTTGATGATGATGATGATGATTATGATGTTTATTATTTAAGTTTCATGTTTAAGGATTTGTTCTCGGTTGTATCTCACGTTTAGTTTAGTTCAGGTTCCATGTGTCATTCTGTCTGTCTCTCAGTGTCAGGTCTGCGTCTTGGTGTGGTGTTCTCATTTCCTGTTTTATTGTGAAGGTCTGGGTCTCATGTGAGTGTGTTCAGTTTTACCTCTGTCTCGTCTTGTTGATCATTCCCAGCTGTGTGTAATTCCCCTGTGTTTCTCTAGGTGTATTTAAGTCATGTCCTCCGTCATTGTAGTTGCTGGTCCGTCTGTGTTTCCACCCTCCCTCATCTGCGTGTTCTCCCTGCTGTCCGCCGTTAGTTTCTTCTGGTCGTTCTCGTTAAGGTTTGTGCTCTGTAGTTTAGTTGATCCCAGTATAGTTTAGTTCCAGCGCCATTTGCCGTTTGTGTTTACTTTCATGTTCAATAAACCACCTTTACACCTTCACGACTGCCTGCACTTGGATCCTCCTTTTTCCTTTTCTACACGGCTCTCCTCACCCGCCGTGACAGTTACTGACCCCCAATGTGTATTTGAAACTTTTTAAAACTGTAATTTCTTTAGTATTTTGGATCCGCGATAACTTCTTAGGTAGAGGAACTAGGTATATAAATTTCAGAGCTAAACAATATGTTTAAACTCTGTTAAAACCATCAGTTTTACATGAACTCTAAGTGCCACAGTCAGAAAATGTGTTTTTCATATTGGCTTTTTCTTTTTTTCTCTAACCGACTAAGCATCAAGTTTTAATAACAAAAGAAAATATCGAAAAACTTTAACATCTGGGATTTTTAACATATGATTTTTACTTAAATGTTGTTACCAAAGTGATTGTCCAGTTGTGTTTCTCCCATATTAAAGTTTTTTTTTTTTTTATATTGTTACGTTTTAACTTTGAGCAACTGCTAAATTTGACATTATATTTACCCAAGAAGTTAAAACCAGTCTAATTTCATCTCCAAAGGTTGACTCTGTTCATCTGGACGTAGCATTTTCCGTGAAATGTTTTGTCACTCATCCAAGTGACTTCTTCAGTCTCAACTGAAGGCAGGTTTCCCCAAATCTTATAAACAGTCCATTGCACAATGACTGAAACCAGCCCACCAAAGGAACGATGGGCTGAGAGGTCAGTTTCTTCATCATAATTATGCAAATTCTCATAACGATTAATTACAAAACACTGATCAATGGCCATGAGTACCATTCACAGTGAGTTGGGGAATGGCTGCAATCACAGCATTGTGAGATGGTGACAGATGTACCCTTAGGCCCCCTCCTCGATTCAGAGATGGTCTTTCCCTTTTCACGTAAATGGCCTCCTTGACTCCGCGCTCAAACCAGCGTTCCTCCCTGTCCAGGATGTGTACATCCTCATCATTGAAAGAGTGTCCACTGTTTCTCCCACAGAAAGTGCTACATCCAGAAGAACAGAATAAACTTTTGGAGATTTACTTACCTGGATGATTGACCATGCATCAAGACAGTCTAATTTAAGGTCATTTTCATGAAGGCAAGTTTAATTTAGACTAGGAATGTGTACCCAATCAACTGGTAACTGATCATGTCAGCAGCTAAATACAGTACTTATTTTATATTCACCAGGATCAGACAACTAATTTAAGAAACATCAATCTAAAATAAATTGAATTATGCTCCTTATAAATGATCACAATAATTGTAAACATTGTCTTTACTTACCTGAGGTCTGCCTTCAGTTGAAACTGTGGGTAAAATGTGTAATATGATGAGTTTGTCTTGAACGTGGAAGTTGTGGGAGCCTAATTTACACCCCACCCCCACAGACATGTGGTCACACTCAAAGTGCAGATGGTTTATTTTCAGCATAGAAGCAACTTTTTTTTTCCAAGATGTAGCCCACATTCAAGTTTCGTTGATACTAATCAGTTGATCTGTGCTGTTTTATAAACCTAACATAGTGGCTACATGAAACTAATAATACAAAATAAAAGAAAACTAAACCTTTTATCTATGATACTTTTTCATTTATTGCTTTTTTTTTTAAAATCTAAATTGTTATCACTTATGTATTGATTTATTTCCCCCTAAAATATAAATTTTCTGTACACTTTTTCATGCAATCTGTGTTCACAAGTTTGCTTTGTACAAGTACTTTCAATGCTTGGCGACTGCTTTAGGTTGTTTATAAACCCAGTGATCAGCAGTTTGTGGTGTTGCCAGGCAGAAATAGAAATATTTCTACATGAACACGGTCCTGCATAGATGACTGACAAATTGAGATACTTTTAAATGGTAGGCCTGTTTAAGATTCAAACTATCAACTGACAACATAAATGTATCTGTGAGGAGTTTACTGTGGCCATAGATGACAGCAACAACAAGCAATTTTCTCATAGACTTTAATTTTACATCTTTATAAAACCAGAGAACTGCCACCTGCTGGCCTTTTGATTAAATGTAGGACCCATAATGGATGAACAATTTGTAACTGCAAAAAATTAGACAAAGCTATTTTTTCCAAGCTAGATTGTATTTTATTTCACAAATACAGCTCTGAAGAAAAATACAGTGCCTCATATCACCAGTGCAGTAAACTAAACTAAATAAGTATTACCTCAAACCACCCAGTTCTGTTGAATCACAAAAAAGTTTGTTCCCATCTATGTTTTGTACCACAAATAAATTTAGCCTTAGTAGTTGCTTTAGGTTTTTGTTCAGTAGATTCAATAGTTTCAGCATTCTCGCTCTGAAGTTTTGATGACATCTGTGAGTCACTGTAAGAAGAAATTAAATGCTCATTTAAATGCGCATAGAGGATCATAACTTCCATGGACAATTTTTATTTAGTTATTTATTTTTGATATCTCAAAGAAGAGGAGTTTAACAAATGAGGAAAATATCAGGTATTTCAGTTCAAACTTCAGAAAAATAATAATAATAATTTTTGAACATAAAAAAACCTGCAACCAAGAAAGCATCTTACAACAATAATATTAATATTACACTACATTGTGTCTTAACTCAAAAGATCAGAGGGAAATAAATTGTTACTGTGAGGGAAAACAAAAGTTATCCAAGAAATTAAACAACAATATAATTAAGTATGATATTAAAAAAAAACAATGTAAGCTGGATATGATCATTAAATGTCTTATAAAAAGCAATAACATAATAATAACCTTCTGTGATTAATATTTGAATATAAGAAGCCTTCAGAAGAAATTTCATCAGTCTCTTTTCATCCTCCTTATAGGAGTTGAATACAAAGCTAACACAGGAAACCCTTCACACCTACAGGAAGTTTAGGATCACCAGTTAAACTAACCCTAATGCAGGTTTTGGACTGCAGGAATTAAAAGTACCTGACGAGGGCGCTCACAGACCCGAGGAGAACATGCAAACTCCAAACTGAAAGGTCCCAAACTGGATATGAACCCGGGTCCTTCTGGCTACCTCACCACCACGGGGCCTTTAGAAGAAATTATGAAACAATTTCTACTTTTAAACTGACATCATCCAACTACTCAACAAAACAATTCTTACAGCCTGAGGCTTCAGCTGAAGAAAGACTTTAGATGGTGTTTGCTTATCTCACACTTTCTAATTCCTCTTCATCTTCCCTATCATGTGACCCTGTTTCCTCTTTCCCTTCATCTCTGACTACATGATCTGACCTGTCTGTGCTAACATCAGTAACATCTTCTGTGTTGTTGCTCTCCATACTGCAGCAGCACAGATGTGCCAGCAGCCTGTCAATGGGCCCTTTACACATGAAGGCAAACAGAATGAAGTCCAACAATGAACTAAACAGAAAAAAGATCATAATGATAAAATCAGTAGCTGTCTCAGGGCGACGTGGACGCAAGCTGACAGGTAATAGAATGACTGCAGGAAGGTTTATGAGAAAGTAATTAAGCAGCAACAGAACCAAGGTTCCTACAATTCTTCGTTTTTCTTCAGTGGGCACTGAGGTGGCAGCAGGCAGAGCTTTAAGTGTCCCAGCGAAACAGAAGATGAACAGGGGGGCAGGGAGGGCGGCATAAATAATTAAACGTACAAATTCATATAAAAATACAGCAAGAGCAACACTAACAATACAAAAGGCCCAGACCAGAACACAGACCAGCACAGAACCCTCAGTTTGTCTGAAACAGTCCAACAGTGGGCAGGCGATGAAACAATACCTGCAACACAAAACAGAAAGATGATCATATTATCACACAGAATAGTTTGTTTTTGACCACAGTGATCCTTCAGAGTACATAATAATAATCAGAGAGATGCAAGTACACACACACACACACACACACACACTGGTACCTTTCCAGAGCAATGCACAACCTGAAGTAAAGACTGGCCGTCACAGCAAAATTGTAAAAGAAAGATGCACTGTTGTCATACAGTGTCCTCCACCAAAGGAACGTCATGCTGCGATGGATTAGAACGGAGATGAGGAGGTTTGTGTAATAGATGACAGGGACCTGATATTTTCGCCCCTGCCAGAAATATTAATTGAAACCACATTAATGCAGTAATAAAGATTATATAGTCATAAGTGTAGATTAATGTGTATGAATAAATAAATATATTTATTTTATGTCTTATAAAGCAAGATAAATATTTTACTTTTATGTTGGAAAACATGAAAATCAATTTCTCCTATAATATATATTTTTATATATTGTGTATTATTCATACACCTCAAAATAAACACAAATTTCAAACACATCTGCACATTGAAGATCAAATTAATTTCACATGTATGTCCAACAGAAATTAAATGAATATTTGAACACTGCACCTTCTTGCTTCACCTCAGTGAAACCAATGTACATGCCATACACTTAATTTTTTTTTATTTAACGCCAATTAGTAAGTAAAATTTATTCTCCAGTAGCCTACTTATTTCTCCAGATGCAGAACAAACAGGAAGAATAACAGAAGCAGTTACAAAAAGTGAACAGCAGGTGTCACACTCTGTCAACCTGCTTACTTTGACTATAACAGCAACACAGATGAGTAACAAAATAAGAAACCAAAAAATGTTATGTCCCAAAAACACTATATATATCTATCTATCTATATAGATAGATATAGGTATATAGATATATATAGAACAGTCAACACTATAGATAGATAGATAGATAGATAGATAGATAGATAGATAGATAGATAGATAGATAGATAGTGTTGACTGTTTTGCTGTAGAATAACAATATAGCCCCCTATTAATCCCAGGAATTTAGAGAATATCTTGATGCATGCACAATTTAGCAAGTAAGTAAATACCCAAAAGTTGATTCTGTTCATCTGGACGTAGCGATTTCAGTGGGAGAAACATTTTGTCACTCATCCAAGTGACTTCTTCACTCTCAGCTGACTTTATAAACAGAACATTTGCATGTGTCTGTGAAGGTCCTCAGTCATCCAGGTCATCGTAGTCTAAGGAGCTTGGAAAGAAAAGCGTCTGGACTTCTTTAAGTTGCTTGAACCTCTCATCCTTAGAGAACATTTGCACAATAACTTAAACTAGCACCACTGAATGAACAATGGGCTTGGAGGTCAGTTCCTTGATCATTAATATGCAAATTCTCATGACCATTGATCAACAACCACTGATCAATGGCTTTGATGGTGCTAGTTTCAGTCATTATGCAAATGTACTGTTTATAAGATTGGGGAAACCTGGAGTCAGCTGAGACTGAAGAAGTCACCTGGATGAGTGACGAAATGTTTCTCCCAGAAAACGCTACGTCCAGATGAACAGAATCAACTTTTGGGAACTTAGAGAATAATTTCTGAATAGTAGTGAAGCTGTCAGCACATGATTGGCTTTAAGGAGTTTCATTTATTCATGAATGTGTATGTCAAAAGCCCAACAGTTAACATGGGATGTGCTAATTTTATGACATGACTGTATCTGATTCAGTGAAGTTGACATTATTGCACTTTACTTTTGCTGCACCAATAAAATATAATATGGTAAGACTTTATTATTTTATTCTACTATTCCTACACTATCAATGGGCTACTTTTATAGTAAGATGAATCTACAGAGCGTAACTGGAAAGTGTTTGATTGTCAGACTTTTGATTTTATTTGTAAAGATTAAAGTAACTACTTAACTTTAATTATGACTCAACACTCCATGTTTATTTTCTTTCTCCTTTGAGTCAACAGCTTATCTAATTCAGGGTCACGTGGGTGCTGGATCGTATCTGACATCTGGCAGTCTATCGCTGGGCTAATTTTTATTTCTTTTCATTTTTATATGTTTTCTTTTCTTTTTGTTTTTAATTTTAATTTAGTGTTTTGTTTTTGTTTTTTGCTAAGTTTTTTTAATTGTTCACAAACTTATATAGACATAAAAAGATTGGACGTATTTACGTACCACACCACATGCACAGCAGAAGAACAGTATGGTCACTGGAAAGAAGAAGCAGACCTCGATCCATATCAGGACTCCCCACATCTCCAGCTGACTTTCTGTGTGGTGGAGTTGCTGTAGAAGAATTTTCTACTCTCTTTAAAAAAAAAAAAATAATAATAATAATAGTAACAATAATAATAGCAACTCAAAATACTGCCACATGCTTGTATGCATGCCTGACAATAGGATGATGGCTTGTGTCCTGGGGAATCTCATCCCACATCTAGGATGATGTGGGTACAAGGGCATCACTGAGGTGGAAAGTGACCCAGAGGTTTTCCATTGGCTTTAGGTGAGTTTGGGGTCCAGTCAGTGGAATTAATTCCTTCATCCTCCAGGAGCTTCCTGCTCTCACTACATAAGGATGAGTATTCTCTTGCACCAGGAGGAACCCAGAACCCTCTGCACCAGTGCAGGGTCTGAGATTTTATCCTGATACTAAATCACAGTCAGGGTGCCGTTGCCTAACCCATAGAGGACTGTGTGTCCCTTCATTGCCTCTCCAGACCATCACTGACCCACCACCAAAACGGTCATGCTGAATTATGTTATGGGCAGCATTATGTTATCCATGGCTTCAGACATTTTGACACCTGTCATGTGTGCTCAAAGTAAACTTGCTTTCATCTGTGAAAAGCACAGGATAACAGTGGTGGCTCTGCCACAAACCCCACTTAGCAAATGCCACTTGGGCTCCATGGTGTCGGGCAGTGACCACAGGGCCCACTAGTGTATATTGGGCTCTCATGCTACCTTCATGAAGTTTGTTTTGATTGTTTTTTCAGAGACATTCACACCAGAAGAGTGATGGAGTTCATTTTGTAGGTCTCTGGCAGTGCTCACCCGGTTCTTTACTGAAACCGGTCATGCTGATAGGTTAAGGACCTTCTACAGCCCTGCCCAGCTTTCCTAGAGTAACTGTCTTTCTCCTGATACTGTCTTGGGAGACCCAGGAAACCCTCTAACTACTTTAGCATGGCACATCAATACACGTGCCATTGTAACTGTGTAACCTCTGTAGGGTCCAGATATTTCCTCATGAAACCAGTAGTGACACGGACCCAACCCAAATGCAAAACTGAAAAAAATACTGAAAAGATCCATCCATCCATCCATCCATCCATTTTCTTCCGCTTTATCCGGGGCCGGGTCGCGGGGGCAGCTGCCCAAGCAGAGAAGCCCAGACCTCCCTCTCCCCAGCCACCTCCTCCAGCTTATCCGGGGGAACACCAAGGCGTTCCCAGGCCAGCCAAGAGATATAATCTCTCCAGCGTGTCCTGGGTCTGCCCCGGGGCCTCCTCCCGGTGGGACTTGCCCAGAAAAACTCTCCCAGGAGGTGCTCAGGAGGCATCCTTGTCAGATGCCTGAACCACCTCAACTGGCTCCTTTCGATGTGGTGGAGCAGCGGTTCTACTCTGAGCCCCTCCCGAATGGCCGAACTTCTCACCCTATCTCTAAGGGAGAGGCCAGACACCCTTTGGAGGAAGCCCATTTCTGCCGCTTGTATTCGAGATCTCGTACTTTCGGTCACTACCCACAGCTCGTGACAATAGGTGAGGGTAGGGACGTAGATTGACCGGTAAATTGAAAGCTTCGCTTTTACGCTCTCTCTTCACCACAACAGACCGGTACAGCATCCGCATCACTGCAGCCACTGCACCAATCCGCTGAAAAGATGAGGACGGATAAAATGCAGGTGACTTCAACATACAAAACCATTTTTGTTTTGGGGTTGTCTCCTTGTTGTCCCTCTAATGCACCTGTTGTTAATTTCATTAACATTGATTAATAACACCCCATGGCACTCACCTTACGCTGATTAAAAACATTTAAAAAGTGTTCTTCTATTTTTTTAAGTAGTACATATAGTATAGCATTTAAATTAAACACATGCAAAATTTTACTTTGTGTGAAACTTCTCATAGTTTCAAGCCTCCAATGTACATTTGGAACTTTTAAAAACTGCAACTTCTTTCATGTTTTTTATGGTGTTTAAGATCCCTGATAAATTTGGGGCTAAAAAAATTAATTTAAGCTCTGTTAAAAAATTTAAAAAACAACCACTTTTCACTTTTTAAATTTCAGCAACTGTTATATTTGTCATTCTGTTTACCCAAGAAATTAAAACTAGCCTAATTTAAGGTAGCCTTCATAAAGGGAAGTTTAACTTTAGAAGTAATTCATTAGACTAGTAATGCATACCCAACAAACTAGTAACTGATAATGTCAGCAGCTAAACACATTGATCAAATCATCATTTAGTCAAAACAAAATTAAATAGTCCATTACCAGTGATCACATTTATATCCACTCACATTAAGAGCAACTCACTGCAGACAATCTCAGTGTACTTAATTGCACTATTTATAAAGTTTTTCTTCATAATTATGCATACATCTAAAATAAATTGAATTATGCTCCTCTTCACGTATAAATAATAACAATAATTGTAAACATTGTCTTTACTTACCTGAGGACTGCTTTCAGTTGTAAAATCTTTAATATGATGAGTTTGTCTTGAACATGCAAGTTGTGGTGGCCTAATTTACACCCCACCCCCACTGACATGTGGTCACACTCAAAGTGCAGATGGGGTTTTTCTTCAGCATAGAAACACTTTCTTACCCAAGATTACCACATTCAAGTTTCATATACACTAATCAGTTGATCTGTGCTGTTTTCTATACCCAACATAGTGGCTACATGAAACTAATAATACAAAGTAAAGGAAAAGTAAAGCTTTTATCTATGATACTTTTTGATTTTTTGCTTTTAAAAAAATCTAAATTGTTAACAGTTATTTATTGATATCTGTCATTGTTAAACTACCCAAAATATAAAATTTCAGTCGTCTTTTTCATATAATCTGTGTTCCCATGTATTCTTCTTACAAATACTTTTAATGCTCAGTGACTGTCTACGTTGTTTATAAATCCAGTGATCAGCAGTCTTTATGATGTCATAATTTGCGGTGATGCTAGGTAGAAATAGAAATATTTCTACCTGCATAGATGACAGATGATTGAGATACCATATTGAGATAAGGTAGATCTGCATAAGGTTCAAACTATCAACTAACAACATAAATGTGTTGGTGACGGGTTTACTGTGATCATAGATAACAGCAACAACAAGTACTTTTCTCATAGACTTTTATTACTTATATATTATTTACAGGAAAGTCTTCTTTTACATCTTTAAAAACATTGAAGATACAAAAACTTTATGTATTTCAACACTGTACAAAACTCGTATCCACATCACAAGTATTCTTGCTGCCTCTTCAGTCCAGTTATTAACAATAAAGGAGAGATGATGACATGAAGTTGTTGTCCTGCTGCAGTATCTGAACCTGTGGTAAAGCAGCTTCGTTATTAAAATCACTGTAATCAGCTACATTTGCAGGATTGTCTTGGCTACGTATAAATATCATATACATAATAAATAGTACAATATTATTTCTAAAACTCAGTAGATCAGAGGAAATGGAAATGTTATTGGGAACGAACACAAATATACTATATATTTATAATCTGATTATAATTATATATATCAGATTATAATCTATATAATCTATATAAATATATATATAATCTATATTTTACCCTTAAATGATCCCATAAGAAAAAAAAAAATCACATAAATTCAAGTTACAGAGAACTGAATATATTATTTGGACATGCTGTAGAAACAAACTCACTTCCGTCACTTGCCTCTCTGGGGAGAGGTAAGTGTCTTGTTGTTTTTCCTCGGGCTGGGGATCCTCTTGATAATGTATTGCTTTCTGTATATAGTGTTGGTTGTGTTCTCTCCCTCTTCTTCCATCTCCCTGCCTATGTTTATGTTTGTTCCCGGATGTTTTGGGTCACTGGAAGGATTGCAACACCTGAAGTGTTTCTGCACTGGAGGCTGCCACACCTGCTGCCCATCACTAGCTGCAGCTGATGGCCTCGTTAGGAGCACACTATTTAAGAGTGTGGCTGATCTCCAGTTGGTGTGGGATTATACCAGAGTGAAACTTGTTAGTACTACCATAGACTAACATGCATGAAAGGCCTCGCTTCAGTGAATGGCCATATGTTACGCCCCCTCCCTTAAACCCGGGGTGGCCACCGGTCAGAGCAGCGCAAGGGAGCGGGCGTAACATAAGTGGGAACTTGTCCGAGATTATTCTCGTGGTGTGTGGCGGTTATGGCGCAGTTCAGGTTAGAGGATTTTAATGTGCAGCCTTCAGTGGAGGATCTAGGGAGGTGTTGAAAGGATGATCTCTGTGCTGTTGCCGCCCCATTACGGTATTGTGGTGGCCAGGTCGCTGAAAAAAGAAGATATGAAAGCTCTTGTGGTTGGGGGGTTGGACACTCTCCAACCCATCTAGCGATGCCCTTAATGCGTTTGAACGTATTGCCCTGGCCCTGCACTGGCCCAAAGAGGTTTGGCCTTTGCCGCTGCAGTGTAAACTGGTCGGTAAGGTGCAGGTGTGTGCAGCTCTCACCCTTGAGGACAGTTTGGTGTATGATAAGGTATGGAGTGCCATTCTCAGAGGCTTACAGACAGTGTTTTGGGTCCCTCCGAAAGCCCCCCACGCAAACCTTTCTTGAGTTTGCAAGGGAAAAGGGTATATTGTTTGATAGTTGGAGTCAGGCGAGTGGTGTTGTAGACTTTAAGTCGCTGTGCGAGTTAATATTGCTGGAGGAGTTTAAGAACTGTTTTCCTGAGCAGACAGTGATGTACCTGAACATGCAGAAGGTGGCCACGTTACAAGAGGCAGCTGTCCTGGCCGAGGAGTTTGCCCTAACGCATAAGGCAGTGCAACAAATAGAATAGTGCTATTGTAAATTGTGTGAGAACATGATTGTGACTGTCCTGAGTGAAGTATTGCAAACTGTGGAAAGAGTGATTTTGAATGTTCTGAGTGAAGTATTTTGCAAGTGTCAGAGGCATAAAGTGAGACATGAGTAAGAAAAGGAATAGGAAGTGAAGCAGGGGTAACAGCCAGACAGACTGACAAGGGTGCAGACAGTAAACTGGATAGCAGAGGGTGATACTGCAGGTCACCAGCTGCCCCTAGGGGACACAAAATAAATAAAGTAGAATGAAAAAATATGAAATAATACTAAAACCCCTTTTAGTATTATTACATTTTTTTTGGCGGGCCAGACCTTAAAAGACCCTAAAACAGAAAAAGTCCAGTTTCCTGTTTTTGAAAAAAAAAGAGAAACCAAACACTCTTTATAGATAAACAATAATAAAGGTATAAATAAAGAATAAGAATAAATAAGTAACAATTAATAAAACTGAATGCATTCTGAGAATTATGAAAGATAATTCTTGAAAAATGCCTTAAACGTTAAAGGGAGCAGTTGCACATTAAACAGCATGGTGGATGGAGAATCACAAGCTGGGAAGTTCACCTGCAATATCACTGTGTCTGAGTGGACTCAGAAAGACTGTCTGAGTTTGAAATTTGCCACAGATGGAGTAAAGTTTCAACAGAAGAGACTGAAAAACAAGACAAGGCTGAAGAAAAATTGCCCAAAGGATCACTGAGAATGCACATCCCATGTGGAAAAGAAATAGAACAAACTTCATATAGTGAATCATAGAAGGCTTATATGATTTACTCATGAAAGCGGCCACTTTCTCATTACTTTCATATATTGTTTTAGGAAGTATCCAAAACATACAAGTTTCATTTATGTAATTTTTCAAGGGATCTTGTATCTGTTTTCACTCTTGTATGCTTTTCATACATGTTTCACACAAGACAGATGCAAACTTTATAAGATTTAAATATATCTTTTTCATATGGGATGTCACAGCCATGAACTGCTGCGGGATGTGGGAGAGAAAGACAGCAGCAGACAGAAGGAGGAAGAAGATAACAAGGAGGGAGAAGAGAACATGGAGGAACAATGAAGACTGTTTTTAGTGTGGGGACACGTGAAAATCAGGTTAAGGAAAACCAGGAAAAAACTGAGGCCGACTGACTTGGTGTGGAGGTTGAGAAAGGGTCAGAATATTGCAACATGTTTGATCTGGCTAATGTATTTTTCAGTAAAAAAAAGTGTAATCCTGGCAGTTAGCTTTGGGTTGCTTTCTCTTTCCAGGCAAAAAATTATACTCATCCATGGCCTAAACCAGTCCCTAAGATTTTTTACAGTGCACTTAAAGAAAACTTGTCAGGTTTAATCCCTATGGAGAGATCAACATTTTTGGATACGCAAATTTAATAATCTGTCCTTTTTAGCAGGCCTGCAAGATTAAAACTAAAGTGCTATAAAATATCCTACCTAGAGCAGTTGCAAGGTTAACCCCCTTCATTAGGCTTTGGAGAAAAATGTACCTATCTGGGACCTACAAAAGTTGATTCTGTTCATCTGGACGTAGCGTTTTCAGTGGGAGAAACGTTTTGTCACTTATCCAAGTGACTTCTTCAGTCTCAGCTGACTGCAGGTTTCCCCAATCTTCATTCTCATGACCATTGATAAATGGTCAGGAGAATTTTGATATTACATGGTTATTACTTTGGTAGTTGCATAGTAATAACTTAGAAATTACCGGATTATTACCCTGTTGTTTCCCCCTTGTTATCCTACTATTCACCTTTATTACCAAGCTGTAATAGAAAGTGCTACCATGTATAATTTCAATATCCAATAAGCAATCTGTTTAAGGTCTTTCTATACATATTTCTGCATGTTCATTTCGTAGTACAAGTAAATTATTATATATATCTTAGAGGTTGCTTTAGGTGGCTGATAACCCCAGAGATGAGCAATCTTTAGAATAATTAAATTTATATCCATAATCACATATTGTGTATGCTACCGTTGTATATAGTGTATTATCTTCTTTCTTTTTTATTTGTCTGTATTTTTCTTCTGCTATCTGTACACACAAATTTCCCCAACGTGTGATCAATGAAGTCGTATCTTATCTTATCTTAGAGACTTGATGAGACTGCCGAACACAACCTATCACATGAGACTGCAAACTTATCAGTAAAGTTGTTATTAATATTAGTAATATTATTGCAAGATATATAATACAATAATGATGGTAAGTTTAACAAAAAGTGAAAAATCCAGTTGACTATAAACCCAGATAATTATACAGAAAACCTTTAAAATATTAAAGAAAACAATGCACTGCAGAGCAGCAAAAAGAGCAACAACAATTCTTTGTACCTTTGTTAAATTCTTAAGCATTTAATAATAATGTTTCCCTTGAAATGTATGCAATTCATCTGTACAAAACCTCTATCCATATGACCAGCTGGTGTGTTTGTTCAGTCCAGTTATTTACAATAATATTCGAATATAGTGGTGGTGTAGAAACTTCATTACTAAATTAACTGTAATCAGCCAGCAAGCACAACCTCAGTACTAAAATGGTTATTGTATCGCAATATACAATTTTATACAAAACATACATATATATATGTGTGTGTGTGTGTGTGTGTTCTGTGTGTGTGTGTGTGTGTGTGTATACATATATATAGTTATATTCTTCCTTTGATCTGTTGAGCTAAGATACAATATTATGCTATCCTTATAATATATATATATATATATATATATATATATATATATATATATATATATATAGTAAATACAACATTAATTGGAAATCTAAAACCAGAGCCACTTCAGCTGAGAGCAGTACTGCTCAGATTCTTGGTATTTATCTGTTGGTTGATGGCAACACTAAATAATATTTGTAAAGGATGCTGTTTGATTATTTTCTCTGTTCTATCTACATTTGACTCACTTTGACTGCATCAGCTGTCCTTTCCGTGTTACCATCAGTTACAGTGATAATCAGCTGCTACATCTGATACAGTGATGTTCATAATACAGCAGCACAGACAGACTAGCAGCTTGTCTATGCATCCTTTTTGCATGAAAAGGAACAAAATCAAGTCCACAAAAGGACAAAGCAGAAACAAGATTGAAACTGGAATGAAATGACAGAATAAATTTATATCTGCTAAAAAATCTAAAATTGGAAAAATCAGTGTGGGAAGAATCATGACAAAGTAGTTAAAGAACAACAGAACCAAAGTTCCCAGACTTCTTCGTTTGTCTTCAGTGGGCACTGAGGTGGCAGCAGGCAGGGCTGTGAAAGTCCAGGCTAAGCAGAAGATGGACATAGGGGCAGGAAGGAGGGCATAAATAATTAAACGTACAAATTCTTTTAAGATTATGGCAAGAGGAACACTGACAATACAAAAAGCCCAGACCAGGACACAGACCATCACAGAACTCCTAGTTTGTCTGAGGCAGTCCAACAGTGGGTAGGCAAAGAAGAAACATCTGTAACACAGGATGCGAACATATTATGATTATCACAGTACAGAATGGTATGTTTCTGACAATAATGATGCTTTCCAGTAGAAAACAACATTCATAGACATCCAAGTACACAGATGGGTACCTTTCCAAAGCGATGCACATCTTGAAGTAAAGACTGGCCATAGCACATGAGACGTGAATCATAACACAGATGCTTCGTTCCACTCTCGCCACCCAAGCAATCATTATACACATCTGGATTAGATTGGAGATGAGGAGGTTTGTGTAAGAGATGATGGGGACCTTAACTCTTTGCACCTGTAGGAAATACATGTTAAAATTAAATTTCCACTTTATTTCCTCTCCTTCACACACATATGTTATATCTTTCTTTTTACTTTCTTTTTTTTAACTTTCTTTTTATTGTTTTTATTTAAACATTGTACAGTGGGGGTAGAGGATAACAACAAACAGAAGATAAAAAGAAAGAAAAAAATGATAAAATAAAAAGTAGGTAAATAAATAAATAAACCAGGTGAAAAAAAGAACGTGTTGGGTTACCATTTTTCTACAATTTGATTATTTCTCATTATCAGTGTGATGGTCTTTATCCTGTCGAGTTTGTACTCAGTCCATTTCTCCCACTTTCAATGGTATTGATCTTCCTGAGTCCTTATTCTCTAAGTCAATTGTTCCATGATTTGTATTTCATCTATAATTTTGATCTATTCATCCTGCGATGGTGGGTCTATCTTGTACATTTTCTTGTGATTGCCAATTTACAGGCTGCAAGCATAATTTTCAATATGTCTCTATCTTTGTTGAACACATTTCCTGTAATGACACCAAGACATAATAATGTACAAGACTGAGATACAGCATAACCCAGAATTTTAACCTATAACTAAATGAACATCTTCCTCAAATTTCTGGATTTTGGGAGAGAACCAAAATACATGGGAATGATTCACAATTACATCTCCACAGCTTTTCCAACACGGTTGTGGTAATGAAGTGTGTTTGTTCCTAATTCTGGGTGTCATAAAAAATCTAAATACATTTTTCCAGCAATGTAATCTTCAGGCACGTGTTTTCCAGATTTGTGACCATTCCTCATCAAATATGTTCAGTCCCAAGTCTCTCTGCCACTTCAGTTTTACATATGTTGTTGTTTAATCTCCTGGAAGTTCATAGAATTCCTATCTTTAATTAGTGTACATATCGCTGTTAATCCATTAGGAATCCACTGTTTAAATCTTTGGTCCATAGAACAAGGGAAAAAACCCTTATTATAAGCGATCCATTGAAGCAGTCCGAGCTCTTTTTCCAGTTTGTATACAAACTGGAAAAAGAGCTATATTTTTGTACCAGATTAAACCATATTTTTAGCGTAAACTGAGTGACTAAATTCAGCTGTTTAATTACTCTCATTGCTTCTTCTCTGTGAATTTCTCTTCCTTGTACTGATTTTTCTAAATTCTTTCATTTGGGTGTAGCTAATTTTTTGGAAAAATGGTTTACAGATTTTCTGGAGGAGGACAGACATTTGTTTAGAACTCTTAAAGATGTTGAAGAAGCAAGCTCCTTTAAGCAAATACTTTGGTGTCCCTCCACTTTCAAAGAAATGTCAGAAGGAGTCCGAACTGCAAAACAAGCGCGTATTCTCGGAAAAGTGGTTGCAGGAGGTGAGCTGGCTTCAAACAAATGATGTGGTGCAGAATATGTGTGAGGATGGAGCTAATGATTTCATTTTCATGATGATGAATTCAAATAATTAGAAACGCTACCAGTGTTTTTCTTTCTTTCTTCTAAATCTTAAAATCATTCAAATACTCACAGACTCATAAAAAAATATATAAATATTAATTATTATTTACTTACTGCATAAAACACACAGTAGGTGATCAGTATGGTCAAAGGAAGGCAGACACACATGTTGATCCACATCATCACTTCAAGGACATAACGCTCTTCTTGATCATTTTCTGTGATGGGGTTGTTGTATATGAATCTAAGAGGACCTCTTCCTCTGTAAAACACTTTATGGCATAGCAAGTAAAGGAAAACACAGCAGAGTATTAGTGTAATTATTTAGACATTAAATTATTGATGACATTAGTTAAGAAGAAGCAACTTCTGCTGAGCTGAAAGTAAAAACATGAAAGAGCCTCAACTTGTGCCGACAGGGACACGTCTGTAAAATAAAGCTGAGATGAAGAAAAACCGGCTTAAAACCAGTTTGATAGCACTTGATTGAAACTTAACTGATTTTGGTCAGATTTTGTTAGATGTACAGAACTGTCTATAAAAATTTTATTTGCACAAATTTAAATTTAAACATGTTGTTATGTTATTAAATCTATGATTGTGAATAAAATTGATTCAGAAATTCCTCAAAAAATGTTCCAACACACCAAAAACAGTAAAAAAAAATATAACAACAACTCTCTGCAGGTTTTTTTTAATTTTTGTAAACTCCTTAAAGGCTTAACTTTGAACATTCATTGGAGTCTAATATGTATGTGTACTGAATGAACTGGATGCATTCTATGGGTAACTCTTTTGTTATTTTGTGTTCACCAGGATCACCTGTTGTATTTACTGCTATTTTATATAAAGATGTGAACACAAATGACTGATCTGTCATCAGGTCTCCATCAAATAATTTAATATAAACTTAATACATTACCTGCACACACATTTACATTAGCTACACTGAAACAGAAGTGCACGACAAGAACAAAGGAAAAGAAGTTAGTACCACAACTTCAGTAGTTATTCAGCTGTTCTAGTTATGAGTCAGTTTCTTCATAACTATCCTCGTTTTCATGTAGAGAAAATATGAATAAGTGTAAACTTTGGCCTTACTTGTCTCAGGGCTGCTTCCAGCTGAACCAGTGGGTAAAATCTGTAATGTGATGAGTTTGTCTTAAACAAGGAAGCTGTGGTGACCTACTTTACAAACCTCGTACTCACAGCAGCCCACGAACATGAAGCCAGTAGCAGTCAGCCAAACTAATAAACACAAATCATGATTTTGTTGTGAACATTCTCCAGTACTGCTGTTGCTAAAAGTAACACAGCCATTAGGAACCGAAAATAACATAAAGGAAAAATAACCTTTGTTACATAAAAGGTTTTTATCTCTGATGTTGATTATTTGGCATGTTTTCACAGGATTTTGAGTCATCCTTCATTTCTTGATATTTTTATTGGCAAATAGAAAAAGCTGGAGTGATTTATTACAAACATGTAGAAAACATACATTAGCTACATACAAAAACAGCAAGCACAGGAAAGCAGTGAGTTTATTTACAGTGGACGTAGCTGTTTAACTAGTTACTGTTAAGGTTCAAAATATTGGGGATGGAGACAAGAGAAAAAACCACAATAACAACACTGGTCCGGCCGGGTTGAGTCAAACGATGATTTAATGATCACACACGTGGGAGATGGACACTGATGCAGACAGCCTCAAAATCTCAAAATGGTGGAGCATTGCTCAAACTTTTATAACCTCTGGTGCCTCCACCTTATCATAAAAAGCCTAAACATTCACATGCTCTCTCTCACACAGCGCCTAAGCTACGACCTTGGCTCCCTGTTTATCTGCTCCTGCTGAAATGGGGCAGAAAACTCCAGCACACTCTGTTCTCTTCTACTCAGACAAATTAGACAATAACCTTCTGCGAACAGTATTTCTTATAACTCAGCAATATAATGCATCGTAAAACAATATCATTCATTCACAACAAGTCAGCAATTTAATGTAATGCAAATCAGTTTAACTAATACAATAGTTATCAGCTTCTTCTAATTCAGGAGAATAATGCAAACTAAAACTACATAATAATTCACAATCTTTAATTAGGGGTATAACATGGCATAAAATAATATCATAATTTTACAATTCCCCCTGATGAGGTCATTAGAATAATGACCTCACAAACACCCTGTAGCCCAGTGTGGCCGGGTTCATCTCTTCTCACTCCTGAGGTCCTTTGTCCCCCTGAGGGGCAAACCATATGTAAGATGACCTCTGTGTTTACGCAAGTCAGGTGCAAGAAAAACTAGGATTCCAACAGTAGCAGGTCCAGATGACAATGTCCTTGTCTCCCACTGCTTTATTTGGTGTTCCCTTATACCATTCAGACGTAGACTAGAACCTCTGTCCGAAGAGCTCTTAACCTTTATTTTATTGCTGCAGCTACCAGTGTCGTCCAGTTGGGTGATCCTCTGCTCTTAATTCTCCAACCTTAGGGGTTAGACAACCCTTCAGTCGTAACACAGATCAGGGGATTATTCTGCTCCGATTTCAAACAACGATCTGTGTATTCTCCAGAAAAAGGAACAGGAAGGTGTCCCCTTTTTGCCCAAAAGCCTCTCGAACTTCGTTGGTCTGGTGTTCCCGGATTTCCGCCAACCCCTTCATGGTTATTTGGCTGTGTTTATGGGATCCATCCTTTTGTGGTGACTAGCTGGAGCCCAAACGCCATGACCCTTGGACCCAGTTGATGTCTCGGCAGTCACTGTGTCTGACTCTGCTACGGAGGATCCTCGCATCTCTGTGACCTCGTCTGGTGTCTGTTCCTTGCTCTGTAAGAGACAGAAAACCAAAACACCTCTCTTCCTAACCCTAATAATCTAATGTTGTCATCTACTGACCTTCTAGTGATTCAGAATTGGTCTAAAACATTCAGAATGTCCCAGGGACTTATTCTAATCATATCTTATGTGTGTGTAAGCAGTGTTTGCATTTAGCCCTCCGCACTCAAGGCATTTCTTACACTTTATCAGTCCGGACAGTCACGCCGAACGAAGCTTCTGACCTTCAAAAGGCCGAGTGCCAACTCGTTATAAGCACATTTGCAAGGTGTGTCTGAAAATTATTGAAACCCCTCTTTTTAACAAAAGACAAAAAATTAACAAATCTTCTAAACGCTATTCAGTTCATTTCAATGAGTAATGATTAAACATGAAAGTGATAATTTATGCTTTTTCACTGATTCTCTAAAAGGTCCGTCTTCTCGGACCGCTATTAGCTTAAGCTTTACCATTCCTAAATTATTAAAGACACAACTGAAGTTATAAAATGTTCAAATAATCCTGGTTTGATGTTAAAGCTCAACCTTCCCCCCCTTTTTTGACACATTCCAATGTGTCAAATCAACGGAGCTAGAACATTCAAAAAAAAAGTTAGGCAGCTACAAAGTTTCCCAGACTCTTAAGGTGATCCGCGTGTAACGTTCTGACTCAGGTATTTAATATTTTAATAAATCTCGTTTAATTAACTGCCACTATTTAAACTAACCTTAAAGACACAATTGAAGAAAAGATCACAAAGAATAACATGATATCAGTGTTTTGTAAGCGCGTGCGGCCTTCTATGCTCGAAGCCTTTCCCCTCAATAGATCAGCCAGACATTCGCGCTGACTGTAGCTTTTAACCCTTATTAACTTGAGCACAACTCTACAATGAGCAACAAGTTGCAATATGTATAAAAATGATCATGGTTACACCTGCAATGAAAAATTATATCATTATCCTAACACCTGTAAATAGAAGATTCATCAGAGGTTATAACAATCACAGGAACACAGATGTTAGTATAAGGTCAAAAACTACAATAAATGATCATCGATGCAATGCTTGTTGCCTGATTCTCATACAATAATAATGCTGACATTGAAAATAACAGTATAACACCCCCTTTTGTCCCGTTTCACTTGACACCTAAACGTTTATGAATGCCTCTTTAATTCTTGATTTTATTTCCCCCTTTTCTCCCCTTACTGACCACAGCAGGGGGATCTTAGTTTTGAATCAGCCATGAATCCAGCTCACCTGATTCATCAGTGAGCTCCACCATCACTGGCGTCTGACAGGGTGGCGCTGCATATTCTTCCTTTAATGTCACTATTTTCAACCTGTTAATTAAAGTGTTTAAACCTGAAGTCGACTACGTCCACAACAAGTCAATACAGCTGTAAATGAGGCCAATTATCAATCTATTACCAATCAATAACAACAGATAACTTCTATTTTATGCATGCTTTTAATCAACCACTCACCCAGAGGATCTCCAATCCCAGGAAATGCCTTCTCCTCCTTTAATGAGTCTGTCCTCCTTCCATGCCCTGGTAACTGGTCCATCCAGAGCCATATGATCTCAAATATACATACGACAAGCCAAACCACACCTTGGTCACACCAACCCCCCTTCCACCCCCAAGATGTCCAATGCCATCCTAGTATGGACTGTCAAAAGTGGCTTTAACGCTGACTGTTCTGACAATCAATTTTATAACGTTCCTGGTCAGATTTGCCAGTCTCTGCACCAGAGTTTTAAACGTTTCGCCATTTTCATTAGGTTTTATCTTTTATTTAGTTTCGACTCCAGATTTTCAATTTTTTGCCCGTTGTAATTAGTTTTTACCAATTCTTTGCTAGTTTAGTCTAGTTTTTATTTTCTGAAAATCCTTAGTTTCAATTTAGTTTTATTTGTGTTTTGCAAAAGTTAAGTGTAACAAAATCTCAGTTGCATCATATCAGTCATGCTCTTCTAATTATCCTTGGGTGTTGAGACTAATAACTATTAACTCTTGCCGCACCGAGTGGTCCTAATTTTGGTTAAAGTTAATTGATAACCTTTTGAAGGCGATTGTTTCACACCTTTATTTAGATGTCCCAGTCCTGTTATCTCGGGATACATCACGCTGCCTTATCTGGGGTTAGCTGTTTTCTTGGGATGCGAGTTAAGTGGGTGAGCTCTTCAAAGAGGGGGAGTGTGCTCCCCCTGATGAGGTCTTCTAGGTAAGCTAGGTTAACCTTCTTGTGTGAGCTTTTCAAGTGCACTTTTAAAGTTTGTGGGATTTTTTGTTTTATAAATGTCCCTCAAGACCCCCTGATGACCCAGTACTTCATTTTTTGCGCACTGTAGTACACATTTAGTTTTTTGCTTGTAGCTCTCATACTCTACTTGCCACTCCTCTAAATCCTGATGTTTCTTAGAGAGGACAACAGTACCTTTAAAATTATGTCACATGTGTGGGGGTGTGGCCTTGCCAATTGTTTTTCCCACCTTTTCAAAATGGCTGGCGTGCCCACAAGCACATTTTATGGAAGAGAGAAAGGTAAGCTTGATATTTACATTTAAAATGTTTTGTTAAACTCAGATTTTTATTTTATTCAAAAAATAAACATCTGGTAAATAATTTCAGGGGTCTTTAAGAATTAGGCTCATTTACTTTCACAGGGAACATGACTAATTTATTAATGTGTGCTCTACACATTGGGACTTTATATTTATATTTATTTCACTTTTTCCTAATACCCAACTTCTGACAAAGGCGGAGAGAATTCTTAACACAATTATTAAGGGAGATTCAAACATAGATTTTTCAAAATATGAGAGGGTCAGGACCCACTAAAAGCCACACAAAGATTATCGAGATGCAGTGGCAGATGTAATAGAGAAAGACACAGGGCCACCTGAAATCTGTCGTCCTATCTGGTGCAAAACCAACATGTAGTAGAATCTGGAATTTTGATTTTGAGTTAAAAATAAAATATGGGTAAAATGCAGAAATCTTTTCCAGTAAAGTAAAAAATAAGAGTCGCAATTATAGTTAAATCCATAACACCTAATTGTTTCTACGAGATCACGTCGTTGCTGAGAGTTATCAGTGATCTCAATGTGTGAAAAGAACTCACAATATCTGGGGTTTAAGCTCCTCTTGGCTGAGAAACCTGGGACAAACATGTGAACAAGACCTGAATAATACCAGTAATGAAGACTTCTCTCCAAAGATCAATAAAAGGAAGCCCCAATCTGATGAGTCTAGCAAAATATGGTTCACTCCACTTGCCTGAAATGGTTAGCAGTCCAAGGCATTTCAGTTGTAGAATGATTGGGTACAACAATGAAACAGATGTGCGATGAGGGAAGTACCAAATGTTCCTTTGTGTCTCCAAATAAAATCAGTACTTACTCAGATATCCTAAATAAATTGACTTTTGTGAAATAGAAAGTTCAGTGCCATCACTTATTCCTAAACCAATAGTTTACAGTTGGTGAAGTGTCAGTGACTTCTGGGTTGGTCCCTGATCTTCATCTTATGAGATTGTTATTTTAATAACACTTGATTCATTTAAAAGAAAAAAGAAAAAAAGAAAAAACGAAAATAATTTCTCCCTGTTTTTTTTCTTATTCTCTGGGTCTCAGGAGGACATTACGTCCCTCTCCACTACAAGACTCTTGTTATGTCTACAAAACAATCATATTAAAATCATCCTCAATTCTATTCTGGCGCTGTCTCCCGACTTTTCCTGACCTGATTCTGCGCGTGGACGGAGCAGCAACACAGACGACTCGACTAAAGTACTATCTTAATTTCACTATAGCAGGGCACGCACACATCAATGCAACCAAACACATTTTGCTATAAATCCAGTTAATTTTAGTTAGTTTTGTGAACATTCAGTACAGTTTTAGTTAGTACTTCTTTTTTTTTTTGATTTTATTGCCGTTAACGCAAATTTTTCCACTTCTACTTTTCGTTATTTCATTTGTTGTCTTTAATAATAATAATCTCCTCTGCACCCTTGAATAAACACCATTAACATGATCAACCTTTTGCTGCTTGTTACTTCACCCTCTTATTGAATCAAATACTTCATGCTTATGTGGTTTACGACATTATATTTATCTAAATCTCCACTTTGTGTCTAAATGTTTGAAGAATTTTTGAGGGTCAAATTTTGAGAATTTGACCACAGTGAAAGTTATGGCATTATCACCCCCTTTGGGGATTACCTGTTTCCAGTTTTGATGATATTCCTCCCCGTTCTTTATTTTTTCAAGTACCCCTCTTCGGTGGCGAGAAACTGTTGGTGTGATCAAGCGGGTGCTGTAAAAACAAAAGCTCAGGACAGAACAGTCACCAGTCATGTACTTCATTCAAAATTAACAAATATTAAGCTTCATATTGATCCTCTGAGTGTAATGGTACATTTTAATTTGCACTTCTAAAAACAATATTTTCTTTATTTTACTCTTGTTCTTGTGCAGCACCACCCCTCAGCACATGCCCCTGTTATTTTATCTTACTTTTAAATTGTTGACTACTTCAAGAGAGCGCCCAAAAGACGGGGACCAGTGTTTATCATTACATATCTCCATTTTGAGTGTGGCTGTCTATCATTCCCCTCTTATTCATAGACCTCGGTGGAGGGTTTTTTGTTTGTTTGTTTTTTTCTAAAATTAATTGACTCTCTATAGTGACCCACTATGGTTAATAATAACATGCTCAGTCATGAGTGGGATCAAACCTTTTCTTCACTTTAGCATTTAATATTCCCAACAATATAATGTAATACCTTAATTAAAACACAGCTACTAAAACACAATTTCCTTAATGCAAACATCAGTAGCTCAAAATTAGCAACCAAAGGGTTCAGTCTGCAGTTCACACTGCTGTGAAGCTACAGCTCTTTAGTCTCTGTCATTCTTCTGTTCTTGCAGACAAAACAAAGCAAAACAAAACATCCACCCTTCTTTTACAGGCTGGGTGAATTGTCTGTGGACATTCAATAATCCTAAAGTCAGCACCGTTTTTGTCTCAGTATCAAGTCAGTTAAACTTTTAGTCGTCAGTCCATGACTTTTAGTCGTCAGTCATATGCATACATCCACACACATTCATACCAAAAGTTGCTGATAATGGAGTCTCACGCGCAGCCTATTCGAGGCTCCATCACCAGCAAGATGACGTCATCATTTTAAAGGAAACAGCTCCTTGTTTGTTTTTCCTTCTTTGGACTGGATTGACTCGCTGCAATCCTTTTAGGCTTCAGGATCAGTGTCCCATATAAGTCAATTTTCTCCCAAGCCCATTATAATCATGGAGAAAAAATACTTTGCGACTGTTTTTAATAAGAATATTTTATAGCGCTTTAAAGTTCAATCTCTCAGGCCTGGATTAAAGAGCTGATTTATTAAATCAGGAACTCACAAAATACCAAAATATCACCACCGGTGGATCACACCTCTCAGATGTTCTTATCTCAGTGCACTGTAACAAAAGCAAACACAGACGTAACCAATTAAACACTCATATGATAACAGATACTGGGGCCCATTGCAAACATGTCCAAAGTTCAAACCATCTTTCTCTCTCTTAGAGAAAGAGAACAATCCAAACCTCACTGATAGAATCAACCTAGTATCAAACAAAACCCAAAGATCAACCAAAACTCCTTTTTGCACCAACAAAACATGTTGGATTTACTTGACTCAATAGTGGACACTAGTTACACACCAACTCTTTACCTTGGCAAAAACGTAAACAACTAAGTTGAATAAACACAACCTTTTCATAATCTCTTCGAAATAAAACTCACACCATTCATTCATCATTTTCGCTCTGTACCACTGCTCCTTGTTAGACTGTGTGAAGCACAGTAAACAATTCAGTGGAGGCTTTGAGCCATAAACAGACATCACGCACAGACATTGTTTTCATTATCAAAGTGCTTCAGACCATGTCCTCTAAATCTACACAAATGCCCTCTGCATGGCATGAAATACATTTAAGCAATAAATAATCAATCAGTTCTTGCTGTTGTAACCAACTCCGTATTTGGGTGTTTGTGTGCAGCATTTGTTAGTAAAGCATTCTTCATTGCATCAGCGTGTGTGTGTGTGTGTGGATCACTTCTCAGTTCATTGAATCAACATTTTAATTTGTGTGTGTGTGTGTGTCATTTCTCCCTCAATCAACGAGTGCATATGTTCATATGTATGTTTCTTTTCACTCTGAGTCGGTGCATGTAGATGTGTGTGTTTGTGTGGGTGTTTGTGTTCATCACTTTCCTGTTGTAGTGTTCTGGGTAAACCACGGCCTGAAGCGTGCCCTGGGTCCTGCCCTCCTCCTTTTCAGTCTGTTTGCATCCATTGGTGCTGCTGCTCAGAGTTCTGTCCATACTGGTTCTGGCCCCAATTGAGGCAGTCCTTTTCTCCAGTGTCCAGCATCTTCTCCTTATTTCGCTCCTCCTTAACTTGACCCTTTTGCTTCGGTCTTCCTTCAGGGTTTTGATACGCAGCTCAATTGTCTGGATGTCCGTTTGTTGCTTGCAGAAGTACGACTGCTGTCCGTTTGTTTGCAGGTGGAACGGCTGACATCCAGAAGGTGTATAGGAGAGTCTGCAGCTTCCACCTCCCCAGTGGAAGACCTCAATCTTTGTTCTGTTAGTTTTACACAGGCCTCAAGGCTCTCTGGGATCCCTTCTTGCACTCTCAAGCCCACGGCTGAGGTCGTAGTCGTGGTCCCATTCCAGGGGAATGGAGTCCATGGTTGTTTGGGTGTCTCGGCCCGAGCGTTCAGTCCAGAGCTGGGCAGCCCAGGACGCTGAGCGATCGGAGGACGGCAGAGGCGACAGGAAGCCATCCCCCTAACGTTCGCTCCATAGCAGACCGGACAAATCACACTGCTCATCTAGCTCCAGGATGCTCCGGCCTGATTTCAAGTCCGGTGTCTAGGACTCCAAGCCTGATGGGTTCGATTTTCAGCTAGCTCCTCCTGGGCCATGCTCAGTTTCTGCTCTGATGCCTCGAGGTCTTATTGAGGGCAGAAACCTCAGAGTCTTTTCCGTAGAAATCAGATTTAAGTCCGTTGATGTTTTCCTTGCTTTGCTCCACGGCCTTTTGCGGCTCTGCTGTTCGGCTCTTCTCAGAGGTCAGCTCCTGGCCGAGCCCCGACACCTGTGCCTTCAGCTTATTTTCTCCTGGTGTTTTGTCCATTCTGAGGTGCCTCCTGACCTCAGTTACTCCTCCTGTCTCTGGCACGCCCTTTTTGCTGCCCGATGGTCATTGTTGGTCCGTCACTGTCCTGCACAGTTTTAATGCAGAGTGGTTAAGGTCAGCATGGTTTTGCTCGGCCTCACTTTTCATCTGGGCTTAATGGGCGTCTCGTCACAGCTCTGTCAGCTGAAGCTGTCTTTTTCCATATGGCAAGAATGTAAAGAGTGTGTGAGAGGGGTGTGTCCAATCAGGCACAATGCTGGTGGCTTTGCGAGTGCCTCGTTTTCCAAATCCAGATGTTTATTTGTCACGTACACAGCAACAGAGAGAACAGTCTGTTGTTGGGATGGCTGAGGTCCTTCACCATCTTCCTGGCCTTGGTCCAGCACCGCCTGCTGTAGATTGAGTGCAGGTCAAGGTGCTCGGAGCGGATGGTGCGCTCAGCTGATTGCACAACCCTCTGTAGTGCTTGTCTGTCCGGCATGGTGCTGTTCCCGAACCAGACAGTGATATAGCTGCTCAGGATGCTCTCAATAGTTCCTTTATATAAGGTGGTCAGAATCGGTGGTGGGAGCCGGGCCTTTCTCAATCTTCTCAGAAAGAAAAGACGCTGACAGAAATCTCCCCGTGTAGTGAAACGGGCCTTGGATTACCGCTCTCCGTCTCTGCTGCATGAGATCATTTTCCTGCAGCACTGTTGACATTTTCAAGTTGTTGTTGCGGGTTCAGCTGCTTTAGCATTTAGTCAGGGTCACATCAAAGATGGTAGAGGAGAGAGCAAAGATGGTAGAGGGGAGAGCAGGAGTCCAGGGTCAGCCTCGGCTTTTCCGGGCCGACAAAGCAGCCTGTAATCAAGCATAAAGAGAAAAAACAAAACAAAACAAAAACAAAAACAAACGAACAGGAAAATCATGTTGTATTGGCTGTGTTACTCAGAGAGGGGAAAAACAACGGGACCAGGCCCTGTGTCAGCCTTCTCTCCCCCTTTTTTTGTTTTTTTTTTTTTTTCACCATATAATCCTCTCATAACTCACCAAGCTGACAGGACAACACAGGTACATGTTAAAATTCTTAAGATCATGTTTACAGCACAAAAATGGAATTTTCTTTCATTCAGTAATCACTTGTATTAATCAATCAGAAGAAAACATGTCACAATTTGACTTTTATTAACCACTAAATTTGTCGTGTAATCACTGGTTGTGATTTTTTTTTTTTTTTTTTGAAGTTAAGTTGTTGTCCTGCAACCCAGAGGGTTTATTTGTTAGTAGTGGATAAACTTTATTGTGTAACGGCGGGTGTATGTTAAGTTTCACTGCTTTAAACTTGCTGGAAAATGTTCACGTGTTCATGGGTGTAAGCTGTTTCTTCATTGCGTGTATGTGCGTTTGTACATGGGCTAATTTAACGTTTTTTCTCAAACGAGGCATTTCTCTAGCACGTGCCTCTCTCTCACATTTCTCTGCTTGTGTGTGTTTTTGTTTCACCTTCTTGTTGTGATGCTCCAGGCGCCTTCCCAACCTCCACAAGTCTGTTGGCCGCAATTTTATGTGTAAAACTTCTCTTAATTTCTCCTTTAATTCTCTGCTAGCTGCTGTCTTTTCCACAGCTGCTGATTCTTGCTGATTTTGTGTCCATTACTATAATTTTGCTTCGGCCGCCGTGCTTGTGGGGGCAGTTGGTCCAGCCCCATAGCCACCTGTATCAACACACTGAGAGATTTATTTAATATCATTTTCATCACTGTTAAATAGACTAGCAGGCAAGACGCCCACCTTTGCACTGCAGACTACATGCCAGTCTCCCAACACACTCCTCTCTGAGTTTCCGCTTTAAACTCCAACATCATTCACACCCTAGTCATTCAACACCTTATTTGTAGTATCATAATCAGCAAAATCAGCGTTTTACTTACAGGCATGTATCATTGTTTGCAAATCAAAATTATAAAACTCAAAAACACGCTAAACAGGAAGCAAAGTCCTCTGTGCGCGTCACAGCTCATTTGCATGTTCACACACCGTCTAAAAATAGCTCGCAGCGCTGCAGTGCGCTGTCGTCACACACAGGGTCACACAAAGCTCAGACAAAACTCTTCTATTTTATATTACAAAGACGTCTTATATTTACAATTACTGACAGGCCTGACAGATTCAGCACCTAACAAATTTCGACAAATTTATCATAACGGGTCCAACCGAAGAAAGCTTCACTTTTTTGTAATCAATTAAACAGTATCTGTTACTTCTGGGAACAGTTTCTGACCTAACTTCTAAATCCCTAACTCAATTTAACTTTGTCCAAACAAGCACATGACACCGTTTTAAACGATGAGGAGTCTCGGTAACTCCTAGCTTATTTCGGGATGCCCTGTACCCCACAGTTAAACCAAAACTGAACTACCCCTGTTCGCCGACAGGTCAAGACCGCGCGTCCACGGCCAGGAGGGAGCGTAACCTCCGGGCTATGTGCTTCTTAGCATCTTCCAGTGCCGTCCTATAATAATTTTAACCTAACCGATTTTGAAAAATTTTACCATAACGGGTCCCACCGAAGAAAGATAACTTGTTTACGACCAATTAAACAGTCTCTGTTACTTCTGGAACAGTTTCTGTCCTAATTTGTAAAACTATTAAACAGTATCTGTTACTTCTGGAACAGTTTCTGTCCTAATTTCCCTACCAAACTACCTGAGCCTTCAGCTCAATATCCAGGGACTCAAACCCAACATTATTACTTTCATATTTCTTCAACTTCATTAAACATTCTTAAGCAACTTTAACTGCATAACACACGGTGATTCTCATCAAAATCAAAATAGACACTCTACCAGTAATTTCAGTGAGTAGACTTTAATTTAGTCATATCCAATTTGGCACATTTTGGAAATAATTCAACAGGTAGTGCCTTACCTTTAGATAAGCCGGCTTTTGTCCACTCAAATCAGACCACTGGCTCGTGCCTGTCCGTTCGACAACCTCGGACCGTCCAAACTTTTAAATTCCACCCCAATACCACAGGACGAGCCCCCAAGCTGTTAAGGTTCAAAATATTGGGGATGGAGACAAGAGAAAAAACCACAATAACAACACTGGTCCGGCCGGGTTGAGTCAAACGATGATTTAATGATCACACACGTGGGAGATGGACACTGATGCAGACAGCCTCAAAATCTCAAAATGGTGGAGCATTGCTCAAACTTTTATAACCTCTGGTGCCTCCACCTTATCATAAAAAGCCTAAACATTCACATGCTCTCTCTCACACAGCGCCTAAGCTACGACCTTGGCTCCCTGTTTATCTGCTCCTGCTGAAATGGGGCAGAAAACTCCAGCACACTCTGTTCTCTTCTACTCAGACAAATTAGACAATAACCTTCTGCGAACAGTATTTCTTATAACTCAGCAATATAATGCATCGTAAAACAATATCATTCATTCACAACAAGTCAGCAATTTAATGTAATGCAAATCAGTTTAACTAATACAATAGTTATCAGCTTCTTCTAATTCAGGAGAATAATGCAAACTAAAACTACATAATAATTCACAATCTTTAATTAGGGGTATAACATGGCATAAAATAATATCATAATTTTACAATTCCCCCTGATGAGGTCATTAGAATAATGACCTCACAAACACCCTGTAGCCCAGTGTGGCCGGGTTCATCTCTTCTCACTCCTGAGGTCCTTTGTCCCCCTGAGGGGCAAACCATATGTAAGATGACCTCTGTGTTTACGCAAGTCAGGTGCAAGAAAAACTAGGATTCCAACAGTAGCAGGTCCAGATGACAATGTCCTTGTCTCCCACTGCTTTATTTGGTGTTCCCTTATACCATTCAGACGTAGACTAGAACCTCTGTCCGAAGAGCTCTTAACCTTTATTTTATTGCTGCAGCTACCAGTGTCGTCCAGTTGGGTGATCCTCTGCTCTTAATTCTCCAACCTTAGGGGTTAGACAACCCTTCAGTCGTAACACAGATCAGGGGATTATTCTGCTCCGATTTCAAACAACGATCTGTGTATTCTCCAGAAAAAGGAACAGGAAGGTGTCCCCTTTTTGCCCAAAAGCCTCTCGAACTTCGTTGGTCTGGTGTTCCCGGATTTCCGCCAACCCCTTCATGGTTATTTGGCTGTGTTTATGGGATCCATCCTTTTGTGGTGACTAGCTGGAGCCCAAACGCCATGACCCTTGGACCCAGTTGATGTCTCGGCAGTCACTGTGTCTGACTCTGCTACGGAGGATCCTCGCATCTCTGTGACCTCGTCTGGTGTCTGTTCCTTGCTCTGTAAGAGACAGAAAACCAAAACACCTCTCTTCCTAACCCTAATAATCTAATGTTGTCATCTACTGACCTTCTAGTGATTCAGAATTGGTCTAAAACATTCAGAATGTCCCAGGGACTTATTCTAATCATATCTTATGTGTGTGTAAGCAGTGTTTGCATTTAGCCCTCCGCACTCAAGGCATTTCTTACACTTTATCAGTCCGGACAGTCACGCCGAACGAAGCTTCTGACCTTCAAAAGGCCGAGTGCCAACTCGTTATAAGCACATTTGCAAGGTGTGTCTGAAAATTATTGAAACCCCTCTTTTTAACAAAAGACAAAAAATTAACAAATCTTCTAAACGCTATTCAGTTCATTTCAATGAGTAATGATTAAACATGAAAGTGATAATTTATGCTTTTTCACTGATTCTCTAAAAGGTCCGTCTTCTCGGACCGCTATTAGCTTAAGCTTTACCATTCCTAAATTATTAAAGACACAACTGAAGTTATAAAATGTTCAAATAATCCTGGTTTGATGTTAAAGCTCAACCTTCCCCCCCTTTTTTGACACATTCCAATGTGTCAAATCAACGGAGCTAGAACATTCAAAAAAAAAGTTAGGCAGCTACAAAGTTTCCCAGACTCTTAAGGTGATCCGCGTGTAACGTTCTGACTCAGGTATTTAATATTTTAATAAATCTCGTTTAATTAACTGCCACTATTTAAACTAACCTTAAAGACACAATTGAAGAAAAGATCACAAAGAATAACATGATATCAGTGTTTTGTAAGCGCGTGCGGCCTTCTATGCTCGAAGCCTTTCCCCTCAATAGATCAGCCAGACATTCGCGCTGACTGTAGCTTTTAACCCTTATTAACTTGAGCACAACTCTACAATGAGCAACAAGTTGCAATATGTATAAAAATGATCATGGTTACACCTGCAATGAAAAATTATATCATTATCCTAACACCTGTAAATAGAAGATTCATCAGAGGTTATAACAATCACAGGAACACAGATGTTAGTATAAGGTCAAAAACTACAATAAATGATCATCGATGCAATGCTTGTTGCCTGATTCTCATACAATAATAATGCTGACATTGAAAATAACAGTATAACACCCCCTTTTGTCCCGTTTCACTTGACACCTAAACGTTTATGAATGCCTCTTTAATTCTTGATTTTATTTCCCCCTTTTCTCCCCTTACTGACCACAGCAGGGGGATCTTAGTTTTGAATCAGCCATGAATCCAGCTCACCTGATTCATCAGTGAGCTCCACCATCACTGGCGTCTGACAGGGTGGCGCTGCATATTCTTCCTTTAATGTCACTATTTTCAACCTGTTAATTAAAGTGTTTAAACCTGAAGTCGACTACGTCCACAACAAGTCAATACAGCTGTAAATGAGGCCAATTATCAATCTATTACCAATCAATAACAACAGATAACTTCTATTTTATGCATGCTTTTAATCAACCACTCACCCAGAGGATCTCCAATCCCAGGAAATGCCTTCTCCTCCTTTAATGAGTCTGTCCTCCTTCCATGCCCTGGTAACTGGTCCATCCAGAGCCATATGATCTCAAATATACATACGACAAGCCAAACCACACCTTGGTCACACCAACCCCCCTTCCACCCCCAAGATGTCCAATGCCATCCTAGTATGGACTGTCAAAAGTGGCTTTAACGCTGACTGTTCTGACAATCAATTTTATAACGTTCCTGGTCAGATTTGCCAGTCTCTGCACCAGAGTTTTAAACGTTTCGCCATTTTCATTAGGTTTTATCTTTTATTTAGTTTCGACTCCAGATTTTCAATTTTTTGCCCGTTGTAATTAGTTTTTACCAATTCTTTGCTAGTTTAGTCTAGTTTTTATTTTCTGAAAATCCTTAGTTTCAATTTAGTTTTATTTGTGTTTTGCAAAAGTTAAGTGTAACAAAATCTCAGTTGCATCATATCAGTCATGCTCTTCTAATTATCCTTGGGTGTTGAGACTAATAACTATTAACTCTTGCCGCACCGAGTGGTCCTAATTTTGGTTAAAGTTAATTGATAACCTTTTGAAGGCGATTGTTTCACACCTTTATTTAGATGTCCCAGTCCTGTTATCTCGGGATACATCACGCTGCCTTATCTGGGGTTAGCTGTTTTCTTGGGATGCGAGTTAAGTGGGTGAGCTCTTCAAAGAGGGGGAGTGTGCTCCCCCTGATGAGGTCTTCTAGGTAAGCTAGGTTAACCTTCTTGTGTGAGCTTTTCAAGTGCACTTTTAAAGTTTGTGGGATTTTTTGTTTTATAAATGTCCCTCAAGACCCCCTGATGACCCAGTACTTCATTTTTTGCGCACTGTAGTACACATTTAGTTTTTTGCTTGTAGCTCTATATATATATATATATATATATATATATATATATATATATATATATATATATAGTAAATACAACATTAATTGGAAATCTAAAACCAGAGCCACTTCAGCTGAGAGCAGTACTGCTCAGATTCTTGGTATTTATCTGTTGGTTGATGGCAACACTAAATAATATTTGTAAAGGATGCTGTTTGATTATTTTCTCTGTTCTATCTACATTTGACTCACTTTGACTGCATCAGCTGTCCTTTCCGTGTTACCATCAGTTACAGTGATAATCAGCTGCTACATCTGATACAGTGATGTTCATAATACAGCAGCACAGACAGACTAGCAGCTTGTCTATGCATCCTTTTTGCATGAAAAGGAACAAAATCAAGTCCACAAAAGGACAAAGCAGAAACAAGATTGAAACTGGAATGAAATGACAGAATAAATTTATATCTGCTAAAAAATCTAAAATTGGAAAAATCAGTGTGGGAAGAATCATGACAAAGTAGTTAAAGAACAACAGAACCAAAGTTCCCAGACTTCTTCGTTTGTCTTCAGTGGGCACTGAGGTGGCAGCAGGCAGGGCTGTGAAAGTCCAGGCTAAGCAGAAGATGGACATAGGGGCAGGAAGGAGGGCATAAATAATTAAACGTACAAATTCTTTTAAGATTATGGCAAGAGGAACACTGACAATACAAAAAGCCCAGACCAGGACACAGACCATCACAGAACTCCTAGTTTGTCTGAGGCAGTCCAACAGTGGGTAGGCAAAGAAGAAACATCTGTAACACAGGATGCGAACATATTATGATTATCACAGTACAGAATGGTATGTTTCTGACAATAATGATGCTTTCCAGTAGAAAACAACATTCATAGACATCCAAGTACACAGATGGGTACCTTTCCAAAGCGATGCACATCTTGAAGTAAAGACTGGCCATAGCACATGAGACGTGAATCATAACACAGATGCTTCGTTCCACTCTCGCCACCCAAGCAATCATTATACACATCTGGATTAGATTGGAGATGAGGAGGTTTGTGTAAGAGATGATGGGGACCTTAACTCTTTGCACCTGTAGGAAATACATGTTAAAATTAAATTTCCACTTTATTTCCTCTCCTTCACACACATATGTTATATCTTTCTTTTTACTTTCTTTTTTTTAACTTTCTTTTTATTGTTTTTATTTAAACATTGTACAGTGGGGGTAGAGGATAACAACAAACAGAAGATAAAAAGAAAGAAAAAAATGATAAAATAAAAAGTAGGTAAATAAATAAATAAACCAGGTGAAAAAAAGAACGTGTTGGGTTACCATTTTTCTACAATTTGATTATTTCTCATTATCAGTGTGATGGTCTTTATCCTGTCGAGTTTGTACTCAGTCCATTTCTCCCACTTTCAATGGTATTGATCTTCCTGAGTCCTTATTCTCTAAGTCAATTGTTCCATGATTTGTATTTCATCTATAATTTTGATCTATTCATCCTGCGATGGTGGGTCTATCTTGTACATTTTCTTGTGATTGCCAATTTACAGGCTGCAAGCATAATTTTCAATATGTCTCTATCTTTGTTGAACACATTTCCTGTAATGACACCAAGACATAATAATGTACAAGACTGAGATACAGCATAACCCAGAATTTTAACCTATAACTAAATGAACATCTTCCTCAAATTTCTGGATTTTGGGAGAGAACCAAAATACATGGGAATGATTCACAATTACATCTCCACAGCTTTTCCAACACGGTTGTGGTAATGAAGTGTGTTTGTTCCTAATTCTGGGTGTCATAAAAAATCTAAATACATTTTTCCAGCAATGTAATCTTCAGGCACGTGTTTTCCAGATTTGTGACCATTCCTCATCAAATATGTTCAGTCCCAAGTCTCTCTGCCACTTCAGTTTTACATATGTTGTTGTTTAATCTCCTGGAAGTTCATAGAATTCCTATCTTTAATTAGTGTACATATCGCTGTTAATCCATTAGGAATCCACTGTTTAAATCTTTGGTCCATAGAACAAGGGAAAAAACCCTTATTATAAGCGATCCATTGAAGCAGTCCGAGCTCTTTTTCCAGTTTGTATACAAACTGGAAAAAGAGCTATATTTTTGTACCAGATTACCACAGGATTTTGAGTCATCCTTCATTTCTTGATATTTTTATTGGCAAATAGAAAAAGCTGGAGTGATTTATTACAAACATGTAGAAAACATACATTAGCTACATACAAAAACAGCAAGCACAGGAAAGCAGTGAGTTTATTTACAGTGGACGTAGCTGTTTAACTAGTTACTGTTAAGGTTCAAAATATTGGGGATGGAGACAAGAGAAAAAACCACAATAACAACACTGGTCCGGCCGGGTTGAGTCAAACGATGATTTAATGATCACACACGTGGGAGATGGACACTGATGCAGACAGCCTCAAAATCTCAAAATGGTGGAGCATTGCTCAAACTTTTATAACCTCTGGTGCCTCCACCTTATCATAAAAAGCCTAAACATTCACATGCTCTCTCTCACACAGCGCCTAAGCTACGACCTTGGCTCCCTGTTTATCTGCTCCTGCTGAAATGGGGCAGAAAACTCCAGCACACTCTGTTCTCTTCTACTCAGACAAATTAGACAATAACCTTCTGCGAACAGTATTTCTTATAACTCAGCAATATAATGCATCGTAAAACAATATCATTCATTCACAACAAGTCAGCAATTTAATGTAATGCAAATCAGTTTAACTAATACAATAGTTATCAGCTTCTTCTAATTCAGGAGAATAATGCAAACTAAAACTACATAATAATTCACAATCTTTAATTAGGGGTATAACATGGCATAAAATAATATCATAATTTTACAATTCCCCCTGATGAGGTCATTAGAATAATGACCTCACAAACACCCTGTAGCCCAGTGTGGCCGGGTTCATCTCTTCTCACTCCTGAGGTCCTTTGTCCCCCTGAGGGGCAAACCATATGTAAGATGACCTCTGTGTTTACGCAAGTCAGGTGCAAGAAAAACTAGGATTCCAACAGTAGCAGGTCCAGATGACAATGTCCTTGTCTCCCACTGCTTTATTTGGTGTTCCCTTATACCATTCAGACGTAGACTAGAACCTCTGTCCGAAGAGCTCTTAACCTTTATTTTATTGCTGCAGCTACCAGTGTCGTCCAGTTGGGTGATCCTCTGCTCTTAATTCTCCAACCTTAGGGGTTAGACAACCCTTCAGTCGTAACACAGATCAGGGGATTATTCTGCTCCGATTTCAAACAACGATCTGTGTATTCTCCAGAAAAAGGAACAGGAAGGTGTCCCCTTTTTGCCCAAAAGCCTCTCGAACTTCGTTGGTCTGGTGTTCCCGGATTTCCGCCAACCCCTTCATGGTTATTTGGCTGTGTTTATGGGATCCATCCTTTTGTGGTGACTAGCTGGAGCCCAAACGCCATGACCCTTGGACCCAGTTGATGTCTCGGCAGTCACTGTGTCTGACTCTGCTACGGAGGATCCTCGCATCTCTGTGACCTCGTCTGGTGTCTGTTCCTTGCTCTGTAAGAGACAGAAAACCAAAACACCTCTCTTCCTAACCCTAATAATCTAATGTTGTCATCTACTGACCTTCTAGTGATTCAGAATTGGTCTAAAACATTCAGAATGTCCCAGGGACTTATTCTAATCATATCTTATGTGTGTGTAAGCAGTGTTTGCATTTAGCCCTCCGCACTCAAGGCATTTCTTACACTTTATCAGTCCGGACAGTCACGCCGAACGAAGCTTCTGACCTTCAAAAGGCCGAGTGCCAACTCGTTATAAGCACATTTGCAAGGTGTGTCTGAAAATTATTGAAACCCCTCTTTTTAACAAAAGACAAAAAATTAACAAATCTTCTAAACGCTATTCAGTTCATTTCAATGAGTAATGATTAAACATGAAAGTGATAATTTATGCTTTTTCACTGATTCTCTAAAAGGTCCGTCTTCTCGGACCGCTATTAGCTTAAGCTTTACCATTCCTAAATTATTAAAGACACAACTGAAGTTATAAAATGTTCAAATAATCCTGGTTTGATGTTAAAGCTCAACCTTCCCCCCCTTTTTTGACACATTCCAATGTGTCAAATCAACGGAGCTAGAACATTCAAAAAAAAAGTTAGGCAGCTACAAAGTTTCCCAGACTCTTAAGGTGATCCGCGTGTAACGTTCTGACTCAGGTATTTAATATTTTAATAAATCTCGTTTAATTAACTGCCACTATTTAAACTAACCTTAAAGACACAATTGAAGAAAAGATCACAAAGAATAACATGATATCAGTGTTTTGTAAGCGCGTGCGGCCTTCTATGCTCGAAGCCTTTCCCCTCAATAGATCAGCCAGACATTCGCGCTGACTGTAGCTTTTAACCCTTATTAACTTGAGCACAACTCTACAATGAGCAACAAGTTGCAATATGTATAAAAATGATCATGGTTACACCTGCAATGAAAAATTATATCATTATCCTAACACCTGTAAATAGAAGATTCATCAGAGGTTATAACAATCACAGGAACACAGATGTTAGTATAAGGTCAAAAACTACAATAAATGATCATCGATGCAATGCTTGTTGCATGATTCTCATACAATAATAATGCTGACATTGAAAATAACAGTATAACACCCCCTTTTGTCCCGTTTCACTTGACACCTAAACGTTTATGAATGCCTCTTTAATTCTTGATTTTATTTCCCCCTTTTCTCCCCTTACTGACCACAGCAGGGGGATCTTAGTTTTGAATCAGCCATGAATCCAGCTCACCTGATTCATCAGTGAGCTCCACCATCACTGGCGTCTGACAGGGTGGCGCTGCATATTCTTCCTTTAATGTCACTATTTTCAACCTGTTAATTAAAGTGTTTAAACCTGAAGTCGACTACGTCCACAACAAGTCAATACAGCTGTAAATGAGGCCAATTATCAATCTATTACCAATCAATAACAACAGATAACTTCTATTTTATGCATGCTTTTAATCAACCACTCACCCAGAGGATCTCCAATCCCAGGAAATGCCTTCTCCTCCTTTAATGAGTCTGTCCTCCTTCCATGCCCTGGTAACTGGTCCATCCAGAGCCATATGATCTCAAATATACATACGACAAGCCAAACCACACCTTGGTCACACCAACCCCCCTTCCACCCCCAAGATGTCCAATGCCATCCTAGTATGGACTGTCAAAAGTGGCTTTAACGCTGACTGTTCTGACAATCAATTTTATAACGTTCCTGGTCAGATTTGCCAGTCTCTGCACCAGAGTTTTAAACGTTTCGCCATTTTCATTAGGTTTTATCTTTTATTTAGTTTCGACTCCAGATTTTCAATTTTTTGCCCGTTGTAATTAGTTTTTACCAATTCTTTGCTAGTTTAGTCTAGTTTTTATTTTCTGAAAATCCTTAGTTTCAATTTAGTTTTATTTGTGTTTTGCAAAAGTTAAGTGTAACAAAATCTCAGTTGCATCATATCAGTCATGCTCTTCTAATTATCCTTGGGTGTTGAGACTAATAACTATTAACTCTTGCCGCACCGAGTGGTCCTAATTTTGGTTAAAGTTAATTGATAACCTTTTGAAGGCGATTGTTTCACACCTTTATTTAGATGTCCCAGTCCTGTTATCTCGGGATACATCACGCTGCCTTATCTGGGGTTAGCTGTTTTCTTGGGATGCGAGTTAAGTGGGTGAGCTCTTCAAAGAGGGGGAGTGTGCTCCCCCTGATGAGGTCTTCTAGGTAAGCTAGGTTAACCTTCTTGTGTGAGCTTTTCAAGTGCACTTTTAAAGTTTGTGGGATTTTTTGTTTTATAAATGTCCCTCAAGACCCCCTGATGACCCAGTACTTCATTTTTTGCGCACTGTAGTACACATTTAGTTTTTTGCTTGTAGCTCTATATATATATATATATATATATATATATATATATATATATATATATATATATATAGTAAATACAACATTAATTGGAAATCTAAAACCAGAGCCACTTCAGCTGAGAGCAGTACTGCTCAGATTCTTGGTATTTATCTGTTGGTTGATGGCAACACTAAATAATATTTGTAAAGGATGCTGTTTGATTATTTTCTCTGTTCTATCTACATTTGACTCACTTTGACTGCATCAGCTGTCCTTTCCGTGTTACCATCAGTTACAGTGATAATCAGCTGCTACATCTGATACAGTGATGTTCATAATACAGCAGCACAGACAGACTAGCAGCTTGTCTATGCATCCTTTTTGCATGAAAAGGAACAAAATCAAGTCCACAAAAGGACAAAGCAGAAACAAGATTGAAACTGGAATGAAATGACAGAATAAATTTATATCTGCTAAAAAATCTAAAATTGGAAAAATCAGTGTGGGAAGAATCATGACAAAGTAGTTAAAGAACAACAGAACCAAAGTTCCCAGACTTCTTCGTTTGTCTTCAGTGGGCACTGAGGTGGCAGCAGGCAGGGCTGTGAAAGTCCAGGCTAAGCAGAAGATGGACATAGGGGCAGGAAGGAGGGCATAAATAATTAAACGTACAAATTCTTTTAAGATTATGGCAAGAGGAACACTGACAATACAAAAAGCCCAGACCAGGACACAGACCATCACAGAACTCCTAGTTTGTCTGAGGCAGTCCAACAGTGGGTAGGCAAAGAAGAAACATCTGTAACACAGGATGCGAACATATTATGATTATCACAGTACAGAATGGTATGTTTCTGACAATAATGATGCTTTCCAGTAGAAAACAACATTCATAGACATCCAAGTACACAGATGGGTACCTTTCCAAAGCGATGCACATCTTGAAGTAAAGACTGGCCATAGCACATGAGACGTGAATCATAACACAGATGCTTCGTTCCACTCTCGCCACCCAAGCAATCATTATACACATCTGGATTAGATTGGAGATGAGGAGGTTTGTGTAAGAGATGATGGGGACCTTAACTCTTTGCACCTGTAGGAAATACATGTTAAAATTAAATTTCCACTTTATTTCCTCTCCTTCACACACATATGTTATATCTTTCTTTTTACTTTCTTTTTTTTAACTTTCTTTTTATTGTTTTTATTTAAACATTGTACAGTGGGGGTAGAGGATAACAACAAACAGAAGATAAAAAGAAAGAAAAAAATGATAAAATAAAAAGTAGGTAAATAAATAAATAAACCAGGTGAAAAAAAGAACGTGTTGGGTTACCATTTTTCTACAATTTGATTATTTCTCATTATCAGTGTGATGGTCTTTATCCTGTCGAGTTTGTACTCAGTCCATTTCTCCCACTTTCAATGGTATTGATCTTCCTGAGTCCTTATTCTCTAAGTCAATTGTTCCATGATTTGTATTTCATCTATAATTTTGATCTATTCATCCTGCGATGGTGGGTCTATCTTGTACATTTTCTTGTGATTGCCAATTTACAGGCTGCAAGCATAATTTTCAATATGTCTCTATCTTTGTTGAACACATTTCCTGTAATGACACCAAGACATAATAATGTACAAGACTGAGATACAGCATAACCCAGAATTTTAACCTATAACTAAATGAACATCTTCCTCAAATTTCTGGATTTTGGGAGAGAACCAAAATACATGGGAATGATTCACAATTACATCTCCACAGCTTTTCCAACACGGTTGTGGTAATGAAGTGTGTTTGTTCCTAATTCTGGGTGTCATAAAAAATCTAAATACATTTTTCCAGCAATGTAATCTTCAGGCACGTGTTTTCCAGATTTGTGACCATTCCTCATCAAATATGTTCAGTCCCAAGTCTCTCTGCCACTTCAGTTTTACATATGTTGTTGTTTAATCTCCTGGAAGTTCATAGAATTCCTATCTTTAATTAGTGTACATATCGCTGTTAATCCATTAGGAATCCACTGTTTAAATCTTTGGTCCATAGAACAAGGGAAAAAACCCTTATTATAAGCGATCCATTGAAGCAGTCCGAGCTCTTTTTCCAGTTTGTATACAAACTGGAAAAAGAGCTATATTTTTGTACCAGATTAAACCATATTTTTAGCGTAAACTGAGTGACTAAATTCAGCTGTTTAATTACTCTCATTGCTTCTTCTCTGTGAATTTCTCTTCCTTGTACTGATTTTTCTAAATTCTTTCATTTGGGTGTAGCTAATTTTTTGGAAAAATGGTTTACAGATTTTCTGGAGGAGGACAGACATTTGTTTAGAACTCTTAAAGATGTTGAAGAAGCAAGCTCCTTTAAGCAAATACTTTGGTGTCCCTCCACTTTCAAAGAAATGTCAGAAGGAGTCCGAACTGCAAAACAAGCGCGTATTCTCGGAAAAGTGGTTGCAGGAGGTGAGCTGGCTTCAAACAAATGATGTGGTGCAGAATATGTGTGAGGATGGAGCTAATGATTTCATTTTCATGATGATGAATTCAAATAATTAGAAACGCTACCAGTGTTTTTCTTTCTTTCTTCTAAATCTTAAAATCATTCAAATACTCACAGACTCATAAAAAAATATATAAATATTAATTATTATTTACTTACTGCATAAAACACACAGTAGGTGATCAGTATGGTCAAAGGAAGGCAGACACACATGTTGATCCACATCATCACTTCAAGGACATAACGCTCTTCTTGATCATTTTCTGTGATGGGGTTGTTGTATATGAATCTAAGAGGACCTCTTCCTCTGTAAAACACTTTATGGCATAGCAAGTAAAGGAAAACACAGCAGAGTATTAGTGTAATTATTTAGACATTAAATTATTGATGACATTAGTTAAGAAGAAGCAACTTCTGCTGAGCTGAAAGTAAAAACATGAAAGAGCCTCAACTTGTGCCGACAGGGACACGTCTGTAAAATAAAGCTGAGATGAAGAAAAACCGGCTTAAAACCAGTTTGATAGCACTTGATTGAAACTTAACTGATTTTGGTCAGATTTTGTTAGATGTACAGAACTGTCTATAAAAATTTTATTTGCACAAATTTAAATTTAAACATGTTGTTATGTTATTAAATCTATGATTGTGAATAAAATTGATTCAGAAATTCCTCAAAAAATGTTCCAACACACCAAAAACAGTAAAAAAAAATATAACAACAACTCTCTGCAGGTTTTTTTTAATTTTTGTAAACTCCTTAAAGGCTTAACTTTGAACATTCATTGGAGTCTAATATGTATGTGTACTGAATGAACTGGATGCATTCTATGGGTAACTCTTTTGTTATTTTGTGTTCACCAGGATCACCTGTTGTATTTACTGCTATTTTATATAAAGATGTGAACACAAATGACTGATCTGTCATCAGGTCTCCATCAAATAATTTAATATAAACTTAATACATTACCTGCACACACATTTACATTAGCTACACTGAAACAGAAGTGCACGACAAGAACAAAGGAAAAGAAGTTAGTACCACAACTTCAGTAGTTATTCAGCTGTTCTAGTTATGAGTCAGTTTCTTCATAACTATCCTCGTTTTCATGTAGAGAAAATATGAATAAGTGTAAACTTTGGCCTTACTTGTCTCAGGGCTGCTTCCAGCTGAACCAGTGGGTAAAATCTGTAATGTGATGAGTTTGTCTTAAACAAGGAAGCTGTGGTGACCTACTTTACAAACCTCGTACTCACAGCAGCCCACGAACATGAAGCCAGTAGCAGTCAGCCAAACTAATAAACACAAATCATGATTTTGTTGTGAACATTCTCCAGTACTGCTGTTGCTAAAAGTAACACAGCCATTAGGAACCGAAAATAACATAAAGGAAAAATAACCTTTGTTACATAAAAGGTTTTTATCTCTGATGTTGATTATTTGGCATGTTTTCACAGGATTTTGAGTCATCCTTCATTTCTTGATATTTTTATTGGCAAATAGAAAAAGCTGGAGTGATTTATTACAAACATGTAGAAAACATACATTAGCTACATACAAAAACAGCAAGCACAGGAAAGCAGTGAGTTTATTTACAGTGGACGTAGCTGTTTAACTAAAACTGTCTTCAGGTAGTGGGTCTGTTGGTGAATGCAAGTCTCTGGGGTTTAATCCACACAGACACAAAAATTTGCTCACTAATCTCTCTCACACATGAACACCACTGCAGGGAAGCATCCAGGCTTTTGCACAGTGAGATTAACAATTTTCTGAGATGCAACAGACTGACCAGACAGAGAGGTGCACTAACACTGGCAGTGCACCACTCAGGCAAAGAATGAAGGTTTGCTTCCAGCTTAAGTAGGCTGCCAGCAGACTGGGTGATGACCACCAGGTGAGCTTGATTATCCCAGGTGTGCCAGGAGGTGGGCGGATATCCAGGAAGACCCCACCACTGAAAGGTGGTTATCCAGAGACACACACCATGAGCGACAGAAAGGAAGAGAAAGAGCCCAAGGATGGAGCGAGACAGAGAGTACTGGCAGAAACGCAGAGGAGTACTGGAGATCCATGAGAGTACATAAGGCAAAAACAGAGTCTGCACAATTCTAATAATTTTGAAAGGCTCTATTTAATGTCACCACCTTTATTCAGAATATTTCTGTACCAAAAATTTTGAATTTGGACTCATCACTCCATCTGACCACTGATTTTCAGTCTAGTTCTTGTGTAATTTGGAATAGCCCAGCCGTTTATCCCTGTTTGCCTTCTTTAAGAAAGGCTTCTTCACAGTCATTCTCCCACTGAGACTTCTCACGCAAAACTCGAAACTGTTACACAAACCTGTCGCGGAAAAGATAGAAACAACTCCTTACAGGCGTTTGCTCTCTCAGGCTCAGCAGGAACAAATGAACAAAGAGTAGAAAAAACAACAGTTTAGCTTTAAGGCTGTTTTTAGTGGAAAAGAACTACGGCAAGTCTGCTGGTACAAAAAACACAGCCAAATTATCATACCTGCCTTAAAGGGGCAGCACAATGCTATGTACAAATGCAGTTCATAGGGCAAACAGAGTTTCTAATGAGCTGGAAAGGCAACATTTGGTGTCACCACCTTTATTCTTAGGACTGTTGGAACTCTTTTGGGCAAAATCTTTTGCTGTTTCTTTAAGTAATCTTCAGAAGTTTTACTCCAGAGATCTTGGATTACATATCAAAGCCCTTTCTTGGTTGCTGTGTTTTTTTCCTATTTCTTTGTCACACTGCTTCAATAATATTGAGGTCTGGAGTCTGCAGAGGTCCGTCCATGACCGATACTGTTCCCCTGTGTGATTTTCTGTTCACGAATACTTTCATCTCATTGGCAGTGTGTTTGGGATCATTGTCATGCAAAAAAACAAACAAACAAACCCACTGATGACAGTTCAATCCCCAAAATTTTAATTCAGATTCAGAGCTGTTGCCACTGATATTCATAACAGTTCTTGTTTAACTGCAGAAGCCTAGCCTGTATCCCTAATAAAGAACGGCTTCTTCACATCCATCCTCCCACTGAGACCATTTCTGATGAGGGATCAGTGAACAGGAGATGGATCGAGACAGATGCATGTGTAAAAGCTCTGTGTCAGGCCTTTGGTGTATTTTTCCTGTTTCTTAAGGACATGACAGATCTTTTTCATGACAAGGAGCTACTCCATCCTTCTTATACAGTTAATTATCATAATCTTCAGTGGTGTGAAGGTCCAGCTGATGGCTTATTCAAGAAGTCACAACCACAGACTTGTGTAGAAAATCAAAACAAGCATATAAGCAGGTATTCTAGTATCATTAGATAAATCTTCTACACAATAAGAATTAGGTTACTCATTAATTCTGCTGCAATACCCACACATGGAGTCTATTTATTTTGATTTTTAGTGAACACAAACTAAAACTATTTGGTTATATGAAAGCAAATGTGATTTCGTGAAATATTCAATGATTGTTATTTATTTTTTATATTTATTGCAGAAACTATCCATCTTTGTACAGTATAGGTGATAATTAGTGACAGCACATTTTCTTACCTTTCACTTGTGCTTACAGCACCAGACCAGACGGCTGATTCAGACAAGTACAGAATCTGCTAACAAAACTTGAAATACTGGTAGTTTCATAGATGTAATTATTAGCACTAAAACATTTTTATCTTCCACATCTCATATTTCCTTGTATACTGAACAGAGTTTGCTGCCAGGGTTGGAGGAAGAAAACATGGGACAGAGTGTCCTTTTTTCTCTCCGTTACATAGAAATACTCACTAGAACAGCAGTTGTGAATTGAATCGATCCACAAATGGAAATAATCTGAAACAAATGGAGCATATACAGATTTAGCCTAACTTTTTGAAGTCATGTTTTTAACTTCATGAGCTCCTTACAAACCTATTCTTCCTGTTTACACCACATTAAAACCCACAGACACAGCAGTAGCTGAAGTGGCAGCAAATGCCTGATTGATGACATAGTTTTTTTTAAAGATTGTTATCTTCAGTAGGAAAGTGTGGCCTCTGAGATGTGAAACAGAAATAGGATATGAAAGCCTAAAAATTACACCAGTTTTCTCACGTCTAAGCAGACGACTGCTTCTCACCAGCAGTAGAAAAAAGTGATACAAAGCAGAAATCAAATTATGCAAAACATTAAAAAAACAGGTACTCTAGTTCCTATTGTTAAAATATATGAGACGTTTCATACACATTTCATACACAATCATTTTGTATTTTGGCTCAGAAAATTATGAAGAACTGTGATATTTCCTTGAAGTGATGCTGTGACTTTTTGTCAATAGTTAAAGAATTACACATTTTACAAAGAGCAGTATTAATGATTTATAGAACGTAATTTCCAAACACATTACTGACCTTAGTTTTTAGACCTAAATATTTCTTCACATGGGCACTTAACCTCTTAGGACCTGCTGTCCACATATGTGGACATCACATTTTGGGATGTCTAGACCAAAATACAAAATTTTACTCTACAAGGGCCTGATAACCACTTATAAGGACAATATACTGCAAATGTTCCATTGAAGTTTAAAACAAATGTCCTCATATGTTGATCTTATTTTTGTCAGAGATAAAATCAGGTAAAAAAAAAACAAAATCTGTAAATTCTTTGTTTTTATATTCATCAGGTCCCAAACAGCTCAAATAGCAAAGAGAATTTAAAAATGCTGCCATGAAAGAGTTTGGGTCTTAGGAGGTTAAACTGAAGGAAGAAACCCGATGATGAGAGGTGAGTGCTTCAGTTGTCACGGTCCTGGGTCTTATGACCCAGTGTTTTGAGTATGAGTTCATTTTGATGTTTATAGTTTATGTTAAGCCCTTCAGGTTTTCTAAGTTCATTTGTTACCATGTCTAGGTGATTTTAGTTCTTATTAATTCCCCCTCATGTTTCCAACCCATGTTAAGTCTCCCCTGCTCTTCATGTGTTTCATGTCTGTGTCTTACGTTGTCAAGTTCTGGTTGTCATGTCTGCGTTTCATTATGCTTCCTGTTTTATTTTGGAAGGAGTCGTGTGTTCTTGGTTCTTTGTATTTAGCTTCACTGCTCCTGTCATTAGGTTCATGTTAGTCAGCTGTTTCCTCATGTGTCTCCACTTCCCCTGATCACCTCATGTGTGTATTTAAGTCCTTTGTTTTCTGCATGCCATTGTCGGGTCGTCTGTTTACCTCACCTCAGTCATAGGTCTAGTTGTCGTCTGTTATTTCCACGTTAGTCATAGTTATAGTTTTTGGTCGCAGTACCGTTTAGTATTTTGTTTCTTAGTGTCTTGTCAGTTTACTTTGGTTTCCTGGTTTACTTCTGCCGTCATCTAATAAAGGATCACTTTTTCTGTTCAAACTTCAACTCCTCGTCCTCATCTGCTTTTGGGTCCTGTTTTCTTTACACACCGGCGCACCCCGCCGTGACATCAGTTTGTCACAAAGTGGAATGAATGTGATTGGTTGAACAGGTGTTCTTGCTCTGTGTTCTGTTTGTTGCGTTTCCATCAGCGTCAGAGACTCAGCAGCAGATTAGAATCAAATATCATAACATTTATACATTTAATAAATACATGCATGTTCTTGCGACAATGCAACTGTCAATGGAAAATTGTATTTAGTAGTCAGTATAATCTTTTAGTGATATAAGTTTGCATATGATAGAATACTGCATGTAGTTATTTGTATTAGGAAATATTCAGCCATGTATACTTAGAGGCATATAATCAATTGTGTGTGATCTCTAACAGGCTGCAGGCTTGGTGTGCACTCCAGGAATGCACCCCCACGTCCTGGGAGCATGAGAGTTCGTACCTTGTTTTATTGTTTTATTGTTTTAACGTAGCTACGTCTGTTCTAGTCTAAGTGTTTTAACTGCTGGACTTCCTCACAGTGTTATCTAGGGTGAGGGGGAGATTACCCTCTTCCTGACCAAGGATGTACCTTTTGTGCTTTCATGTTATATGACCCTTTGATCAGCAACACACACACACACGTACACCTCCACATTCCAATGTAAAGAACAAACGCTCACTGAAGTATAAATAAAGACCGGGGCAGTTTCTTAGCGCGAGTCTCAGTCTGGAGGCTGCCCTTGCTAGCAAGAAGTTCTGTGTGTTTCTCCTCTCTGAGTCTTTACTGAAGAAATGTTTTAGAACATTTTCCTTAACAGCGACGCACTGTTTGTTCTTCATTCAGTGATTTTAGTACAGCAGGCTTCACATGGTGCACATATAAAACATATTTCTCCTGAACAGAGCCGCTTGCTGTGAAAACGTGGAGCTTCCAGCTGATTTTAAACCTGAACGATCAAACCTGCTCTGACAGTTTGAGTTTTTCTTCTCTCAGCTGTCCTGCTGGAAAACTATCAGCACAGCTGATGAACGACCGTTTTTTAGTTTCAGAGATATGAGGGATATTTCCCAAAATCTGACCTGCATCGATCCTCCACTCAGTGTCCGTTGTTACCATGGTTACTGCACACGCTGTGTGAATTAAACAGCTGACACTGCGGTAACTCCCGGCGAGTGTTTACGTTTTCATTACAAAAGAATTATCTGACTTGACTTAAGTCAACTTGGATAACTTAAGTTAGGGAGTATCAGAACTAACGTCAACGTGAGCTGTTTCCTCGGAAATCTCGACTCGTGTTGACGTTCGAACGACAAACTGGTAAGAACTGCACATCACTACACTGAAATATACAGGCTATTACTGAAATACACACGCTATGTTATAAACTCTAGTGGTACTATTAACATGTTTAGTTATAAAGGACACCTTCTTGCCTTTAGTCTTATTCATGAGCATTATTAATTGTCTTCTAACACCCAGAAGTCAGCACAATGTGTTTCATAGTTTCTAACAAGCATTTTACATCTCAACGTAACATGATCGAAACACCGACATCTGCTTATTGAACAAAAACAAAAAACAAAAGAACACAAATCAGATGTGAATTTGATTTTTTTTTCTAATTTTAATTAACTCCAAAAATTCTAATAGACAGCTGAGCTCAGAATAGAATAATCATCTCTGGACAGGCTGGAGGCTTTCAATATCCACCTACTGTACAACTATGCGCTGAAACTTTAATCTGAGCCAAACTGATTTTCTTAGGAGTAAATAAAATAGTGCTATTTAACGAAGCCACTGATGTCTCAGTGGACGCAGTATTTTAACCCAGCCACGCGTGACGGACACTCGCGCTCATACCAGGTCAGAGCACCGACGGAGCTGCGTTGCATAAGCCGCTGATCATATGAGTCTGATTACTGCTTTGGCAGGTCTCCTTTTAAAGTGGACATGAAAATCATTTATACCCTGCTTTCAAAATCTGACATATTACTGTGTTGTTTAATAAATAAGTGTTTACTACTTTAAGAACTTTTCTGCCATCGTGTGCCAGTCCAGAGTGTGACGTCACAGGGTGTTCCCTGGCTGTACTGCCTTCCTGCTGTAATATTCAGGGTTGTAAAGCACACGAGAAATGAGGACTGTGTGGAAGAGAGAAAGTGTTAAATCCATGTGAGAGCAGTGCTCCATAGCAAGGGTGTAGATTTGGTTTCGGCGTTGGTGGGGACCGAAGCCTGCCCTGTTTCTTTTTTTTTTCCTTTTTGTTTTTGCTTCTTGATAAAAAGAGGAGAAACATACTTGCCTACATATGCTATTCTACCTGCTTTTAAACCATTTAAAATCACAATTCATAGTTCTATATGTGAATTATATAATGTTAAATTACTATTAAACAAATGACTGCCTAAGTATTTTAGGCTTTAGTTTACTTCAGCCATATTCCATAAAAATCAGGTATCATACAAAAATAAAAATAGCTTCAAATACAGTCATGACAATAAAAGAATATGACTTTAAGGACTTAACAACATTACTTCAGTTATAGTACACCAACATCTCTGACACATTAGCACTAAGGGAACACTGAATGACCTGCTGGTTTTTGTCCATAAAACTACTGATGTAAGATGACCACAAAGTAAAAGATCTCTCAGCAAAATTATGCAAAATTTTAGGCACTATTGCCCCGATCAACTCAGTGAGCTGGGATTTTTTATTCTAAACATGGACTACTGTTACAGCAACAGACATGGACTACATGCCCCACACAACAAATCTACACCCTTGCTCCATAGCGTAAATTAGCCTTTAAACATGTAGTATTTCATGTCCAATTTAAGCTCTTGGTCCAACACCTCCTCTGAAATGTGTTCATTCACAATCATTTTAAACTTAACACTTGTAACTGTAGGATGTTGTGGTGTGAGGGGTTTTTGTTTTTTTTACAAAATCTTTTCTTTCACTGATATAACAGTAAAGGTTGTGAGAAAACTGAATTCACAGACACTTCAGTTTTTTTCCTACAAACTTTATTAACCAAAACACACACAAAAGAATTCAAAACTTGGCTGGGATCCACGAGGGCAGAAGATCTACTCTTGTGTTTGACTCACGTGTGCTCACTCAGTTATTTGACAATAATGGCTGATTGTAAGCAGTGTTGGTCAAGTTACTTGAAAAAAGTAATCAGTAACTAATTACTGATTACTTCCCCCCCAAAAGTAATCCCATTACTTTACTGATTACTTATTTTCAAAAGTAATTAATTACTTAGTTACTTTTTAAAAACACGATTTACAACCTGAAGAGGTGATAAAGTGATAGATCTTTCAGCCCAATTCTACTTTTTCTACATAATCCATCATACAAAATGTAATCAAATGGAAAAGTCCCTTTTTAAAACTTGTTTTATTAGTTTTAATCTTTTAACTTTATGCATCAAGCAAAAATGTAATTATATGCAACATTCTCTGACTGGAAGAAATTTGTTTAATATTTAAACCTTTTTTCTGCACATTCCAGCACATAAATTTATTTTTTTTGTGTGTTTACACTCAGTCTTTAAATAGATGCAAGTAAAACACAGCAGAAAATAAATAAAGTCAAAGACTGAGCGGTCCTTTTGCTCTATTTTCACCTGTAAAGCAGGAGCAGGGTAGGCGGAGGTTTACCCTGGTGCAGGTGTGCCGCAGCGGTCAGTGGAAGGATATGGCAGTTTCTCTGTGAATTTCCCATTACGTGGTTGCGCACTCGGTGCTTGCTTGGAAGTTTAGGGGTTTTTTCGCTGTAAAAAGAAGTTTTCTTCCCACGCACAACGGACACTAATGTTTTTGTCACTTTTTATGGAATCAAACTCAAAGTAAGGTCAGTACTTCCATGCTTTAAACGCTGCACGCTCATACTCTCTCCAGTACTCGATATATGATCCATTGTTGATCTGCACACAGCTGTTGTCACAAATGCAGGTTTTTTATTTCTTGTATAATAATTCTTCATAATGAAACATGAAAGATATCATTTGAAATACACTACTGCTTAGTTTAAATTTCCAAAACACATCCAGTTTTTGTACAAACAATCTGTGTCGGGTCAGCATCGTCCATATCAGCTTGAGTTTTATTTGGTATCAGATCAGAAAGGAATTTAGTATTGCGCCAACAATAAAGCTTTAATTCCCAAACTTTTGAGATAAAGTATTTCTTATTCTTTATTGTATTTTCCTATTTAAGCTTGTGAATGGTTTCTTATTCCTTGTCCTTAAGGTGTTATTAACATGCAGAACGTTATAAATACTTTTATCCTGTAGAGAGAGACAAATATCACTGTTACAGTGTGTTCATCTCCCTTCTTGACAGAGTAGCTGTCACAAAGTAAAGTTCCTTAGAAGGAAACGGGAGACTGAAAAGTTTTAAGTAGGCAGAGTATGGCTAACTGGCATTTTATGATGATATATTAATAAAGAATTTCAAACATGCAGCAAATCTGCCAAGAAGAAGAAGTGTCCACACACTTTAATAATAGCAGTCCATTTCTTTAAACCACTTTCTTATTCTGAGAGTATTGCAAACAAATACTCACTTAGTGCTCTGCATTAGGATGTCTCTCCTTACTTTGTACCTGTGACTGTTTTGGAATTATTCCTCTTATTGTTTCAGGTCAGTCATCCTGTGTTTTGCCTTGAGCTTTTAAATACCACAAATAGCAATAGGTAAATATTTGAAAAGTCATCAATCTGACCTGGGTCCTGGAGAAAATTGCGACCCAGATAAGGGCTCTAGCATGAGTAGTGGTCAAAAGAAAGCAAAAAAGGTATACTGGGGACAAACTGAGCCAATTCTGCTAAGCCTGGTGCATAGAGCAAAACTATCAATATGCTATTTGTAACATTTTTGTGTGGTGGTGTGCCGTGTGATCTTTTGAATGTGAAATATGTGCCCTGGCTCCAAAAGCCAGGAGACATTGGTTTATGTCATGTGATCATGAGTGTGATGTCACAGTGTATTTTCTCGTTTAAAGCAACTTTGAATATTTTAGTGATTTGTTCAAAAAAAGAAAAAGAAGAATGGCTACCGAAAAACAAACCCAATACAAGAACATGTATCACAGGATCAAAGCCATTAAAGAACAGTAATATGCTGCGCAACTCCAAATTTACGAGGTCAGCACTGAGCTCCACAGCCCTGATTATATGGAGGACAAATATTTCGTAATGAGGGCAGAGGAAGTGAATGCAAGAGCAAAATGTGTTTCTCTTCAAAAGGAATTAAACAAACTCTTGGACGTAGCCCAAAATCATAAATCTAACGCTGAAATAAGAAGGAAGAAAAGAAAAGCTGTTGAAGCGTCTCAGAAAACGGTCAAAGACAACAGCGGGCCAGAAGTTAATGTGACCATTAAAGAAGAGAATGAAAGTGTCACACAAGAGCATGTGGCCCTCAAGAAGGAACTTCAAGATCTGCAGGCATCAGTTATAAATAAAGCAGCCTTAGAGAAGAACTGTGAGGCGCTAAAAAAATGTACAGAAGAGATGAAGGCGCAAAACAGTGCACTGCAACAGCAAATCCGGAGATTGAAAAAGGAACGCGAGCACATAAGCAATTTGGTTCAGGTCTACAAGTCTGAAAAACAACAACATGTCGCTGTTAAAAGGGAAAATCAGAAGTTGATGAAAGACATCGAGAAGATACTTACAGACGTTCTACAGGCCAGATCATCCCTCAAAGAAACTTACAAAAATAACCATGATCTCAGGAAACTGTTCTCTGAAAATGGAGAAAAACTGGCACAAATGAGCAAAATGAAAAAAGAAAACAAGAAATTAAAAGCTCAAATAAGTGAGCTAAATGATCGTGTAGAAATGAGAAAAGCTTTAAAAAAAACTAGAAAAGGAAGAAAAAGCCCTCCAGGGGCACAAAAAAAGTATTTTTAAAAGGCGTGCTGATGTCTCCAAACAGGTGTTTACTGAAGAAGACTGGAGTAAAAAATATAGCATACTAAAGGAACAGGTAGAAGTCTTGAAGAAAGAAAATAACGAGATAACTACAGAAATTGAAAGACTGAATGGAGAAATAGACAGTCGAAAGGCTATTAAGGCAAATTATAAGGCTCTGGAAGCAGAGAAAAAGTCTCTTACCAGCCAAGGTACCACTCTGCAGAAAGAGCTTGAGGGGCTGCGGCCAAAGCTGGTTAAGGAACAGGCTTTGCGTCAGCAGAATAGTGAACTTAGAGCAGAAAATGAGAAAGGAAAAGGCTCTGCAAGAGAAAGTCGCAGCAATGAGAGCGAAAAAAGAGAATGTATGCAGACAACAAGACGCTCTAAAAACAGAACTCAGTGATTTCACAGATTCAACAAGGTCAGACTTTGAAAGCTCAGTCACAGAAAGCACCAGATTGTCAGTTAGGAGAAGATAGTTTAAATTTTAAACTTCATACAAGAAGGTTAGAATGTGAGTCCACCACTGTGTGAAGTCTGACTTTATGGTGTTGAACTGGCTTTACTCCAGGGGCCTTATTTCAGCTCTAATCTCAAAAATAATATTAAACTGGCACTTTATCCAAATTACAGTTAAACAAAACCCAACCAGTCCTGGCGGATGGCTGCCCCAAGAGGAGCCTGGTTCTGCCGGAGGTTTCTTCCTGCTAAAGGGGAGTTTTTCCTCCCCACTGTTGCCAAGTGCTTGCTCACAGGGGATCATTTGATTGTTGGGTTTTGTTTTTTCTTTTTTGTTTTGTCTTTGTTTCTCTTTTTTGTTTCAATTTTTTTCTGTTTTTAGTTTTATTTGTCTTTGTTTCTGTTTTTTTGTTTCGTTTGTCTTTGTTTCAGTTTTGTTTTGTTTGTCTTTGTTTCAGTTTTTTGTTTTATTTGTCTTTGTTTCTTTTTTTTCTTTTATGTTTTGTTTTTTGCCTTTTATTAATATTGCCGGTTTGATCCAATTAATCCAAATACATAGGGTTAACTAATAAAAACCAAAATCAATAATCAATGAACAAACTGTCTCTTGTAAATGTGTTTTTAGTTTTCCATTTCAAAATGCTTCCTGTTAGACATGCTGTCTTTGGTACCTATTGTATTAGGGGAAAAAGTAGGCATATTTCCATAAATTAGGTATTGAAAAAATAACAATGTTAATGCAGTGGGCCCCAGTCCCAATAACTCTTAAAGTTTCTTTGTTGACTCTGTTATGTGGTTAAAATCAAGAGAGAGTTGAGGATTAGAATTCCCAAAGACACAAGTAACATTAGAAATAAAGATCAGACGTCCCCTGTAGTTAGATTGTGTTTCATACAAAATTAAGTGGGTTTTTTTCTTGCACAGACACCATCACAGATATCATTGCTGTGAGCTTGCGGGATAAGGTCCATGTGGTATTTTACAAAGGCTTATGCCCACATGTGCTTAGTAAAGCCAGGTGCTGAAAGACATCCATTGTTTTCTTACTGCTTTATAATACTAAACATTTTATATATGTAATCGTGAGAACTGAAGCTTCTATTGAATTTGAATTTGAAGTTGAACATCGTGGCTTTTTGTCATGGTCCTGTATCTTCAAAACAGTTTTTGAGTTTGTTATGGACGCGTTATTTGTTCTTTTTCTTTGGAAATTTGAGATAACTTGTGTTCTAGTTGTGTATTTTCCACATGAGTTAATCTTGAACTCAGTTTTTGTTAGTGTCTCTCTGTGTTTCGTCCCTTTTTCTACCCTTTCTGTCATGTCTCAATGTCTGTTTATCCCAAGTTGCAGTTGGAAATTTACATGTCTTAGTGTGAGTCTCAGTGAGTATGGAGGGCCAGGCGTGCTAAAATTAAACAAATTACTTAAATGCGCTATTGAATACTTAATTAACATTTTCATGTGGCTACGCTTTCGGTGAGCATTTTCCCAACACAACAACGGACATGTGGAAACTAACTAAACTAAACTATACATTATGAAAAGCCCCGTTTGTGTGTCACCAAATACACTTTGGATATTTGTGGTTTCATGTTAGATATCCGGTCAGTTTGCCAAGATAGAGCCTATTTGCCAAAATCTTTGATGATTTCGGAGATGTCTGCCCAGCCCAGTATCTCAGTAAAGGGTGTGACAGACCCGCTTGCCTTGCAAGAGGTCAAGCTCTTGTTCAGCTAACACACACAACTTGCATAACCCCCGCTGACTGTCCCCTCTCAGAGGCTGAACACCAACTTCATTTACTGAGATAATATCTATCGGGTGTTTATTTCCTGTGTCATGCTTGTTGTGGACTTTACAAGGACAAACTGATAAGAAGTGTAAATTGCGATACGGAAATATATGAGCTCTTACTGAAATGCACGTGCTGTATTAAAACTATGATACAAATCTGGAAGTGCTGCTACCTGTAGCAGTATGATTTTCTCACCCAATAAAGGAATATTTAATATATCAGTCTACTCTTCATTCTATCAGAAACAGTTATCACAGCTCGTACATTTTCTTTTTACACATATATGTAAGCATTGAGCCAAATGTAAGAATGCCAACAAATTAAGAGCGGCCTCCCATGGACGAACGTGATAGAGCCTGCCTGAAACTAGGAAAAAAATTGAAACGGGAGTGGCATTCAGGGAGGGAAACGTGGGTGTACGGGGTGCGGGAGCCAACCCTGATGCGCGGCCTGTGAAATGCGACCCAGGAGTACTCTGGGACCCCCGGGGTCTGGAGCTGGCCCGAAGGGGAGCACAAGGGTTAAACCCCTCTGGGCTACCTGGAGCCATTTTTCATCCACAGCGTTTTTTAATTTCAAGCCATTTTCACTGTGTTGAATAGAATATAGCCAAACTTTCCACACATTTTTTTTTAACTTTAGAATTCCAGTCTGAGTTCATTAGATTAGCTTAAAGTGGCTAAGCTACAAACTTCCATCCACTTGAGATGCTAGAGCCAAAAAACGCCCCATTGAAACCCATTATAAACGCTATTTTTCACTGCCCAATCATTACCATCAAATTAAATGTCATCTTTCCACTTTCACTCAGTCTTTGAAGTAGGGGCCTTAGAATTGTAATTTTTTTTATTTGTCCACCAGGTGGCGCTCTTGTTTCATATTTCACCATTGAACGAACTCCAGCCAAAAAAAGTCAGATTTTGAGCGTCTCTTTCTGCTTTAGAAAGTGAAAAAAGAATGGTGTTCTGTGTCACTATCAATGACCTTTATATTTACAAAAAAATAAAGGTCCTTTTGCCTAAAAGAAGAGAAAAAGATCTGTCTGTGTCTGCTTCTAACTTTAGATAAAAGTATGTTTATGTCTAAAATCAGAAGCCTTCCCTCTTTGAAGTCCACCCCGCAATGCAAACAAATCTAACATGAAAACAAGAACAAAAAACAAATTAGACTTTATTTTGTCTTCAAGCTTAGCTTGTTTATGCAGGTGCACTGCAGCAGAGGTTATAAGAATAAGCCGTAGCGCGGGAGTAGGCATTTTCACGATGGCACGGTATTACAGGACCGAGGAAGTAGTGGACATCCTGATGCGCTCCGACAGCGAGGATCTTTCCTCTTCACCCGCCCAGAGTGACTCTGATTCCGGGGATGACACGGAGTCGTCGTCTCTCCACACCGATCAGCAGGAGTCATCTTCTGATTTTTCTACTGGAGATGAGAACGAGGGGGAGACGCACGAGGAAGCAGTGGCGTGGACTGCCAAAAATGGAGAGAAATGGTCCCCGACAAACACCGAGACGCTGCGCTACGTCGCAGCACCCACGGGGCTTATTCCGGGACCAACCCACTAAGCCGTCGCCCGAATTTCAGACCCACTCTCCAGCTTCAGGTTGTTCCTAACCGATGAGATTATACAGCATATCGTTTCAATGACAAACCTTCATGGCAGACGGGCAATCTCAGAATGGAGCGATTTGGACAGCGACGAAATGCTGGCTTATGTGGGGCTGCTCATTTTGGCCGATGTATACCGGTCAAAACACAAGTCAATCAAAAGCCTTTGGAGTGAGAAAACGGGATGTTCCGGGACGCGATGTCCCAGAAAAGATTTTCGCACATTTGCAGGGCCCTCAGATTTGACGACAAGCTCTCCCGACCTGGACGCCGTACCGACAAATTGGCTCCCTTTCGGCAGGTATGGGACATGTGGGCACACCGCCTGCCGATGTTGTTTAGTCCAGACCGGGACCTTAAGGTGCGGTTTCCGCCAGTACATCCCCAAAAAGCCTGCTAAATACGGCATAAAGATCTGGGCAGCCTGCGACGTCAAGACATCTTACGCCTGGCGGCTGCAGGTTTACACCGGGAGAGCAGCGGGCGAACCAGCCGAAGTAAATCAGGGGATGAGGGTCGTCCTGCAGATGACGGACAGGCTCCAGGGACACGTCGTGACATGCGACAACTTTTTTACCTCATTTGAACTGGTAGAGGAACTCCTCAAGAATAAAATGGCTCTGGTCGGCACAATTCGCCGGAACAAAACAGAAATTCCACCCGTTTTGCGCCAGACGAGAGGGAGAGCTGTCTATGCCTCCACCTTTGCCTTTTCATTGAAACACACCCTAGTGTCCTACATTCCTCGACGGGGCAGAAATGTGCTTTTGTTGAGCACCAAACATCGCAGGCCGGAGGTCAGCAATGGACAAAGAAAAAAGCCGGTGATCATTGACGACTACAATCGATGCAAAGGAGGTGTCGACAACCTTGATAAGGTGGGTGTCATTACGCATCAGTTACGCACACCTTTATTCATTTTTGCTCATATATTCTTGTGTAAAATATACAGAGGTTTTATGTTGTTGTTGTTTTGTTAGGTTGTCGGCACCTACTCCTGCAGGAGACGGACCAATCGATGGCCAATGGCCCTCTTTCATAACGTCATAGACGTCTCCCTCTACAACGCCTTCGTGCTGTGGACCTCCGTAGATCAGGCCTGGCATCAGCAGAAGTCACACAGGAGGAGGCTGTTCATAGAAGAGGTGGGAGAAAGCCTGATCAAGCCTCATTTGTCAAAAAGAGAGCGCCTTCCCCGCTCATTAGCCGCTGCTGAATTAGTCAGAGATGCGCAGGATGGTGCTGCTGCAGGCCCCTCTGGAGTGACAGATCCCAAGGGCAGGAAGTCCTGTGAGGTCTGTTTTGAGAAAAGGAGGCGAGTCGGAAACACCTGCAGCAAATGTGGAAAGTTCACCTGCCGAGCCCACAGCAAATTTGTCTGCAGCAACTGCTCTACCTGAGCAAGACATTTACCCCCCCGGCCACACACAGCCCCCCCCCCCCCCACCCTCTCACTAGCTCTCTCTTTCTCTCTCATACATTTCCCCATTCCCAACAACAATATACATGTTCTTGTTCATCGTTGAAAAAATAAATGTTTATTTGGTTCAAACTGATCTTGAATTTTTATTTACATAATGCTTTTTATTTTATTAGAAGGCAACAAGGTAATATGCATTTAACAGGGCAAGAGTGAAAAACCGTTCTCCTGCAGAAAAACTAACGGCCGATCAAAATGAATGTCAGTGGTAATCTTTGGACCATCCAAAGGCCTAATTATAATTACAATAAAATATTACTTCAAATGTATTTTATGGAAAATATTCAAGTTTTTTGTTTTTTTCGCCAAAAAAAGCCATGCGCTCATGTGACAAAACCGGGATATAAAGGATTAAAATCCGCGAAATGTAATTAAAACTTTACATGAATATTTCAAGGAGAAGTAGGTCTAAAAGATTGGCTAATTTAAAGTGGAAATTTTTTTTAATATATAATCTTTTTATAGCACTTTTTATGGCGTGGTCGATTTTTGGCTGTAGGGCGTCGAAAGGGAGTCTTTTTTTACATGAGCTCCTGCAGAAAAACCAACGGCCGATCAAAATGAATGTCAGTGGTAATTTTTAGACCATCTAAAGGCCTAATTATAATTACAATAAAATATAACTTTCAAATGTATTTTATGGAAAATATTAAATTTTTTCGTTTTTTTCGCCAAAAAAAGCCGTGCGCTCATGTGACAAAACCGGGATATAAAGGGTTAAAATCCGCGAAATGTAATTAAAACTTTATATGAATATTTCAAGGAGAAGTAGGTCTAAAAGATTGGCTAATTTAAAGTGGAAAAAAATATTAATATATGATATTTTTATAGCACTTTTTATGGCGTGGTCGATATTTGGCTCTAGGGCGTCGAAAGGGAGTCGTTTTCTAAGGCGCTCCAAGTTAAGTCATACAGAATAGATATCAGAGCCTTAAACAGGCTGACTTCTACTATTTGGGTCAAATTGGGCACAAAGTATACAAACACATAACCAGTGTTGGGTAAGTTGCTTTAAAAAAGTAATTAATTACTAATTACTTAGTCAATATTGTATTTAAAATACTAATTACTGTGTCAAAAAAGTAACTTAATTACTACATAAGTATTTACTTATGTAGTCGTTTGGTACCGGGCCGTGAGAGTTGAGGCTCAGGTATGAAATGTATAGTTTTCAGGGTTTTTATCGGTTCTGAGCGTGATTTTGTTATCGTTTTTATCGTTAACTCGGTTTTCCTGGGTCTTTTCATGTGTGTTATGAATAAATCTTCTTTTTTACGGTACCGGTACTAGTTTTATTTTGTTGTATTTATCCGCAACACCTTAAAGGCCGGTCTGTGAAAATATTGTCGGGCATGAACCGGTCCGTGGCGCGAAAAAGGTTGGGGACCGCTGCTTTAAATAATAGATACATTTTTTAAAAGACAGACACTCTACAGTACGCAGCGGTAGCATCTGTTCCACAATGTAGCCTAAGCCTGCAGTCATTTTTTAAGCTCACCTTCAGACGCTTTCTGTGCTGCTGAAGTAAAATCACGTTTTGATAAATCACGTGATATTCAGGACTGCAAACAGAGCAGCATTCACTGAGCTTGTTGCGTTTGTGGATATGTGACTGACTTTAATTATCCATTAAATCATCACATTCTCTGTAAGATTAAGGTCAACTATTGAACGTCTTATATTTTAAAGTAAAGTCTTTAAAACCAAGTTAACGCTGAAAGTGCAAACACCGCTAATGTCACATGACTTTACGGACATGTGGCCAACAGTAATGTTTTAATGTTCTTCATTATTAAACATTTGCACATAAATAAGTGACATAATATTCAGTACTTACTTTTAAAAGTTTACTCTTTGGCCGCTCCGCTTTCACCGTTTTTTTCGGCAAAATTATCCACACCCACCGCCGCGCTATGAAGTCTGAGATATGTTGGGCCATGAAGTCTACACCACCACATCTTTAAAATTCAGGGAAATGAAGGACGCATTTGAGGGCCGCATTTCGAGCAGCCTTTGAATTGGGACAGCCTTCGTCGCATCGCTGTGATGTAATCGGCCTTAAAATGCGGCCTTTAAGGCTGCAGACCCAGAGCCGTTTCGTTCACGATCAACACATCACTAGTATGGAGAAGGCGAGTGCGTGGCAACTGAGATCAGACAGAGTCACCACTGAAATCTCAATTATTAAAGAATCCAGAGTGGAGAGCGGATGAGAGGGTTTTTAAAGGGGCAAGTATGATTTAAGAAATGTAAACTTACTCTGTGTTTGGTAAGGGTGTCAGCCATTCAGAGAAAAGTTCTGTAAACTGACGAGACCCTGATCAACCTTCAAGGGTGCGCCTTGAGAGGTTCAGAAGTTTTATTCTTTTCATTGTCGGTTGTTCAGTGTGTTGTTTATACAGTTAAGATGTCCTTTTGTAATAATTACAGTTGGACCAAAATCACCTCACAAAATGCTATAAGAAAGAAATGTTTTGATAAAATTATAAATTGTGGTAAGTGATAGTAAAATAATGAAATATATAAGAAAGTCAAATGTGTAAAATAGTCAAATAATATTGCAAAACCTAGTATGAACCATAACTAAGGTTAAATTACTATGACGTCCGCCCCAAATTTGTCAACAGATGCTGGGATCACCAAAAATGGTGCCAGGAGTTTCATACAGATATGGTGAGAAGTTTAGAGGCTCTTATAATGAATATGAATATTATATTGTAATTTGGGGCTTTTAATGATTTCTCTAACTTTACAGTATACATTTTAATGCCTTTAAAAGGGAAGAATTGGGTGCAGAAGTTTGAATTTAGTTTTAGATAGTGATGTGCGATACCACTGATTTTCTTTCCGATCCGATACCAATTAATATTCAGGGTGGTATCGACGATACTGATCCAATACCAATACTTATTTTATTTATTGTATCTCAAATTATAGCGTCATAATGATTACAGGACATCAGATTACTTGTTCTTATCACTTAATAATGCAGAGTTCATCACATAGAAATAAAAGCGCTATGTGAACACGTTGCCTGCCTGCAGCACTAAAGGACTCCGTGTCTCGCCTTAGCAGCACCTGTCCCTGTCCTCCTCTTCAGTTCACCTCAACATACACTCGTCATATTCTGTGATATGATTTGCTCTGAGGTGTTTGACAAGGTTAGTGATGTTGCCACAACCATACATGCCAACCCTCTAGATTTTTCCGGGAGAATCCCAAATTTCAGTGCCCCTCCAGAAAATCTCCCGGAGCCACCATTCTCCCAAATTTCTCCCGATTTTCCACCCGGACAACAAAATTGAAAAACCATATCCCAGACTGGTCCAGCCAATTCCAGTTTCCAACAATGTCGGCAGCAACTTAGTTTTAATATTACTCTTATTTCTCTTTTTGGGTCGCAAAAAAACTTTTAACATATTTTCAGGTGAGAATGTAGCTGTGTAAACTTCAAATATCTGAGCCGACCGACGCATCGTCTTCAAATCCCCGCGGTCTTTCGCTACTTGGGTTAAACATGATATATAAGTCACTTTGATAACTTCAAAATGTTATTGTTTGGCGTTTTCAGTTTTATTTGTAAATCAGTTTGGCTGAAATTAAAGTTATTATATTAGATCAAATTAAATTTAACTTTATTAATCCCTCGGGAGGGTTCCTCTGGGTTTTCACAGCTGAATAAACGTCAAACAGAAAACTGATTAAACAGAAGTGTGAGACGGTCGAGAGTTTACGCCAGTGCACTGTTATATTTTAGATAGCAAGGAGCAGATGGCAGCGTTTCACTCCACCGAGGGAGCTCGTGACGTACTACCCAGCTTTCTTTAGACCGCGAAGGCCAGGTCCTCAGGTGGAAGCAGCCTCTGAATTTGGACAACCCCGCTGTTTCCAGACATTTAACGTATTTTATCCGATAAATAAACACTGTAAAATGTATTTATCCCCCCAGCAGCCCTTTTGAATATCTCCCGAGTGTGGCCACAACACCTCACGTTTTTGCCACATGTATCGCAAACCACGTTTCAGCTTTTATGGAGGTAAAATACGTTCGCACATTACTCCAATTACGCTCAGCCATTGTTGTGAGTGCGCACACCAAGGGGCTGCGAGACAGACAGCCGTATTTCGCACATGACTATGAAAGGCGGAAGAGGAAGTAGTTCCTTTGAATGTAGACAATCCGAATGTTATAGTTTCTTTCCACTGTGTTCCTGTTAATTATAAACTACAAATTTACCCTAAATTACTAAAATATCGATATTTTAATGTGAGAATCGATTCTAGAACATAAATGACTGGTATCGGAGGAATCGATATTTCAGGATCGATCCGCACATCACTAGTTTTAGATTTTCTCTTATCCACACAGGGTAAAAAGTATACATACAAGCTCAAGTATACCCATATAGAAAAGAAATAGAAAAAAACTTGCCTAAGATGTGGCCTACTTCATTAAAGTGAATCATATAAGGCTTATATGATTCACTCATGAAGGTGGCCACTTTCTCATTACTTTCATATAGTGTTTTAGTAAGTATCCAAAATATACAAGTTTCATGTATATCATTTTTCAAGGGATCTTATATCTGCTTTCACTCTTGTATGCTTTTCATACAAGTTTCACACAAGACAGATACAAACTTTATAAGATTTATATATATATATCGTTTCCATATGGGTATGCATGCACCCCACCTTGAGCTATATTAAGATAACAATGAATTAATATCAGTAGATAGGAATACAAACTTCAGTCTAAGTTAAAAAGAAAAAAACAACAACAACTTTTAATCATACTCAGCTTGAATCTGAATAAAAAGAAGAAAAATAAAAGATATCTATTTCCTGATGCCTACATTAAAATGTAGGGAACACCTAAAATGTCCAACTGTAACTTGATATTGTCAGGTGCAGGTTGTGTGCAGGCAGGAGTGGTGGTAAGGAGGACCCAAAGTGCAGACGCTCAGAGGCAAAAGTGTACTTCAAAACTCAGTTTTATTGCTGGATTGCAAAACGTAGCAAAAATCCAAATAAACTTACATAAGCAGGTAGCCAGACCACACAGCATAAATGAGGGTAGCTCACAACACAGACACAGAGAAACACAGGGCTTAAATACACAGAGGGAGCAATCAGGGAATGGGTAACAGGAGGGAAACACAGCTGGGGCAAATCAGGCCTAACGAGACAAGGGGAAGCGAAACCAGATACATTAACATCAGACATGGACCTTCAAAATAAAACAGGAAACATAACACATACTGAACTAAAGACACAGACTCACACGCAGGCACTGCAACAGAGAGAACAGAGACGTGGGACCAGGACAGACACAGACACTGACTGGACTGGACTGGATATCGCAGACAGGGGAGACAGCAACTAAGGATGCACAGAGACATAAACCATAAAACAGAACTCTAACAAAGAAACCAAAGAATAGAAATGATAAATAATATATAAACTCAAAACCCTGGGTCAACAACCCAGGCATTCTAACAGATACACAATGAAAAATCACCTAACTTGTCTTTGAATTATGTATTTATTTAAGAAAACAAAAAATAATTTGACAATATTATGTGGTGAAATTATTATTAACTAGTCTGGTTTAAGAACAAAATTTACAGTGCGTAATTTAAATTAATAGTTTATGCCATTTAAATGTCATGCAGCTGTGTCAGAGATTATCTTAAACCTCGCCCCCAAGCCATTGAAGGTTCAACTTCAGAGAAAAGTGGATGACATCACAGTGGCTGCAGCCAAACGTGGGCGGGGCTTAAACCCTTATACAGGGACCGTCCAGAATCCCAAGCATTTAGTTTACAAAGAGCACACATGCCAACCACAACTCCAACCACCCAACAATTTATTTCCACTTCTACATTTCAGACTCAAAGAAATATTAATACAAACTTAAACATGACAACTGCACACAGTTACACCTCAGTGGAAACATGGAAGTCCTTAAGTGACCACTTTTTTGGTACAATTGTACCACAGTGGAAATCTCTGCAGTTCAACCCAGAGTACTGCAACACTGAGATGCCTTCCACTTTGATGAAAGACATGTTGAAACTTTGTTCCATGTTAGTGGACGCAATGGACACAACTGTGGAGAAGGGAGATCCAGTGTCCACGCAGACTGATGAGGCCTGTCTTCACTCAGTGGACACAGAGTCCCCTGAGAAAACAGAAGAAACCCGAGCAAAGGACAGCATCCTGAAAGAAAGTTCTGTAGATGACCACGGTGATAAAGAAGAAACAGAAACTCCAGGACTGGAGGATTCTTCCGACTCAAAAAACCTCAAGCTGCATTTGACTGCAGAGGAGAGCAGTCTTGATAAAACATGCACAGGTGACAGTGAAAATAGCGAAATTGTAACACTGCATCGTGCACCTACACCACCCAACATATATCTAAATGTTTTTATTGGTTTTAGTGATTCATCTGAGGAAGAAGCGTCTGTGTCATCCCAGATGTTTCCTCCTCAAACCCAAACCACAGCCACAGTAGAACCGAAGAAAAACTACTCAGCTGATACAAAAGACTTGGACAACATAGAAGCTTGCCCCCTGGAAAAGCCTGTGAAGAAAAAACTACATAGGTCAGTCCGTAAGTCTGATTCAGATTTTGGTTCTTATGACATCACTCTGGCATCTGATTATCTGTCTGAAGAAAAGATGTGTGTTTACAAAGTTATTCAGTTGGTAGTTTCAGAGGCCAAAGCCTCGTCTAAATACAAGGACTTCACACAGCGGCACAATCCCGACTCTATCAGCGATCGCCTGCGTGAAAAACTCTGGCCTCAAATTGACGAGAAAAATTTGGATCTATCTCCAAAAAGGCTGACCAATATCAACAGGGACATTTTCACCAATCTTTGTAAAGCACATAACTGCAAGGAGAAATATTTGATTTTATATCTGAGCGAACGGCTTGATGATATTACTGTCCCAACGTTTACAGAACCCCTGTTGGCTTTACCAAAAAGAGTACTCACTATATCTGAAAACCGAGAAGAGTACATAAAAGTTGTTGAAAGCTTCACTAAAGATTTGGTTCTGCACGCTATAAGCAATGCAAATGAGACAAGGGAATTGCCTCCAAGGGTTGATAAAGCCATTATGAACAGGTTTACCAACAGGATTTGGGCTAAAATTTTGTCCCAAAACCTTAAAATGTCCTTCGAGAACACTGAAGAAGTCAGTGTGAAAGTATTCAATGAACTCCGGGAAAAGTGGAAAAATCCAAACACTGTGCTGGAGTTAATGTTTAATGGCCAAGACAATATTGACAATGTGATTGTCAAAAGTTTCAAAAGAAATGCCCCACTGAAGAGACCTAATTTCTTCTCTAGGGTTTTCTTACGAGCACGTTAAAGTTTACCTGACACCTGCATCAAAAAAGCGGCGTTTTCAAAAACACCTGGGTATACATGTGGACGTAGCCTAAATGCATTACATTTTTTATTACAATTCTTCATTGTAAATGTTAAAACCAAACTACTTTAAAGTAATTGTCTCATGAACCACCTGGTTGATAATAATTTCACCACATTACATTATAACGTTTTTCTGTCCTTTATCCCGTCTTCCTTCTCCCACCCCAACCAGTCGCAGCAGATGGCCGCCCCTCCCTGAGCCTGGTTCTGCCGGAGGTTTCTTCCTGTTAAAAGGGAGTTTTTCCTTCCCACTGTCGCCAAAGTGCTTGCTCATAGGGGGTCATATGATTGTTGGGTTCTGTATTATTGTAGGGTCTACCTTACAATAGAACGCGCCTTGAGGCAACTGTTGTTGTGATTAGGCACTATATAAATAAAATGGAATTGAATTCAAATAAAAATTAATTTAAAAAAAAGTTTTAAAAGTGTACTTAGTTTTATTTGCTGTCAATTTGCCTAGAATGGAATATCAGATTAGAACGGCCTCTAAAATATAATATTTAATCTATTAAATAAATCAAATGATTTACAGAAAATAAAATTCAAAAACACTTTCATTTTCACTGTATCTGTATGGCTATAGAGGAGCTGTTATTATTTTGCCTGTTTGTCAGTGCTGGTATGAACCCCGTCCATGCTGTGTTGATCCCTTTGCAAAGGTTTGAAGCTTCTTTCGATAAACCTGAGAAAGTCAGTTTGGGTCGATGCTCAGTGTATTTTTCCACAATAATCTTGGTGACAAGGATGAGATTTCTTGAGTGATTTTTGTTCTCTTTTTGTTCTCGCAGGTAGACTCAATGAGTCTGAAAGAGCGCTTATGTCCGAGCAAAGTATGGAGTACTGATGGGATTTCCGACTCATTTTAGAGAACTGGCTCTTTCGGCTCGGCTCACTAAAAAGAGCCGGCTCTTTCGGCTCCCAACCGGCTCTTCAGGTTGTTTTGTTGCTTTAATTAATTTATTATTAACAATAATATAAAATTATGCACAAAAGGAATTACTAATGTACAAAAAAAGTGTTTTTATTTCTATATGTTTATATATAAATATATGCGGTGGCCCTTAGAGACAAAACGAGTACAAACTCCAAAACACATTTCTAGCATGAACTGAACTTCCAAAACAGAGCTACCTAAGATCACTTAAATTACACAATTGAAAGCATATGTGTATTGTTTGTGTATTTACACACAAGCGCTCATATATATTCAAATAATTAAAAAAAAATGTTCATTTACTTGTTACTACCACACACCAAATCCGGTCGTTGGTACTTGCTGGCTTGTGTAGCCACTAGGTAACAAAAGCTCAACACTGCGCGTAGCATTCTGGAGCACTTCTGTTGTCTTTTGTACGTGTTTTGAGTTTTTATGTGCTTCTGAGTTTTTAGTGTTTTGGAGTTTGTACGTGCTTCGGAGTTTGTACGTCCTATGGAGTTTTTACGTGTTTTGGAGTTTATACGTGCTTCAGGGTTTGTACATGCTTCAGAGTTAATACATGTTTTGAAGTTTGGACGTGCTTTGTCTCTAGGGGCCACCGTAAATATACTTTTATTTATTCACTCCACCTAAAATGTAATAAATAAATCATATAATACAAAAACCAACTATTCACATTTCAACTTTTAACTACTTAAATTTTCAGCTTTTTCCTTTTACAAATTTAAAGTGAAACAACACAAAACACTGCAAACCACAACCCAATTAAATATAAATTAAAATAAGAAAACAAAAAAGATGTGTGGTGGGGCGTGGCCTGCGGTGCCGTGCAGAGGAGGCGGACGCACCTGCACGGCATCCGCAATCACGCCCCACCGAATTAAATATTGTACTGGGTCCTGTGGTTGGGTTGTTGGTGTTATGTTGAGCTGGAAGCGAGAGAGCTGCAGCTCTGAGTGCGAATGTACAGCAACCGTGTAGGGATTAATAAAAGCATCAAAATGCCACTGGGTCTGCCGTGGTCGTTTACAGGATGCATATTCTCTGTCATATGGGCCTGCATGAATAAACAAACTTTCTGAATCTTTTATCATCTGCAACTGAAAATAGTTGTGGATGATTACTATACCTTTCTATTGTGATGTTGTTGTCCCTGCCTCTTTCTCTGTCTCTCCCTCCTGCTCTGTTCCTGTGCTACTGCGAGTGTAACTACCACCCCTCCCCCCTCTTCCCAGCACAAAGCACAAGGCTCGCGTGCTGAGTGAAGCGGGAAAAAAGTGCGAGAGAGAGAGGGTGAGAGAAAAACCACGGCTCCTTGGCTCATGTCGTTCACGTCAAAGATCCGGCTCTAGGAGCCATTTCGTTTGTGACCAACACATCACTAGAATTCTCTCACTACTGCTCTATTCCGGTGTGGTTGGAGTATATGGATGTATTGTGGATGGATTATCTCCGTAATTCTTCTGAACAAAAGTTAGCATTCATCCTCCAGCATCACTGTGTTTATATTATGCTAACATAGCTGTGCCGCTAGTGATCACGTAGCAAATCATTATATACCAGCTAGTCCAACTTCTGTAACCCTACAAATGTCACTGCTGATTAGTTTTCTGTCTTCAATCATTTTGGAAGTGATAAAAGAGATGTATTATTTTATTTTTCTTATTAGAAATCTCTCATTCAGAACATGCTGTATCATGTTTAGGTGGAAACTAGCGAGCTAACTTCCTGCTAACTTCTAACTCAATTAAATTGAATAAATTCTGTTTTCAAATTTTATTTGTCACGTACACAGTCATACACAGTACGATATGCAGTGAAATGCTTAGACAACTGCTTGTGACCTAAAGAAAAAAAAAGGACAAGGCTATGAATAAGATAGGAAATAAATATGAAAAAATGAAAAAGGGTAAATTTAACTAGGAAGGAATAAAATATAAAATAATTAAGGTTAAAAATGAAATAACTGTACAACACAAATTAGAATAAAGGGTAAATTTAACTGGGAAAGAATAAGATAAAATATATAAATTAAAGTTGAAAATAAAATAACTGTACAACAAAATACACAATACACAGTATAGAACTATATAACTATATAAGAATGTATGAATGTTTTTATGGATGCCTGGATGTTAAACTTAATTGTTACACCGTAAAGCAGCAATGCTGATCATTACAGATGAAATAAATTAGACAGTTTTTAACTCTCAGTGATGCCGCAGCGTTTGTATGACTTTGGGACCTTAAAGGACGGCGTTTTGGACCCAGATTACTCTGGGAAGCTCGTGACTACGGTAGCGGTAATGCTCAGCTTTGTAGCTTACCAAAGTCGTACTAAAACAGTTTTGGGCAGTTTTTTTTGAAACATAAAATCACATAAAATAGGTTTGTAGTCAGTGAGAATTCAACCAGAATTCATGCATTTTTGTTTGAGAAAATTAAAGGATTTTAAGTGCTCTTTGTAGTGCGGAAAATACAGTAATCTGATTTTTTTTCTTAATTTAGTAAACCCCAAAACTTCTAACAGATAATTGTGCTTAGTTGAATAAATATTAAAAAACAGATAATGTAAGTATTTCTAGACAGGCTGGAGTCTTTCAGTATTCACAAACAGCATGCTGGTTCAGACGCTTCTCCTGGTGGATAGCGCTTTCTCTCTTCTCCTTGAATAAAAACGATTTTTCATGTTAGTTTTATTTCAAAATTCATGGTTAAAAAAAATCCTGTACATACGAACAGCAGATAATAAAGAAAAGCGAATGGTTCAGTCTAACACGTATTCTGCAGTATGACATTGAGCTTAAGTAAAACTGTACAGTTATAAAACTTGACTTATATCTGAGCCAAAATGATTTTCCAAGAAACAAATAAAACAGTGATGTAAACGTCACCTGACAGTCTGGTGTTTGCTAAAGCTGGTGACTGGATATCAGCCACTGATAAAGTGCTGTGTAATTTTCTGTGTCCATCTCGCCTCCTTTTAAAGTCTGTCATTTTTAACCCAGAACAGTCACTCTGAGGGAAACAGCAGGTCTGCACTCAGGAAACAAACTGCATTTACTTATTTTGTGCACAATTTTGTGTCGACATTACATTATATTGAACAGCAGCTGCAATAAACAGGAGACTAACACCAGGACACGTGGACGTGCTTCCTGACTCATCAGCAGGTGTTAAACAGCTGACAGGTGAGATGGATGTGTACAGGTAAACTGAGGGTCCATAGAGCTGATCAGTGGTGTCGTGAGGAAAATGTTGGCTTGTTATTTATGTTACAGAAACAAAGAGACACAAGACCAGGCAGAATTTTTAAGTAATTTAAGTCATATAATTTTTGTCTGAAGATGAAAGTTTATAGTTTATATACAAAAGATATACAATATATATGATATACACACACACACACACACACACACATATATATATATAGAGAGAGAGCAAGAGAGAGAACATATAAACATTCTTTCTCTCATCCGCTCTCTCTCGCACTTTTTTCCCGCTTCACTCAGCATGCAAGCCTTGTGCTTTACACTGGGAAGAGGGGGGAGGGGCGGTAGTTACACTCGCAGTAGCACAGGAACAGAGCAGGAGGGAGAGACAGAGAAAGAGCCAGGGACAACAACGTCACATTAGAAAGGTATATAATCATCCACAACTATTTTCAGTTGCAGATGATAAAGGATTCAGAAAGTTTATTCATGCAGGTCCATATGACAGAGAATATGCATGTTCTTTTTGTTTTCATATTATAATTTATATTTAATTGTGTTGTGGTTTGCAGTGTTTTGTGTTCTTTTCACTTTAAATTTGTGAAAGGAAAAAGCTGAAAATTTAAATAGTTAAAACTTGAAATGTGAATAGTTGATTTTTGTATTATATGATTTATTTATTACATTTTATGTGGAGTGAATAAATAAAAGTATATTTACGGTGGCCCCTAGAGACAAAGCACATACAAACTTCAAATCACGTACGAACTCTGAAGCATGTACAAACTCCAAAACACGTAAAAACACGTACAAACTCCAAAACACGTAAAAACTCCAAAACACGTAAAAACACGTACAAACTCCGAAGCACGTAAAAACTCAAGCATATAAAAACTCAGAAGCACATAAAAACTCAAAACACGTACAAAAGAACAACAGAAGTGCTCCAGGATGCTGGGCGCAGTGTTGAGCCTTTGTTATCTTGTGGCTACACAAGCCAGCAAGTACCAATGACCGGATTTGGTGTGTGGTAATAACAGGTAAATGAACTTTTTTTAAAATTATTTGAATATATATATGAGTGCCTGTGTATAAATACACAAACAATACACACATGCTTTCAATTGTGTAATTTAAGTGATCTAGTAGCTCTGCTTTGGAAGTTCAGTTCATGCTAGAAATGTGTTTTGGAGTTTGTACGTGTTTTGTCTCTAGGGGCCACCGCATATATTTATATATAAACATATATAAATAAAACCACTTGTTTTTACGTTAGTAATTCCTTTTGTGCATAATTTTATATTATTGTTAATAATAAATCAATTAAAGCAACAAAACAACCGTTAAAGCTGTTTCGGAGCCGAAAGAGCCGGCTCTTTTTAGTGAGCCGAACCGAAAGAGCCGGTTTTCTAAAAAGAGCCGGAAATCCCATCACACAATGAAAAGACAACATATGAAAATAAAAAAGAAAGAAAACAGGCAAAAAGTTAGAAGAAACAGTCTACTACATGTCTACTTTTTAATGCACAGGTACGATACAAAGTCTGCATTTTGCTAATTATTCTAAATATTCCTAACTATTTAAACATTTTTCAGTATCCTGCACTGTTTTTTGCCCTTCCACAATCATTTGAATTAAAAATTAAAAGAGCAGGAGTGTTAAAATTAATAATAAAAGGAATTTGTTGGCTTTTTCAAAAGGTACAAATAAAATATTGTTGATAGACCTGCCCCCTTTATTAGCTACAAAATAAAACATTAAGCCTTGATCTGTTCTGTTATTCTTCTTTTCAAAAGAAAAACATTTCTAGCCTTCCAGTGTTCTAAAAAAATTAAAAACAAACGCAAATATAAGATTATTAGAATTTTTAAAATATAAATGCTTAACATTGGAAAATACTATAACTGTTAACTATGGTACAGAACTTAACAAAATGTCATTAAAAATTATAAATACTGATAACAAAAAAAGTCATTCTTTTTAATTTATTGTCATGATTCTGGGTCCTTTTAACCCAGCGTTTTGTGTTTTCTCTTATTGCGATTTTGGTTCTGTTCTTCCTCTGTTTGGTGTTTACTCTGTTCTGCCCGTGTGCCCTGTATCTAGTCTGCGTTTCTTAGTTTGTGTCCTTTCATGTGTAAGTTCCTGTTTTATTGTGAAGGTCTGCGTCTTATGTGAGTGTTTTCAGTTTGACTCCCTAGTCTCGTCACGTTAATCACTCCCAGCTGTGTTCCTCACCTGTGTGTAATCTCCCTGTGTTCTCTGAGTGTATTTAAGTTGCGTCTTCTGTCATAGTAGTTGCTGGTTCGTCTGTGTTGTTTCCCCTCGGTCTCCCTGCATCTCTTCATGTGTATTTCCCCGGACCTCCCTGCATCTTCGTTTCTGGTTTGTTTTGTTAGTTTTACCCAGTTTAGGTTCCAGTTTCATGTTCCCAGTGCCTTTGTTGTTTGTATTTCCTTCGTTAATAAATACTCACCTGCACCAGAGCTGCCGCGTCCTTGTCCTAAATAATTCCACACGGCTTGCCCCGGCAAACCGTGACATTTATAAAATACAATCGGTCACATTTTTGAACAAAGGAACTGTACATTTTATTCAAATTATTCACACTGACTTTTTTGAATCTGCACAATTTGCTTCCCCTTTATTTTAACATTAACTTTGACTATTGCCTCCTCTAGTTCCTTATCAAAGGGACTCCACAGCTCACTGTCAATGTGTACAGGCTTTGTCAAACGAGCAGTAGCGACAAGAAAGTCTGCAGAAGTCCTGCCGGGCTCTCACCTTCGACCCCACCGTCCGGCTCTGCCCGTGGGCTTGTCTTCCTCAGCCTGCAGCCCTTCCTGATCTCGGCCAGCAGGTTGTCGACGGTGCATCCTTCGTCCCAATTGGCCATGTCTGTCCTAACTGCAGCACAGACACACGTTCCCCTGTGAGCTTAGCGCACGTGTCACAAACAACAGGTGAAAGCTGTCACTGCATCACCTGACAGCCTCACAGGTACAGCAGCATTTAATCTTTACAAACTTTCTTCTCGTCCTGATGCTCTCACATCATTTCCTTTAAATATTCAGCTGCTGATAAACTGTTGCAGAAAAATGTTGCTGATGTCAGCTATTGATTCTCGACCTGTCCGTCACCGGCCCTTCACATGTCTCACCTGTTCTCCACTTGCACTTGACCTGTCCTTCACCTGCCACACCTGGAGAGACAGGTGAGGGACACCTGTCTCTCCATTTAAGGAGGGAGGATTTAAGGTGAAATAATGGTGTCTGACTTGCTGATCTTTCTGGTGGGGGCTTCTTCTCTCAGTTTCCTCCCTTCCTCCAACCTCTTCCTCCTCTTCTCCTGCTCCCTGTGACCTTCGTTCTCCTGATCGAAGAATAAAAGGAACACACAGTTCAAACTTCAGCAGGCTAACCGGCCCCCCAGAGAGGGCGGAGCTTAACATTTACAGGGAAACAGGACTAATGTGTGGCAGCTACCACACTTTGTCACGGTTCAAGTCAGAGCCGATTGGCTGGCTGAGACATAGTTTAAATGACACATGCAAACGTGCGGCAGGGTATGAGTCCTGCAGACTGAGCCGCACTGCGATTGGCGCTGACCTTGAGGGTTCGAAGGAAGAGGTCTCTGAATGCCTTGATGGTGCTGAAGAGCTCTTCGAGGGAGAAGCTGTCAATGAGATGTCCTCACTAAGATAATAAAACGAGTGTGTGTGTGCACACGTGTGGTATCCCATGATTCCATGCTGTAAGTTCAGAGCCTGTGAGAACAGGCTGGGCGGGGACGATAAGATCTGCAGCGTCTGAGGTTCAGCTGTTTGTTATGGTGTATCTGCAGTTACGCCCTGATGGTACACAGACCACGTCGTCGTTGCTCTCACCTGGCAGCGAGGAGCTGTGGTGGAGCTTTGTGAGCTCTCTGCTGACTTAGGTAGTCAGCCAGTGGCTTTCAGTTTGAGCTGTTCTGCTTGTCATGTTAGCCTTGAAACTAAGTGAAACTGACTCGCACTTCCTTTTGCTAACGTCCTGCCGATAAAGCTTTTCAAACCGACCCAAATGGCCTGCTCATGTCTCCCCATCCAGCTCATGCGACATCTGTTGGTTCGTCCATCAAGCAGGTAAACATGCCCCTCTAAACAAATGAAATCAGCCAAGAGAGCCTCTGAAAGTGACCTGGACCTACAGCAACATTTAACTGTTTATATGACTGAGCGCCAACTGTCCTGACTGCCATCGTGAGGCAGAGTTCAGATTACTTAAACTGATCTCATGAAATCACAAATCACCTCAGAGGAGACCGAGAAGGAAGGGAAAAAAGGAAAAAAGGAAGGACAGGAAGGAAATAAGGAGAGAGGAGGAAGTGGACGAGGACATGAGCATACCTTGTAGTTGTCGAGTGCATCGAAGACGAGGTGGTGTCCCCGAGGGTCGAAGACGGCAAGAGCAGCCAGCAGCTGGAACAGCTGCATCTTCACCATGACATTGGACGTGTCGAGAGCTGAGGGCATATAGGAGGAGGTGGAGTTACCGCTTTCATAAGTAATGACTCTGAGTCGTCATCTTCACCTCACAGGTACACCGGCTACCTGCTTAGCTTAGGCTGGAACAGCCACCTGAGTCTACCTGTTGCTCAGGGTAGCGTGTAAATATGATTTTAAGGTGGTTTTAAGGCAGATCTGCTTCATTCTAACTTTCTGGTCCTCCACCCACCTTGAGCCAGCATCCTGATGTAGCCCTCGTTGTCCAGGATGAAATGCAGCCCTGCGGACGAGTTCATGATGGTCCGGACACAGCTGACGCAGGTGAGCTGCAGCAGAGCATCGGCGATGTGGGCGCAGCCGCGGCCCGACAGAGCCTCCAGCGCCTCCAGCAGGAGGTCCAAACCCTGTAGTTCAAGGAACTGCACCATCCATGACTGATTACTCACCTCCAGCCGCCGCTGCAGACCCGAGTAGTTCACCACTGTGGGAACCTGGAGGGGCAGAGTGACCATCGGTCAGAGCTGTGAGACGCCCTCTCCTTCCCCTGCAGGACTCCTGAGGTTCTGCTTCTTTCCTACCTGCAGCAGTCGGATGCAGAGCTCGGGGTCAGCGTTCTCCAGATTGGCCTCCACCTTGCCGTCAGTGACTGTGGCGGGGCCTCTGGTCAACTGGTCCTTTACCGCCCCCCATTTGGTACTGGTTGCCATGATGACAGGCTAAAGGTTTTACCGATGTTTGAGCTGACGAGGGTTAAAACAGATACAGGTAATCAATCACAAACAATCAATGACATCATCATCTTTTTAACGTCCATGACAAGCAGACCTGACACAAGCGATGACATCACGCCCGTGTCAGCCTGCCTCGGGCTCACAGTTTCACATTCATTAACACATCTCTGAGTCACAAACTGAGCTCCTCCAGTGGACGCCTTTATCTGCTCAGGAGGTCAGAGTCCTTTACTGTGATTGGACTCCATTTGGCTTTAGTTGTGTCATAAATTATTATTTGAATTATGTTCCTGACTGACAGCTCGAGTACACTTCTGATGTGGACCAGTTTTAACTTGGTTTTATTCAGCTCCGAATCAAAGCTCCAAATCACAACAACAGTCACCTTGAGATGCTGTACTGTCTTTGTACTCTCAACAACCATATGAGTAAGAAGTTTTGTGACAGTGGCAAGGAAAACCTCAATTTTAACAGGAAGAAACCTCCAGCAGAGCCAGGCTCAGACCAGTTTGGGAGAGGGAAGGAAGACAGGACAAAGGCACTCTGTGGAATGCATGAATAACAAGAAACAGAGAAAAAGAAGAAGAATGCAGTGAATCAGGCTGAAGGATCAGCTGATTAACAGACTGATAATAAAGCACATGATTGGCTCCAGTAACAGAAAAATAAACACGAAGCGCTCACAGCTATCGTGGCTGTGATTTGGAAAGTGAATGAATCAGACTGAAGGCTACGTGAATCCTGCACTCAGTGTGTTGCAGAGTCTTCATCAGTGAAGAAGAGTGACTGCACGTCACAGCGTGGTGGGTGAAATATGTCAGCTATGTGGTATTTCTGGTATTCAGTGCGTGTGCATGTCCTGACAGCTGAGCACGCTCGCCACATTAACGCGCCGCTGTGAGAAAACCTGAACTTTAAACTTGAAAGGTGGAGTAGGTCAGTCACATGGTCAAAGGGTGTTTCCAGAGGCCTGGATTCAAATCTCCCCCGGGGCATTTGAATCCCCCCCCCCATCCAGCCAGCCTTCCTGCGTCAGTAAAGCTTCAGAATATTAAACACAACCATGAAACTTTCAGACTCACTGCAACATGGTCCTAATAAAGTGAGCACTGACTGTGTAAACCAGCAGAAACACAGGCAGGAAATTCACCTGTAAAGGTGTGTGTGGGTGTGTGTGTGAGTGAAGACAGACTGACTGGGGGGAGAAATTCCTTCTCAGCAGATGAGCTCAGGATAAAGACTCTTCCTCTTTTTGGACAGATGCTTCATCGCTTGGTTAAACTGTGGCCTCCTCCTCACGCCCGGCAGCAGAACTTTAACCACGGAAACAAATGCTCCTCATCAGCAGCAGCAGGTTTCAGTCTTCAGAGAAGGACCAGCAAACAAACTCAGCACTAGTTGTTCCAGTATCGGGAAAAACTGAGGGATGATCCTTTAAACCTGAAGCTCAGGTGTTTGTCATCATTTAACAACTTAAACAGACCTTTCACTGTACACATGCGCATATCTGTCAGTGGTACACCCTCACAGAAGAACAAATGCATTGATCTCAGTGCTGATGGATCAATACAGTGATTGGATAAGAGCAGACCCGCATGCTCCGATTCAAAGGTTCAAAAGTTTAAACACAGTTGTGGCTAAAAACCGCTGACAGGTCGAGCTGTGCCTGCCAAACCGGACTCCCTTCAAAATTAATCGAATTTAGTGTCTGAGCTTCAGTTCACTCGGTGCTGTGGTGGGTTCGGCTCAGCAACACCGGCCGGAGGACGGAGCAGCTTCAGCCGCTCCGCTGCTCCCACAGGTACAGGTGTATTTCACCGGGAACAGAAGAAGCTCATCACACAAACTTACCTGGAATCTGTCACTTGTGTCAAGCCGGCCTCCAATTCGAGACTTGCAGTCAAGCCAGCCTCCAGTTTGTTTTACGTTCCCTGTGTATTCAAAGTATTACGGAATGGATGTGGAAACCGGATTTCAAAATAAAAGCCAACTTCGAGTGAATTAACAGGTATGTTAAGAACATAATAACATATAATTTAGGCTTTTTTTTTCCTTTTTCTTTTTTTTCAAACTCTAATGTTAGATCTATATGATAGTGATGGCCCGCTTGAAGCTGACGCTCCGGAGCGTGTGTCGAAAAAAACAACACACTGGTTCAGAAGCACTGTGTCGAGGCTTGCTTCGTTTGGCAAAAGTCACGTGACCAGTGACGTCCGAAGCTTCATTACGCACGTAACTGCTTCGGTACCTGATTCAAACGGATATAAGGAAGTGAATCATCCACGGGATTCGTGGAGTGTGTTGATGGTGACATAGAGCGAAGAGGTGATCATTCCACTGACAGATATGGAGCCAGCGAGGAAGAGAGGACGTTCTGGCGTGTGGGAATATTTTGAGTTGATTTTGCTCAATTCATTTTATCTGCCGAAGTGAAAAACCTGAAATGTCCAAAATCATGTTTTCATAATGTAAATCTCATTACAGCATATGACTTTAGGAACACTTCCATGTGAATTAAAGCTGATGAAGACTACAACAATGTATTTGACACTATACGTACATTACATTGCTACAGTTTAGAAAATCATTTTGTTTATTGTTTTTAGGTGATAGTCTGCAGGACCCAGGAATACCTGCATATCTACCAGCTTGCAGTGCAGTTCCTGCACTCCACAGCCTCTTCTGTTCCATGCAAGTGGATTTTCTCCAGGGCAGGAGAAACTATTTCTAAGAAAAGAAACAGACTCAGCCAGCGCACAGTAACACTAATCCTCTTTTTAAATGTAAATTACAAAAGGGCTACCTGACATAGATCATGTTTTTACTTTGCAAGTTCTTGATTAGGGGTGGGTTTTGATTATTGCCTTTCTGATTACAATCCATGCTAAATTGGATAAATTTATATTGATTCATTACAATCCTGTGTCGATTTGTAAATTAACGTTATTATGCCTGAAACGCCAGCATCTCAGGTTAAACCTCACAACATGTCGTCAAACACCATACAGCTAAAACAGTACCTGGGAGCAGGTTTACGGATTCTGCATACAAACGTAAACACAGAGCGCGGACCCGACGCGTCAGAGTCAGATTTTGGTGTGTCGTCAGGTCCGCGCTGTGTTTGCCTCTTTTTTTTTTCGCTGGCTTCTGCAGCTGCAGGTTCATAACTCTCTGTTTACATCTCTAATTAAGTCTCACATGTGTCAGCTTTCTTTTAATAGATACGAAATTATGGATATATACTGATAGATGACCAGAATTGTAATATTTCTGACTGAGGCAAAACTTTCAAGATTCCAATCAAATTGAATCGGATCCTGTATCGAATCAAAATGATTCTACAAATCAGTAACGATGCAGCCGTACTCAGCCCCTAAGCATTTTCCCTTTCCAGTTCACAATCAATCCCACCCCTAGGTCAAAAATATGTATAGGACAATTGGCCTAATCTAATATTTTGTATGAACCTGTCCAGCTGTCCAGTGATTAAATGACAAGTAGATGGGGGCAGGACTCCACAGCAGGGGCATACTCCATAATGTGCTGTGCAGTCTCATATGTATATTGTATATGTTGCTCACTTATTGTATTTACCAACATAAAGGAGTTATGAGCAAAGAAAGGCCACACCATAGTGCATGTTTAAATAGGGAAAGTTTATTGATCAAAATGTATTACGCAAATACGCATTACATTTTTTTCAGCCCCCCAATCGAGAAAACAAAACCAATTACATGTTCAAAGCAACGGAACGGTGGCCCAATATCAGAGAGAACTCCACTCTTGAGTGAGCAGTGATGATTGAGTGTGCGTGTTAGTCCCCATAGGGAAATAGTTCCTCTGCATTTAACCCATTCACCCAGTGAATTTTTTATTGAGCAGTCTGTTTTATTTTGCAGATTCAAGCTGCTCTTCAAAATATTCGCCACCAGATGTCACCGGAGAGGACTGTGTTGAAAAGCTTCGAGTAATGAACCATTTTTCAATACAAGCTTCAGTGCTTCGGAAAGCTTCATTTGGCCATCACTACTATATGACACAGCCTTGTACCCTAATTGTGCCCTGTCACTATCAAGGCCATCTTATTTTGCCTTCCAAAATAAAAGCCTTTTCAAATTGTCCATATACGACCTACTCTTTTAACGATTTCAAAATGCTCTTAAATGAAAAATTCATGTTTCAACAGGATAATTCCACTTTAGATCAACAGTATACAGCCCCACAGTGATACCATATCAATATCAAGTCATTCTGATTTTGACTTCCAAAGTAAAAGCCTTTGACAATGTCAAAGTAAAAGCAGGAGTGACTAAAACAAGCTCTCTTCAATTATTTTGGGATGTTATTTACTTATCAATTGTGAAAAAATTGCTCTGAATAAACAGAGAAGCAAAAACGCTCATGAACTGGCGTGGAGAAAGACGTGTCTGTGTGAACAGGGAAAAAGCTGAACGTGGCGCGGCGCTTCCACGTGCAGTGTCTACCATCACGAGTAAAAAGACTGCAACATTAACATTAGCATTGGAGGCTAAATAGAATTTTCGACACATCTCCTCCTCTATTAAAGCTCGTTTTCAGCAACCGAACACCAAGAAACATCAAGAAAACCTCACTGCGCCGATAGAATACCGTGAATTTTATATAAGTTTGAATAACTTACCGTTTGTGTAAAATACTCCAATGAGTACGGCAGGCATCCACCACGGTGTAACCAGCAGAAGCACATGGAAAATCGGCCCGGCAGAGCAAACTATTTATTGATCCACGGGTTTACCTGGGCAGAAGCCCAGGGGCCTGCCAAGTTAAATAACTCTCTTCAGAGTTCATTTGCTTGGACTTGAATAACACTGTTTAATAACTCCAACACTGAACACTATTTGAATCAGAATGTGTTAAAATGACACTTTGAGAGTGGAAATCAACTCTAACATCTTTAACCCTGAAATTTTAACACTCCAGTTTTTGCTGTGTATATTTAGCCACACTGATGTTTCTGTTTTTAGTTCAGATATTGTCATCATTGTGGATGTTTTTGCTAGATGCTGTAAATGTGTAGTACGTGTGTGCCACATATGTGTTATAGGCAGGAACACAACGGTTACATCATTATCATACAGCATACGGATGATGATGCCCGATGAGGAGCGAGACGAGGAAGCCGACGAAGCCGCCTCCCCCTCAGTCTTTTCTCTCTTCAGAGAGCTTGACCTCTGAGGGCCGCCATGGCTCTGACTCTTCAGAGGAACCGTCACCTGCTGTGTGGGAGGGATGTGGCCGTGCACAGATGCCGGCCTCTCGCCGCCTTTCCGCCGCTCCAACTTGGCTCTGAGTGTGGAGTACGAGTCAGCATGGGCGGGGTTGTGGGTGAAGGACTGAGAGCGCTTCTTGCGTGGGTTGTCATCAAAGAACTCAATGATGAAAGCTTGCTGAGTGAGGTGCTCGGGGGGCGCCTGTTTGGGAAATTCGGTGGGTGACAGAGCTTTAGGAGGACTCTGGGACAGGGGCCTCTCAGGGGCTACGGGTGAGGCAGAGGCCGGTCTGGGTGGAGCATACTGCAGTGGTTGGTGTAGCTGACTATGGATGGACTGGCCTGATTGGATGACCTGCTGCGACGCCTGGGACAGCTCTGATTGCATAGAGTGCTCAGTGCGGACCGAGTGGTGGGATTTACCCCTTCCTTTGAGAACTGGGTCCTCTGAGTCACTCTGGGTCCCATCCTCATGGTGGTGACCTAAAGACAGGAATAAAGATGTCAGTGAGTACTAGCTTTTGAACTTTGAAGCTCAATGGTCACAAGTGTATGACTGAAGCTTTGATAGCCTCAAACAAAGACAGAAGTTTAGTGGGGTCAGTAAAATCAGAGAAATATCAGAAGATTCAGGGACCGTGTGTCAATAAATTGTTAACAATGAAGTGCTGGACAGGTTTTATCACCAGCAGGAAGCATAATCCCCGATTACCTGTGAATGACAAACAGGTAACACAGGTATGGTCCGGAACACAGGTGCAACTCTGACCTTTCAGGGTCTTGATGTTCATGGCGAGGTCACTCTTGGTGCTGTAAACGTCTTCAGACGGTGGGCGTCTCTTCATCATGCTTACATCACTGTGGACCAGCCAGTCAGCCACCTTGCTCTCTGCTGACATCACCTCTGCAGGTGTGGCCATGATGGCTGTCTTGGTGGGTGTAGCCTGCAGCTTCCTCTGGCGAGTGGAGAACTTGGTGATGTGGTCTTTAATCTTGATCTTCCCAGGCATGCAATCATCAAACTCAATGGTAAAGGAGGCATGGCTCTGAACGACAGGCGGAGTCGGAGTGGGAAGTGAGGGTGGGGCCGGGGGCGTGTCAGTGTCCTTGGTGGGGATCTCATGGAGCTCCGCGCCTGAGGACTTAGGGTGCTGGAAGTCCTTGGTGGGGATCTCAAAGTAGCTCGGCTCACGGTGGTACGAAGGGAAGGCGGACTTTGGCTGACAGTCTGACAGCGATGCAGAAAATTCTGGATCTGCAGAGGGAGCGTCTTTCTGAACATCTGACAGAGGCAAAGAGATGACATCTCACCAACATCATCAATAACGCACCATCAGCTCAATTTAGCTTTATTTATACAGCACCAGTTTACTGCACTCCTCCACTTTATTAAGGTGTGCGTACCTGAATGTGGCTCATCGCTGGTTTGGACTTTACTCCCATAATCCTCCTCTCCCCACCAGGAAGGCTGGCCATACAAAGGAGTGGGCCGACACACCGGCGCCTCTGTCACAGAAACGTGTGATAGGTGAAATTGCCGACCAATCAAAGTGTCCCGAGGAGCGTGAACAAACGACTTTCTGGTTTGTTACTAAAACATTTTCCTGAACGAGCAGATTTATAGTAAAAAATACATCAGAACAAACAGCAACACATCATCTGCGTACAGGAACACACAGCGGCCAGACACCTGATCCAGTACTTTTTAACCCTGCACCAGGCTTTCTGGTGCAGGGTTTTGTGTTACATTATGTTTTGTACAGTGCAGTATATTTTTGACCCTGTGTGATGTCAAAATTTTGTGTTATTGCTTGTATTACGCCCAGTATTGTTAGGAGTACATTTGATACACAGTATATTTACTGCCAGTACTGTTGCTGTATTATTGTTACCCTGTGCGAGGCTCTTGGTACTCTGCGCTTTCTCGCCTCTCGCCCGCTCATCCACGTCACTCTTCTTCCCCTCTGAAGGCTTTAGGCTCATCTGCAGCTGACTGCTGTACTTCTCATGCTGAAACAGAAGAACGAGGCAAACGTACTCAAGGTACTGCAAATTGCATGTGCTCACGGTACTGTACATGCTGTGTGTAGTCATGAGAAATTCATGACGCTCTGAGTAGTTTTGGAAATGCAAACTAAATGCAGTTAAACAAGGAAATTAAATAACACCCTCTATGCAGTAATTTGTACAATAGAAAACACACACCCACAAACACCAACCTTTAGGGCCTCCTCTGGGACTTTGTGTTGACTTTTCTCCAGAACGTAGACGTGAGAATGTGAACAACAGCTCAGAAAAATATTAAAATTATCTCACACACACACACACACACACACACACACACACACACACACACACACACACACACACAGGCGCGCACAGACACGCACACAAACAGTGCGTGTGTGCGTCTGAAGGATATCGTATCCGAAGCGGATGATGTCGGACAGTTTGAGGGTGATGTAGGTCTGATCAGGAATCCGAAGGTCGTTTACAAATGTCTGCAGGAAACAAACAAACAAACGTCCAGGTGAAAGTTTCTGATTATGATGCTGAAGTCCACTCTGAAGGTTTTCACTCTTTTGTGATTTTACAGTTCTTGCCTGTTTAAATTAAAGTGGAATTAAATTTTTTTAAGTTAATAAAAAAAAAAAAAAATCTTTGTACTGTAACCTGTGACTTTAGGCATCACCACCCCCCACCTGTGTTTGCTGCTGATTGGTGGATACCTATGATAATGTACTGATATGTTGTGTATGGCTCACCCCATTGAGGCTGCCCAGGTCCTTCACCAGGTGTTCATCAGTGGTCGGGTTGTAGTTGATGACAGCGTGCTGTTTGTCCACACTGCGAGACTGAGACACACACACATACAACTCTTTTTGCTTACTTTCACTGCGACTCAAACAAGACACCATTACAACTTCCTTTTTCAGACCAACCTAGAGGGAGGCAATTTCTACTAACCCGAACACCTGCACAGGTCAGCCTCACCTGAAGCATCAGCTCGCAGTCCTCTCGGCCCACAAAAATCATCTCTCGGGGGAGGCGGTGTCGAGTCCCCGAACTGCTTACCAGGAACCATGATGTCACACTCATCTTCACAGGCCTGCTGAGAAACCCCAGAGCATCCTGGGAAATGAAGACAGAGGCAGGTGATACAGGTGGGTTTGTGCGGGCCTGTTGTGCCACCGTGACAGATTTTAAATATTTAATCAGACAAAATGAGTAATTTCAGACGATCCTGCTCTTACTGATTTGTGTGTGTTTGAATCCTGACAGCTGAGGCACCTGCAGGTGTGTAGTCAGGTCCAAAAGGACCTGCAGGTTGTCCACACCAGCCTGAGTCTGAGGTTCAAACACCTTCAACTTTCAATTAAGCACTGAATGAACTCCTACAGACATTTTTATTCACAGTGCTCTGATTACAGAGGTTCGGCACAGAAACGGGGTCATGCAGTCAAATATGTGATATTTATTAAAAACACAGAGCATGAGCAAATCAACTGTTCATTTCATCTTTAGAGTTAAAAGTTGAACTAAAGCACTGACCAGCAGAAAATAAAACACGAGCGCTTTATAAAACTTCTAATTTGAAATAACGGCTCAGAGATGATTCTGTTTCCTGGGAAGGGGTTAAAGATATTTCCTATTTCTAACAGGAAATATCCAACTGTCAAATGACCACATGATCTCACACACACACTCGCACAGGTGAGAGTCACTGACATTAAAACTTCAGTTTTAGTGTTTTTCTGCACATATACTGCAGTATCATCAGTACTGTCAATACTTTTGTGTGAACCACACGAACAGATGAAGTGAGAGTTTGGAGTTTGAGCACTGGGTTTTGTATGCAGGAGCTCTTGCAGACACAGCTGAAGGATAGATGAAGCTCCTCTGCAGCACAGACAGCAGTGCCACAGACGCTCTGTCCAATCAGAGGCTGACACACGGGCACACATGGAGTAGATCAGCTCCTCCATCAGTCACTGAGACTTCACATCCACTCTGGAGCTCACTCTGTGAAGCTCTGCCCTTCTCAGGAGGTCAGAGGTGATTGGACGGCTCACTCCAAAGGGTTCCATAGGTAAAAAAGTCTGGGGAAGGGAGGGGGGGATCTTCCTGTTTTTCATCACGGCATAGAACCAGTGAAGAAAACTGCTCATGATGTGGACAAGTGTGGACAACACACACTCAGATGCACATACACACAGACAACCACAGACACTGAGCTGATGCTGGAGGAGAGGAGCGGCTCTTCAGCAGCATCTCTCCAGGCCTCAGCGCCTCTCGGCGGCTGCTGCCCAGAGCTGCTCCTCCTGTCCGGTTCCGACAGACGTGTGTGTGTGAAGGGTGGGGGAGTTACAGACAGATGACAGACAGGCTCTCCTCCTCCACGCCCTGCCCTCCCCCTCTCTTACCTCCGGGCTCTTCCCCGCTGCTCTTCGCTTCTTGGATCTGGGGCTGGCGTGCTGCGGGGCGGGCAGAGCATGAGCGGGTCCCGTTATCCGGACTCACACGGACTGGGGCGGCTCGGCTCCGATGATGCTCTACAACATCTCCTCCTGACGCACCCGCTGCGTCAACACGCACCGCGACAGCGACCACCGCACCGGAAGAGCTGCCGAGACCTTCACAATTAAAGCCCGCACCTGATAACATGCCCAGTGAGGTTCGAACAGGTTTTATTAGAAAAAATAGAATATTACAGTCCACTGCAGCACCGACCGAGTCTGAGGCAGGCACACCGGGGCTGGCTGTCAAATTACCTGGTACTGCCACAGCAGAGGGCGCTGTGGAGCTCTGTTATCATACATTTGGCTTGGCAGTGGTCAGTAGTTAGACTCAGAGGCACTATGTTGTAATTTCGGTGAGTCAGACTGAATTTTCATGTTGTTTTTGTTCACACAAAACTAGCCATTGATTAAAATGAAACAGTGGTTCACCTGCTGGCTAAAGTCACGTGGTAGGCAGGATTCTGCAGATTGTACCGATAGGGATGGTGTGTGCTGAGCCAATCCAGCGGTGCACACCTCACACGACTGAGTCGAATGGCTGTGTAAGTGGCAAGTCAGACCTGCATGATCCAGCAAGACTTAAACCGGAGAGCAGCTCAGAGTCCCTTTTACATACTGTAAGACTTGAGCACGGAAAAGCACGGCCCCCTCAGCGTTGGTCTGCTGAGGAGCGATGATGGAGGATAACTCATGTACGAGTAAAAAGTGTGACCACGCGAGTAACTTCGTCACAGCACACCTGACTGCAGGTGTGACCGTGACGGAACGGCTGCCCTCGGCCTACTCTTATTGTGAAGGCGGGTCGGTTTCCGGTCGCGCGCTCGGCAGTGTGAGGGTTTTCGGAAGACCCGCTCATCGGTAATCAGCACAGATTCTTCTGATCGATCAGCTCAGCGTGCGCCGGGCAGAGGTCACATGATTTGGAGCGCCGTCGCTTCAGTACGGGAAGCGCCGGTTTTGCGTGACGTCACCGCAACGCTGACACGGGGATGAGGATGATGACGTCATCTATTGTAAAAAAAGAAAAAAAAAGAAAAAGAAAAAAAAAGTAAATAAGCACGTGCACGTCTCCGGTTCATGGCTCTGCGTGTGACCGTCTGTGAGCTGCAGATGAAGAGTCTACCTCACATGTGACTCAGCTGCTTACCTGCGCTGTGTGCGTGCGTGTGTGTATGTTGGGGGGGTGTACACTAATTCAGTTTTATTTATACAAGCTCAAGGCGCTTTATATTGTAAGGTAGACCTTACAATAACCCAGCAGTCATATGACCTCCTATGAGCAAGCACTTTAGCGACAGTGGGAGGGAAAAACTCCCTTTTAACAGGAAGAAACCTCCAGCAGAACCAGGCTCAGTGAGAGGGCGGCCATCTGCCGCGACTGGTTAGGGTGAGAGAAGGAAGACAGTACAAAAGACATGCTGTGAAAGAGAGCCAGAGATTGATAACAAGTATGATTCAGTGCAGGGAGGTCTTTTAGCACATAGTGATTGAAAAAGAAACATCCATCATGGGTGGATGCATCTGGGAGTTATTTTTTCTAAACAGGCTCAGATTTGACCAATCAGATTACTGCATATGGCAATGAGTACTTTGTGGCTCAAAACCTGGAACTGAAAGTCCAACATGTTGGTTCTCGGAGAGCTGCTGCTCCGTCAATCACAGCAGCTCCTTGGTGCAGGTGACCGTCAGGTGAGCACAGGAGCTGCTCGCTTAGAAGAGCACGCAGCAACACGACATATGAGCAAGCGGAGTGAGGTATGGGGTCTTCACAACCCCTGTTCTCTGTACACCATCAGGACGCTTGGCCTCCCTGTGGCTGCGGGCTGCTTGCCTCCACCCCAGGGAAAAGGGTAACATCTCCTGGGTCTGGGGGTTGTACACATGGGTGCTCACAGACACAAACTATATCTTCCTTGGCTGCTACCTTAAAGCATATCGTGCGCTGTTGATCTTGCGTGCTGCTCAACATTCAATATTTAGTATTTACTGTTACTTACACGTAGATAGGTTGTTGCTTTGACCTCTGTTTTGTGTTGTTCTCTTGTTGTTTGTTTTCTTTTTTCTTCTGTTAACAGGTGACCCAATGGATTTTCTCAGTGTCTTCTCTTACTGTCCCCCGATCCCCTCTGTTTTTCTTTCCCCCTTTTCTGTCTAATTGTCTGTCCAATTTTTAATAACTTTAAATAAATAAATAAATAATAATAATAATGATAAAGATCAATCAAGTGGACCAATATCACATTGACACGTTTTCTCCACTTGAAGAAATAAACCCGTTGGGCATCTTTCCTGGCCCTCAGACAATTCTGATTGTTTTTCTGTCCCGTTCGGTACTTTAGCAAACAAACAAACAAAAAACAGGACTCATCAAAGAGCTAGAACAACATTTATTCTAACAGTAAAAGTCTCAGCGAACTTTAATCAACAATAAGAACAGAAAAGTCTAAAACCTGAACACCTGCACGGGAACAATGTGAGGCTTTTAATCTAAAAGGTCTTTTGCAAGAAACCAGGTGAGCAGGCAGGTGGCATTAACCTGGAAAGAGTTTATTTGCTGTGCTTTCTGAGCCCCACCCACATCAGACCACCTGAGCTCAGAGACAGTGCAGCGCCTCGACCTGACAGGAAGTGCACACAGAAACCTTGCTGACATCACAAATGGACGCAGTCACTTCGGCGCCACTGAGAGGTGAGCGAGGGTTAGATCAGTCAGTCACAGGAAGCTCCGCCCAGAATCCTTGCTGCTTCCTCGTTCTTTATGATTGTGTTTCCCTTTTAACCCTTGGTAGAACCTCAAAATCCCATCCTTTCGTGAACCTCGGGACCAAAAATTGTCCCGCCCCAAAAGTGCTCTAAAAATGTTATATATCAATATTTTTTTCTACTTTAAATTAGTCAATCTTTTAAAACTACTTCTGCTTAAAATATCCATGTCAAGTTTTAATTATATTTTCGTTGTTTTAACCCTTTAAATCCCAGTTTTATTACATGAGCGCCCTGTTTTTTTAGCCCCAAAAAACAAAAGAACTAAATATTTTCCAAAAAAACCCATTTGAAGTAATATTTGTTTGTTATTATAATTAGGCCTTTAGATGGACCAAAGATTGGCACCAACATTCATTTCGATCCACTTTTATTTTTTTTGCAGGAGCGCATTTCATAAAATGCACACACTATCGGTCCTAATCGACCACGCCCAAAAAAAGTGCTATAAAAAATTTATATATTAATATTTTATTCCACTTTAAATTAGCCAATCTTTTAGACCTACTTCTCCTTGAAATATTCATGTCAAGTTTTAATTACATTTCGCGGATTTTAACCCTTTATATCCCGGTTTCGTCACATGAGCGCACTGCTTTTTTTGCCCCAAAAAACATAAAACTTGAATATTTTCCAAAAAAAAACATTTGAGGTAATATTCAATTGTTATTATAATTAGGCCTTTAGATGGACTAAAGATTGGCACCAACAGTCATTTCGATCGCCTTTTTTTTTTTTTTTTTCAGGACCAGAAAATGGTGCCTTATTACTTTGCATTGATTTAGTTACTTCGACAATTTCACTAATGGTTATCTCTCTATCAATTTCTGTTCTGTCATTTACCGATATTTGTGGAATCGGTAATCTATCAAGCGTTTCAGCAATCTTTTTTTCATCAACCGGATCTGAGGTATAAAGATTGGAATAGAACATTTTAAACTGGTCATTAATGGTTTTCGGATCAGACGTCTTTTCTCCAGAGGTTTTACAGATTTCAGAAATCGTGTTAGCTGATATGGATTGCTTAATTTGATGTGCCAAAAGTTTTCCGGCTCTTTCCCCATGTTCATAGAACTTTTGCCTTGATTTGAAAAATAAACGTTCTGTTTGCTGAATGGACCGAATTTTGTATTCTGAATTTAGTAATAATTTTCTCTTATATAGGTCTGGTGTTGGATTTTCTGCATATAAGCAGTCAATCTCTTTTATACTGTTGGCTAGGTTGTTCATTTGTTGTAAGTATTTCTTTTTTTGAAATGAGGCGCTGTGGAGAGCATCCTCACACAGAACATGACATCGTGGTTCGGGAACAGCTGTGTGAAGGACCAAAAAGCTCTCCAGAGAGTGATCCGTACAGCAGAACGCTGCTGCAGGATTGCTCTCCCCCCGCTTCAGGACACCTACACCAGGAGATGCCGGACTAGAGCAGCGCAGATACTGAAGGACCCGTCCCATCCTGGCAACAAACTGTTCCAACTTCTGCAATCTGGTAGAAGGTTCCGCATCTTCCGGGCAAGGACAGAGAGACTCAAGAGGAGCTTCTATCCCCAAGCCATCCGTGCCCTAAACACACACACCCGCCCTCTCACATCATCTATAATTGACTGAGTCAGGACTCTTCCAGACACTCTAAACCAAGGCACAATGTACATTTCAATTCCTTTAATTTTAAATATGTTTATATTGTCTATCCTGTAAAATAGTCAGATGTCTATTCATATTAATGTACAGAATTCACCTGCTTGCTGCTACTACTGCACATTCACCCAGTGTGTATACTATCTATCTATATATATATATATATATATATATATATATATATATATATATATATATATATATATATATATATATAAATAAATAAATAAATATATATATAAATAAATATATAAATATATATATATAAATAAATATATAAATAAATAAATAAATAATGTTCTTCCTCTACACCCCCCCCCCAATTTTTGCACATGTCGAGGAGCGTGTCAGGCTACATTTCACTGTGTGTTATACTTGTATAACTATGCATGTGACAAATAAAGAACCTTGAACCTTGAAACATATGAAATTATCTGGCCTCTAAGATAGGCCTTTAATGCCTCCCATACAACAGTCATTTTCATCCCTTGGGTTTGATTTGTCTCTAAGAAAAACTGTATTTGCTCAGAGACCTTTTTTTTTTTTAAATGAGTCTTTAGTTAGGAGTAAAGGATCAAGTCGCCAGGCCGGTTTTTGACTTAAGCGTTCATAAAAATTTACATCTAATTGTACTGGACTGTGGTCTGAGATAACAATAGAGTTGTATTGGCAATCTAAAACCTTGGGAAGAATTCTACTATCTACAACCAAAAAAATCGATCCGTGAGTATGACCGGTGCACTGGTGAGAAAAATGAGAATTGTTTAGATGTAGGATTTTTGTCCCTCCAGGGGTCAAAAAAAGCATAAGATTGCATAAAGGATTTAAGAACATTACCCGCTTTTGAAATTTTGCTATCAGGTTTTGGGTTTGATCTGTCAAGTTGAGGATTAAGTACGCAGTTAAAGTCACCACCCAGTATCAAATGGGACTCTGTTAAATCTGGCAGGTGTTTTAAAAAGGTACAATAAAAATTTGGGTCATCCCAGTTTGGTCCATATACATTAGCAAGAATGACTTGTTTCCCATACAACCTGCCCTGTATAATAATATATCTCCCTCTGGTATCCGCCACAGTTGATAGTGGAATAAATGGAATCCCCTTCCTAATTAGAATAGCCACACCCCGTGATCTATCCTCAAATTTTGAGCTAAATATTTGGCTTACCCATGTTTTTTTTAGTTTAATTTGTTCACTTGATCGGAGGTGTGTTTCCTGCAGATATACAACATCGGATCTCAATGATTTTAAATGAGTAAAAACCCTTGTGCGTTTAACCGGATTATTTATACCTTTAACATTCCATGTTATAAAACGAAGAGGCAGATGACTTTGCGAGCTTGCCATTCAGGTACCAAAATGCAGGTGCAGAAAAAATATGTCCCAACCTCTGGAACCCCCCCAAAAGAAAGAGGGGGAGAAGGAAAAAAAAAAAGGGAAAAAAATAAATAAATAAAACGAGCCTCAAAACCCCATGCTGATCTACTATTATCCCTGAGATCGCAACCCTCCAGGCTAGGATAGCACAGTGACTAAACGTACTGTTAACCCTCAAACAGCCCCTCAACTGGGCAAATATATAACATTTAATAACTAAACAAAACTCCAAAACTTATATTTTCCACTTTCCCCGTGTTTATTCTAATCAAATGCCCCAGAATAACAGCAATATCTCGAACATATCAAAAATCGGAACGAAGAAGGAAGGCAGAGTATTCATAATCAATTAAATCAAAAATCATTCTACCTTCCGGCCTTTTATGACTATGGCCCAATTATTTACTTGACATCTCCCCAGCACCGACGTATAACTATGTCCCTTGAGTTCAAGCAATCACACATGTGGAGTCCAACTTATCTTTTCTCACACGGCTGTACCTCTCACGGCCGTCGTAAGTCTTTTTTGATAAAGTCTATTGCAGCCGCTGGGTCGGTGAAACGATTGTCCTGTCCCGTCGGTGAAGTGATGCGGAGAACAGCTGGAAACAAAAGTCCAAACTTAACGCCAGCCTCGGAGCAAACGTTTAGCCTCCATAAAAGCAGCTCGTTTCTTTGCCACCATTGCTGTAAAATCAGGAAAAATGCTTATCTTCATGTCCTGCAGCAGCAACGGCTGCGACTTGGCGGCCCTTCGGAACACCTCTTCCTTGTCTTGGTAATAGTGAAACTTCACCACGATTGCCCTGGGAGAGTTTCCCTGTTGACCCAAGCTTCGATGAGCGCGGTCCAGCATCGGAGTAAAGTCGAGGCCCAGTATGTCTTTCAGCATTGTAGCAATAGCTGCCGTAGGTTTCCCGGTGTTTTCAAAGCCCTCCTTCACCCCTACAATGCGTGCATTGCACCGGCGTTGTCGCCCCTCGATGTCGTCCAACTTGCTGGTCAACTTAGCAACGTCCGATTTCAGCTTGCTAACCTCGTTTTCCAACTCCACTGTCCGGTCTGAAGAAGTATTCAAGTCAAGTCAACTTTATTTGTCAATTCTGCCACATGTACAGGACATACAGAGAATAGAAATTTCGTTACTCTCAAACCCTAGTGATTAAAAAATGCAAATAAAATAATTAAAAAGTAAAAATTTAAATAAATACAATACAATTTTACGTATAACAAAAAAAAAAGCTATACAATATACAACATTCAAAGCAAACTCAACACTTTCCAAACGGGTCTCTTGCTTCTCCAGATCTTCTTTGATTGTGTCTATTTTATCATTTAAATCTTTCGTGCTTGAATCGATACTTTCCAATATCCTCTTTTCAGAGCTAGCAATAGCTCTCATAATCTCACTCATGTCATGGGGTGGTGCCTCCGGTCTGTCCTCAGCATGGTCCGAGGCTTTTGCGGCCTGCTCTTTCCCCGATCTAGTTTTGCTCATATTTCGTACACCGTAGCCTTGAAGATGTAAAAAGTGCCTCAGAGCAGCACACGGGCGTGTTATCGTACTGTTGTTAAAAGTTCGTTAGTTTTGGAGCAATGGAATTATGAAAAAAGTTAGTCCATTGAGGAGCCCTGTACAACACGTCTTCACATGGCTACCAGACACGCCCCCCGTCATTTTGTTATTATTCAATTCAGAACTGCCCAGACCAGACACAGTGACGTTTCACCAGAATCCCTTTGATCTCTGATCTTCTTTATGACATCAGCACCCGAAAACCTATAAATAGGGGAGAGGTTCTCACTCTTGTCAGTCTTTCAAAGAGAGTGGAAGAATTCACTAGGCAGGAAAACACTTAAACTACTCGAAACTTCCGTTTCTGACACAGTTGACCGTCTTTTTAAAAAATCTTTTAGTTAGTACAGAGATTTAGCATCAACTTCAATTTGAAATATGAGTCTGTCAAATCCTGTTGTATGCAACATGAGAGCCGAGAACGAAAAACTTCAACAGCAAATCAAAGAGCTGAAAAATGAGAATAAAACTCTCAAACAACAAAACTCTACCATACGTGACCTTAAAGTCGAGAACGCCGACCTTAAGGAGCAAAAAAGAGAGCTCATAAATGAGAACAAGATTCTCCAAAAAAAACATTGAAGTTCTCTTCAAACGAAGTGGGTTCTCTAAAAACAAGAGGAAAAGAGACCTGCAACTAGAGAATGAAACAATTCACTTCAAAATTCAAGAGCTGGAATATTGTAACCAAATTCTAAAGGATTTAAACAGCTCCAAAACCAAAGAGATCCAGCAACAGAAAGAGGTGATGCAGGAAATGGAGGCAGAAATCGGAGAGATGCAAAGCAGCAAGACAGGCTTGGTTATAAAAGTGGGAGACATGGAAAAGGACAACCCGTCTTTAAGAGAGGAAAATGATGTGACGGTAAAACGCATGTGTGAGCTGAAAAGGGACTTTGAAAAGGAAAAAGATGACATGCAACAGGAAATACAGGCTGTTAAAACTGAGCTCCATCAGGCAAACACAGCCTTTAAAGAGTTACAAGAGAGTGAAGAAAGAAAAAGGATCATGAATGAGGAAAACAAAACAACGGACAGTGAACAGCTCAGACAGACCCTGGAACTCCAATGCTTTGCACATGAAATTGACATATTGAGGCATAACGAACTTCTTGAACAGGACCTCCAGGAGCTTTCCAAAAGGAGTGGTGATTCTCAAAAAGAACTGAAACCACACGATGAGGGTGTGAAAGGAGAATCACGGATCTCCAAAGCCACTGAGAAAGACTCCCAACATGATTTTAACGTGACCAACAGAGAAAAGGAGTTTTTGTACCATCAATTTGAGGCAGTGAAAAGAGAGCTCCTAATTGAGAACAAAATTCTCCAAAGAAACGCTGAAGTTCTCTTCAAACGACGTGGGTTCTCTAAAAACAAGAGGAAAAGAGACCTGCAACAGAAAGAGGTGATGCAGGAAATGGAGGCAGAAATCGGAGAGATGCAAAGCAGCAAGACAGGCTTGGTTATAAAAGTGGGAGACATGGAAAAGGACAACCAACATGATTTTAACAAGACCAACAGAGAAAAGGAGTTGTTGTGCCATGAATGTGAGGCACTGAAAAGAGAGCTTGTCAAGAAAAATCTGTGTAATGTACAGGAAGCCTTGAAAACAAGACATGGCGTTGGGAGTCTGAGCTTGGGTTTGCAAAGTTTCACAGGAAGCACATAACAATCTGATAAACAACTACGATGTCCAAGTTGACATACTCAAACAACAAAATAAGGCCTTAGAAAATACGGTTAGCGACCTTACCAAAAAGATGTGGAATGGACGGGAAGCGATGAGACAAATGGAAAAGAACTTTCAAGAACAAAGGAAGCTACTCGAAAATCTCCGAGGAGAATTCGAGGAAATTTAGCACAACTAGGACTTTGGCCCTCCCTATTAAACCTGGTTAACGCAGGTTCAATAGGGCTATAACTCAGACAATGGAAGTTCATTTGATTTAATTGGCCCAAAATGAGTGACTGCACCCAGACACTCAGTAGCAAAAGAATTACAGAGATTCAAGAGAGAAAACTGTTTCTGCATAGACTCCTATAGTACTGCAAGTCGTGTCATCGCTTGGTGTCCTGCATAGAGTGCAGGTTTAAGGTATCTACGTATCTTTCAGAATTAGAAGCTATGCTGCGTCAGGGGTTATAACAGCTGTGCCCCCCCCCAACCGGTCGAGGCAGATGGCCGCCCCTCACTGAGCCTGGTTCTGCCGAAAGTTTCTTCCTGTTAAAAGGGAGTTTTATTCTTTCCCACCGTCACCAATTGCCTTGATGACTGATAACCTTCACAGACACTGTCATCAAGGGTTTGCTCACAGGGGATCATCTGATTGTTGGGGGGTTTTCTCTCTTATATTGTATGGTCTTTACCTTACAATATAAACAGCCGAGAAGCGGCTATTTTTGCGATCCGGTGCTTTAGAAATACATCTTAGCTGAACTGAACTCCATAACATCTGGACCGAAATGCCTACACACAACGGTAGGCATTTCAATCAAGAGCTCTGTCCAAAACGTTCAGTGACAAGCATCAGCACCAGGATTGTTTTTTTAGCTCACCAACAGTTCATGTTCCATACCCAGTTTTTATTGTGACTGCAACTTTGTAAGACTGGGTTGGGAGATGTTCTTGTGGTGAGCTTTTATTCACATAATTGGTTTCTTTAATAGTGAAATAAAATATATTTGTATAACTGGAAACAGCGTTCTCATGTGTGATTATCACATTGTATTCTTTAAACCATGTAACAGAATATATAATATATATAATTTACTCATAGTAATATTAATATCTAATGTGACTGAGTTTCCTCATCTCTACTTATGTGCCGATGTGTTCACTGAGGCCATTGTATGGTCCATTTTGGCTGCATTTCCATGTTTTAAACATGAAATTTGCTTATTTAAAGGGTGTCTCATGTATCTCTTATGCAGAAATATGTGTTGCCTAGCTGGACAAATGTAGCACAGGTCTACTATTATTGGCCTAATGTATTTTACCAATCATTTCAGCATCCAGATAATCTCTTTCATACTCCCTTAGATGAATTTAGCCTGGTTGTCATGAAATAGGCATTTGAAACAATAACTACCAGTATCTTCGAATGTGTGTGATTTCACTAATCCTACACATTCTTTGCAAGACAACTGGGTGCTTTTATGTAAAGAATGATCTGAGAACACTGAGGCTAATGAAGTAACAAGAGAAACATAGTAAGTAGTCTTTCAGTTTGCATGATCAATTTGGATTATTGTTCATTTTCATTTACCATGTCAACATGTTTTAGAGCAACGTTTTCTGATTTTGAGCTCTTTTAGGTGTAAGTCATCGTCAGTGATTACCCTAAGCCCAAAGCAACACCAAACATGGGCAACCAAAATGCATCATTTTGTTAGCATGTAATTGTTCTCCCAATTCTTAGAAATCAGGAAACAACAAAAATAACAATTTTAACTTACAGACATGAAACACTCCCCCACCCTGGAAAAAAGTCCATTTTGCCTTTTACAAAAATATAAGGTTAGTGTAATGTTAGATTTTGCATTAATACCTATGACTGAGACCTCAAAGGTAATTCCTCGACTGCTTCAGTAACAGCCTGGTTGATTTTAACAAGTTAAGTAAATTTGCGGTCAATTTAGACTCAATTCAAAATCTCCTACTTGGGACGAACACTAAATGTAAATAGCTGACTTTCTAAATAAACCTATCCATCTTTGCAAGGTCCATTTTTGCTTTCACTAAATTCCAAATGTTTAGCCATAATTAGCTTAGCTGTCCTACTCTTGTTACTGCTCTTTCCTACTGCTGTTACAATCAAATGAACATCTCTGCAAAGATAAATTAGCTGAGACCTTAGGTTGATGGTAGTTACTAGCAAACATACAAACTTACATACACTATATAGTACAGTTCTATGATACATCACCAAATAGAACAATTTGTGGCAATGCAGACAAGCAGAGAAACATGCACAACATTGCTTCAGTCTCATAGCTACATGCAGCACAGTCAGTCCACCAAATCATCAAGCACTTAAAGTACCATTACTCATTAAAGACAGAAGGAAAATCACACTGCAACTCGATACACCTGGACAAGAAGCAAACTGGTAAGAGGGCTGATTTTACATTGACAGTTTACATTCAGGACTACGCTGCTATTGCTTTTCTTTGTTGTAACTTTTAAACTTTTTAAAATTTCTCTTCCCATTCAAATGAATGGCAAAATCTTCAAATCTCTTCAAACCTACCCTACTCTGAAACTTAACTACTTCAGAGTATGCAATAAGGTTGATTGTGTTCATCTGGACGTTGTGTTTTCAGTGGGAGAAACGCTACGTCATTCATCCAAGTGACTTCTTCACTTTTAGTCTCATTCACATTGCATTTTTGCTCGCAAATAATTTTCTAGTTCATGTTAGTATGTTATGTTTACAATGTCCACTGCCTTTTTTAAGCAAGCTACTGGAAAGCACACAAAATATTCATGAATTGTATGTAAAATTATTTTGTGAAAAATAATTATTGTTTTTTCCATCTCCCTTCACTCTTTGGCTCACCTTGTTCTTCCTGATCTTGTACAATCTCTTTGTCCTCTCCCTCTGATTTGAATTGATTAGGTAAATTAATAGTGAATTTAGACAAAATTAAACATCTGCTACTCTAACAGCCATCTTTCTATACACACACATCCCTCTTTACAATTTAGTCACAACAAAAAGTTACTTTGACGAGATTTAAGCATTAAAAGCTCGCTGGTCAGTCATCTCCATGTGTTCTGTCCTTGGTCTTTCTCCCATTGCTCATCTTCTTAGCTTGGCCTGGATTTACTGAAGGGCTCCTAAATGTGGGTTCCATTTATGTAAAATCATACTAACTCTTCACCACAATTATATATTTTAACTGTAGGCAACACTAACTAACTGTCAGAGAGCCTGACAGATGCTTACGGCACATCAGTTGACCAATCTAGTATTTGCCAAAGCTTCACAATGACATGTTTTTGTTTTTTTTGGTTTGTTTGTATAAAAGTCAACCCGACACACTGTTATGTTGATCACTCTGGACGAGTGTTTGTTGAAGCACCACACATATGGCTTTCATGGTTTGCCAACCTGTTCACCAACTCTCCGGTTGGTCTTCTGCACATGCTCCTGCTCTCCAGGCGGCAAATGCTGCTCCTCTAGGCCGAAAAAAGTGCATCTTCCCGGGGTACGATCACCGGGGACTCCTTTTTCCAGCACACACGTGACAACAAATACGTCATTTCCTGTTGACCAAAAAAAAAAAAAAAAAAAAAAAATGCACCCTCTCACGGTCCTAGGGACCGAAAATGGTCCCGCCCGATCAGCGGGCGAAGCCGCTGCTGCACGCCGGGAATCAGGCTTCCTTTCCCGCAGGTCTGTTTAAGCAGCCCGCTGTTTTCCAGCAGGGGTCAAATGTGAAGCAAGGGCGCCACCCGGTGGACAAATAAAAAAATTACAACTCTAAGGCCTCCTCCAAAATGAAAGTGAAACTTAAACATCGACGATCCCTTTGACCGTAATTAATTTGCAGTGAAAAATAGCGTTTATAATGGGTTTCAAGGGGCAGAAATCGGCCACGAGGTTCGATAGTGGATGTATGCCTTTTATTCAGCCATTTAAGCTCATTTAAAAAACTCAGACTGAAATTTTAAAATAAAATGGGAAAAAAAAATACATGTTTGAAAATTTGGCTATACTCCATTAAACACTACGGAAGAGGATTAGGGCCACTGGAAAAAAACCAAACAATTCTGACTTTAATCTCAGAATTCTGAGATTAAAGTCAGAATTCTGAGAAAAAAGTCAGAATTCTGAGAAAAAAGTCAGAATTCTGACTTTAATCTCAGAATTCTGACTTCTTTTTTTTTCTGAGATTAAAGTCAGAATTCTGACTTTAAAGTCAGAATTCTGACTTCTTTTTTTTTCTGAGATTAAAGTCAGAATTCTGACTTTAATCTCAGAATTCTGACTTTAATCTCAGAATTCTGACTTTAATCTCAGAATTCTGACTTTAATCTCAGAATTCTGACTTTTTTCTCAGAATTCTGAAAAAAGTCAGAATTCTGACTTTAATCTCAGAATTCTGACTTTAATCTCAGAATTCTGACTTTTTTTTCTGACTTTAATCTCAGAATTCTGACTTTTTTTTCTGACTTTAATCTCAGAATTCTGACTTTTTTTTCTGACTTTAATCTCAGAATTCTGACTTTAATCTCAGAATTCTGACTTTAATCTCAGAATTCTGACTTCTTTTTTTCAGAATTCTGAGATTAAAGTCAGAATTCTGACTTTTTTTTTTCTGAGATTAAAGTCAGAATTCTGACTTTAATCTCAGAATTCTGACTTTTTTTTTTCTGAGATTAAAGTCAGAATTCTGACTTTAAAGTCAGAATTCTGAGATTAAAGTCAGAATTCTGACTTTAATCTCAGAATTCTGAAAAAAAGAAGTCAGAATTCTGAGATTAAAGTCAGAATTCTGACTTTTTTCAGAATCCTGACTTTTTTCAGAATTCTGAGATTAAAGTCAGAATTCTGAGATTAAAGTCAGAATTCTGAGATTAAAGTCAGAATTCTGAGATTAAAGTCAGAATTCTGACTTTAATCTCAGAAAAAAAAAAGTCAGAATTCTGAGATTAAAGTCAGAATTCTGAGATTAAAGTCAGAATTCTGAGATTAAAGTCAGAATTCTGACTTTAAAGTCAGAATTCTGACTTTAATCTCAGAAAAAAAAAGAAGTCAGAATTCTGACTTTAAAGTCAGAATTCTGACTTTAAAGTCAGAATTCTGACTTTAATCTCAGAAAAAAAAAGAAGTCAGAATTCTGAGATTAAAGTCAGAATTCTGACTTTAAAGTCAGAATTCTGACTTTAATCTCAGAAAAAAAAAGAAGTCAGAATTCTGACTTTAAAGTCAGAATTCTGACTTTAAAGTCAGAATTCTGACTTTAATCTCAGAAAAAAAAAGAAGTCAGAATTCTGAAAAAAGTCAGGATTCTGAAAAAAGTCAGAATTCTGACTTTAATCTCAGAATTCTTTCCTTTTTTTTTTCCAGTGGCCCTAATCCTCTTCCGTAAAACACAGTGGAAATGGTGTGGAATTAAAAAACGCAAAGGCCACGAAATGGTCCCAGGTTCTACAGAGGGTTAAACACTTTGTTCTCCTGCAGGTCCAGTCCTGTCGCCACAGAAACAAGTCCTGACCCATGTACCTGGAACCATAGAAGAAGAATAAAATAATAAATGATATTTAAAAAAAGACCTTAAATCCCACAACATAAAAACATTTCGACCAATGAAATGCTTTAGAGTGAAGGACAGCAGTGAATCGCCGCTGACGTGGATTTATGCACAGCTGCAGGTGAGCTCACCTCACTGAAGGATGCATTTTTTCTTTTTCTTCAAACGCTTTCTTCCTGTGTGGCCTTCTGGAGATCAAAGAGAGGATACGATTGGTCGGTTTCTAGATATAAAGCTTATTTCATCATCAACACTAAAGGATGTTCTATCATCGTCTTGATGAGACCTTACAGCCTGAGCCTCAGCTCACCATGTCACAGGAAACACTAATGTTCAGGAACAGGAAGTGACCTCATAGACTCAGAGCTACATCACAACAGCCAGACTGACCCGGCTACATCACCATGGTATGGCAATCTCGACTCCACTCAACTGTAATCTGCGGCCGAGTCTCCGTCACTCTGCTGCAAACACTGAACACAACTTGATCTGTGTGGGTGGGCTGTGGGACAGGAAGCATTAAAATTTCCATGTTTCAGAAACAAACAGCAGCACTGAGCGTGCTCAAAGCCTGAAGCAGAGAGCACAGCGCCTCACTCTACCTGCTGGGCTGGTGTCTAAGGTGTTTGATGCGTTCCGGGGAGCAGAATCTTCCGGGTTAGGATCTTTGCTCCTGTTGACCTGGGTCACATCCTGCTGACTAGCTGTGTGCTGGACTTCCTGCTGCGCCGGTCTGGTGTCCACTTCAGACTCCGGACCCTGGACCTCAGCTGCGGGGCGTTCACAGAGGGCCTGGAGCTCTGAGGCAGCTCTGTCTGGCTCTGCTGGCTCCGGTTCTGGTCTGGTTCCAGCAGGTGGATGTGTGGGAGTCCGGACCTCCTCCCGAGGCTTCTCGGGAAAATCTGGCTTATCTTGGGCCGGTGACATCTGCGTGACCCCGGGGTGACCTGAAAAGGAGAACTTGATCAAACGAGCAGTAGTGACAAGAAAGTCTGCAGAAGTCCTGCCGGGCTCTCACCTTCGACCCCACCGTCCGGCTCTGCCCGTGGGCTTGTCTTCCTCAGCCTGCAGCCCTTCCTGATCTCGGCCAGCAGGTTGTCGACGGTGCATCCTTCGTCCCAATTGGCCATGTCTGTCCTAACTGCAGCACAGACACACGTTCCCCTGTGAGCTTAGCGCACGTGTCACAAACAACAGGTGAAAGCTGTCACTGCATCACCTGACAGCCTCACAGGTACAGCAGCATTTAATCTTTACAAACTTTCTTCTCGTCCTGATGCTCTCACATCATTTCCTTTAAATATTCAGCTGCTGATAAACTGTTGCAGAAAAATGTTGCTGATGTCAGCTATTGATTCTCGACCTGTCCGTCACCGGCCCTTCACATGTCTCACCTGTTCTCCACTTGCACTTGACCTGTCCTTCACCTGCCACACCTGGAGAGACAGGTGAGGGACACCTGTCTCTCCATTTAAGGAGGGAGGATTTAAGGTGAAATAATGGTGTCTGACTTGCTGATCTTTCTGGTGGGGGCTTCTTCTCTCAGTTTCCTCCCTTCCTCCAACCTCTTCCTCCTCTTCTCCTGCTCCCTGTGACCTTCGTTCTCCTGATCGAAGAATAAAAGGAACACACAGTTCAAACTTCAGCAGGCTAACCGGCCCCCCAGAGAGGGCGGAGCTTAACATTTACAGGGAAACAGGACTAATGTGTGGCAGCTACCACACTTTGTCACGGTTCAAGTCAGAGCCGATTGGCTGGCTGAGACATAGTTTAAATGACACATGCAAACGTGCGGCAGGGTATGAGTCCTGCAGACTGAGCCGCACTGCGATTGGCGCTGACCTTGAGGGTTCGAAGGAAGAGGTCTCTGAATGCCTTGATGGTGCTGAAGAGCTCTTCGAGGGAGAAGCTGCTGCTGTCCTCACAGAGGTAGGCGGACAGGTGCTTCCTCTGCTCCTCCACAGATGACAGCAGGAGTTGCAGCTGCTCAACAGCCTGCAGGCTCTCCTGGTAACACCACATAAGAACAACAGGTAAGTTCACCTGGAACAGCAGGTCTGTCCCACTAAAACGGTGTCAGTGAGTGTACAGACTGGATTTATCTGCCCGTAAAGGTGACAGCCTCATCCTGAGTGACTCACCTGTATGGTGGACAGGTACTGCTCCTTCATGTCGTCAGATGAGGAGGAAACGCTCCTCTCTGAGTTTTTCAGCCGTTTGTTTAGAGTCTTTGTTTCAGACTGAATAGAGTCCAAGCTGAGCCTGCAGGTGGAGTCAGAGGGCAACATTTAACACCGCTGCAGGCGAAACACCTGAGCTACCACGTCACAGACTCCACCCAGCAGTCTGTACGTGACTGAACTCCTATATGTGTTTACCCAGCAGCCTTTGCACAGATCTCCAGGTCATCGGGCAGGTTGAGCAGGTCGGGGTGATTCTCTTCAGCCTCCTAAGGGTCACAAACAGCAGCAACTGAATTATTATGAGAATACTGCAGTATTCCCCAGTATTCGTAGTATTCCCAGCATTACCTGCAGGATGTGGTGCAGCAGCGTGACTCTCGACTTGTTGGCTTTGGTTTCGGTCAGAATTCTGACTTTAATCTCAGAATTCTGACTTTAATCTCAGAATTCTGACTTTTTTTTTTTTCTGAGATTAAAGTCAGAATTCTGACTTTAATCTCAGAATTCTGACTTTAATCTCAGAATTCTGAAAAAAGTCAGAATTCTGACTTCTTTTTTTCAGAATTCTGAGATTAAAGTCAGAATTCTGACTTTAATCTCAGAATTCTGACTTTTTTTTCTGAGATTAAAGTCAGAATTCTGACTTTAATCTCAGAATTCTGACTTTAATCTCAGAATTCTGACTTCTTTTTTTCAGAATTCTGACTTTAATCTCAGAATTCTGACTTCTTTTTTTCAGAATTCTGAGATTAAAGTCAGAATTCTTTCCTTTTTTTTTCCAGTGGCCCTAATCCTCTTCCGTAAAACACAGTGGAAATGGTGTGGAATTAAAAAACGCAAAGGCCACGAAATGGTCCCAGGTTCTACAGAGGGTTAAACACTTTGTTCTCCTGCAGGTCCAGTCCTGTCGCCACAGAAACAAGTCCTGACCCATGTACCTGGAACCATAGAAGAAGAATAAAATAATAAATGATATTTAAAAAAAGACCTTAAATCCCACAACATAAAAACATTTCGACCAATGAAATGCTTTAGAGTGAAGGACAGCAGTGAATCGCCGCTGACGTGGATTTATGCACAGCTGCAGGTGAGCTCACCTCACTGAAGGATGCATTTTTTCTTTTTCTTCAAACGCTTTCTTCCTGTGTGGCCTTCTGGAGATCAAAGAGAGGATACGATTGGTCGGTTTCTAGATATAAAGCTTATTTCATCATCAACACTAAAGGATGTTCTATCATCGTCTTGATGAGACCTTACAGCCTGAGCCTCAGCTCACCATGTCACAGGAAACACTAATGTTCAGGAACAGGAAGTGACCTCATAGACTCAGAGCTACATCACAACAGCCAGACTGACCCGGCTACATCACCATGGTATGGCAATCTCGACTCCACTCAACTGTAATCTGCGGCCGAGTCTCCGTCACTCTGCTGCAAACACTGAACACAACTTGATCTGTGTGGGTGGGCTGTGGGACAGGAAGCATTAAAATTTCCATGTTTCAGAAACAAACAGCAGCACTGAGCGTGCTCAAAGCCTGAAGCAGAGAGCACAGCGCCTCACTCTACCTGCTGGGCTGGTGTCTAAGGTGTTTGATGCGTTCCGGGGAGCAGAATCTTCCGGGTTAGGATCTTTGCTCCTGTTGACCTGGGTCACATCCTGCTGACTAGCTGTGTGCTGGACTTCCTGCTGCGCCGGTCTGGTGTCCACTTCAGACTCCGGACCCTGGACCTCAGCTGCGGGGCGTTCACAGAGGGCCTGGAGCTCTGAGGCAGCTCTGTCTGGCTCTGCTGGCTCCGGTTCTGGTCTGGTTCCAGCAGGTGGATGTGTGGGAGTCCGGACCTCCTCCCGAGGCTTCTCGGGAAAATCTGGCTTATCTTGGGCCGGTGACATCTGCGTGACCCCGGGGTGACCTGAAAAGGAGAACTTGATCAAACGAGCAGTAGTGACAAGAAAGTCTGCAGAAGTCCTGCCGGGCTCTCACCTTCGACCCCACCGTCCGGCTCTGCCCGTGGGCTTGTCTTCCTCAGCCTGCAGCCCTTCCTGATCTCGGCCAGCAGGTTGTCGACGGTGCATCCTTCGTCCCAATTGGCCATGTCTGTCCTAACTGCAGCACAGACACACGTTCCCCTGTGAGCTTAGCGCACGTGTCACAAACAACAGGTGAAAGCTGTCACTGCATCACCTGACAGCCTCACAGGTACAGCAGCATTTAATCTTTACAAACTTTCTTCTCGTCCTGATGCTCTCACATCATTTCCTTTAAATATTCAGCTGCTGATAAACTGTTGCAGAAAAATGTTGCTGATGTCAGCTATTGATTCTCGACCTGTCCGTCACCGGCCCTTCACATGTCTCACCTGTTCTCCACTTGCACTTGACCTGTCCTTCACCTGCCACACCTGGAGAGACAGGTGAGGGACACCTGTCTCTCCATTTAAGGAGGGAGGATTTAAGGTGAAATAATGGTGTCTGACTTGCTGATCTTTCTGGTGGGGGCTTCTTCTCTCAGTTTCCTCCCTTCCTCCAACCTCTTCCTCCTCTTCTCCTGCTCCCTGTGACCTTCGTTCTCCTGATCGAAGAATAAAAGGAACACACAGTTCAAACTTCAGCAGGCTAACCGGCCCCCCAGAGAGGGCGGAGCTTAACATTTACAGGGAAACAGGACTAATGTGTGGCAGCTACCACACTTTGTCACGGTTCAAGTCAGAGCCGATTGGCTGGCTGAGACATAGTTTAAATGACACATGCAAACGTGCGGCAGGGTATGAGTCCTGCAGACTGAGCCGCACTGCGATTGGCGCTGACCTTGAGGGTTCGAAGGAAGAGGTCTCTGAATGCCTTGATGGTGCTGAAGAGCTCTTCGAGGGAGAAGCTGCTGCTGTCCTCACAGAGGTAGGCGGACAGGTGCTTCCTCTGCTCCTCCACAGATGACAGCAGGAGTTGCAGCTGCTCAACAGCCTGCAGGCTCTCCTGGTAACACCACATAAGAACAACAGGTAAGTTCACCTGGAACAGCAGGTCTGTCCCACTAAAACGGTGTCAGTGAGTGTACAGACTGGATTTATCTGCCCGTAAAGGTGACAGCCTCATCCTGAGTGACTCACCTGTATGGTGGACAGGTACTGCTCCTTCATGTCGTCAGATGAGGAGGAAACGCTCCTCTCTGAGTTTTTCAGCCGTTTGTTTAGAGTCTTTGTTTCAGACTGAATAGAGTCCAAGCTGAGCCTGCAGGTGGAGTCAGAGGGCAACATTTAACACCGCTGCAGGCGAAACACCTGAGCTACCACGTCACAGACTCCACCCAGCAGTCTGTACGTGACTGAACTCCTATATGTGTTTACCCAGCAGCCTTTGCACAGATCTCCAGGTCATCGGGCAGGTTGAGCAGGTCGGGGTGATTCTCTTCAGCCTCCTAAGGGTCACAAACAGCAGCAACTGAATTATTATGAGAATACTGCAGTATTCCCCAGTATTCGTAGTATTCCCAGCATTACCTGCAGGATGTGGTGCAGCAGCGTGACTCTCGACTTGTTGGCTTTGGTTTCGGTCAGAATTCTGACTTTAATCTCAGAATTCTGACTTTTTTTTTTTCTGAGATTAAAGTCAGAATTCTGACTTTAATCTCAGAATTCTGACTTTTTTTTTTCTGAGATTAAAGTCAGAATTCTGACTTTAATCTCAGAATTCTGACTTTAATCTCAGAATTCTGACTTTAATCTCAGAATTCTGACTTTAATCTCAGAATTCTGACTTTAATCTCAGAATTCTGACTTTTTTTTTTCCTGAGATTAAAGTCAGAATTCTGACTTTAATCTCAGAATTCTGAAAAAAGTCAGGATTCTGAAAAAAGTCAGAATTCTGACTTTAATCTCAGAATTCTGACTTCTTTTTTTCAGAATTCTGAGATTAAAGTCAGAATTCTGACTTTAATCTCAGAATTCTGACTTTAAAGTCAGAATTCTTTCCTTTTTTTTTTTCCAGTGGCCCTAATCCTCTTCCGTAAAACACAGTGGAAATGGTGTGGAATTAAAAAACGCAAAGGCCACGAAATGGTCCCAGGTTCTACAGAGGGTTAAACACTTTGTTCTCCTGCAGGTCCAGTCCTGTCGCCACAGAAACAAGTCCTGACCCATGTACCTGGAACCATAGAAGAAGAATAAAATAATAAATGATATTTAAAAAAAGACCTTAAATCCCACAACATAAAAACATTTCGACCAATGAAATGCTTTAGAGTGAAGGACAGCAGTGAATCGCCGCTGACGTGGATTTATGCACAGCTGCAGGTGAGCTCACCTCACTGAAGGATGCATTTTTTCTTTTTCTTCAAACACTTTCTTCCTGTGTGGCCTTCTGGAGATCAAAGAGAGGATACGATTGGTCGGTTTCTAGATATAAAGCTTATTTCATCATCAACACTAAAGGATGTTCTATCATCGTCTTGATGAGACCTTACAGCCTGAGCCTCAGCTCACCATGTCACAGGAAACACTAATGTTCAGGAACAGGAAGTGACCTCATAGACTCAGAGCTACATCACAACAGCCAGACTGACCCGGCTACATCACCATGGTATGGCAATCTCGACTCCACTCAACTGTAATCTGCGGCCGAGTCTCCGTCACTCTGCTGCAAACACTGAACACAACTTGATCTGTGTGGGTGGGCTGTGGGACAGGAAGCATTAAAATTTCCATGTTTCAGAAACAAACAGCAGCACTGAGCGTGCTCAAAGCCTGAAGCAGAGAGCACAGCGCCTCACTCTACCTGCTGGGCTGGTGTCTAAGGTGTTTGATGCGTTCCGGGGAGCAGAATCTTCCGGGTTAGGATCTTTGCTCCTGTTGACCTGGGTCACATCCTGCTGACTAGCTGTGTGCTGGACTTCCTGCTGCGCCGGTCTGGTGTCCACTTCAGACTCCGGACCCTGGACCTCAGCTGCGGGGCGTTCACAGAGGGCCTGGAGCTCTGAGGCAGCTCTGTCTGGCTCTGCTGGCTCCGGTTCTGGTCTGGTTCCAGCAGGTGGATGTGTGGGAGTCCGGACCTCCTCCCGAGGCTTCTCGGGAAAATCTGGCTTATCTTGGGCCGGTGACATCTGCGTGACCCCGGGGTGACCTGAAAAGGAGAACTTGATCAAACGAGCAGTAGTGACAAGAAAGTCTGCAGAAGTCCTGCCGGGCTCTCACCTTCGACCCCACCGTCCGGCTCTGCCCGTGGGCTTGTCTTCCTCAGCCTGCAGCCCTTCCTGATCTCGGCCAGCAGGTTGTCGACGGTGCATCCTTCGTCCCAATTGGCCATGTCTGTCCTAACTGCAGCACAGACACACGTTCCCCTGTGAGCTTAGCGCACGTGTCACAAACAACAGGTGAAAGCTGTCACTGCATCACCTGACAGCCTCACAGGTACAGCAGCATTTAATCTTTACAAACTTTCTTCTCGTCCTGATGCTGTCACATCATTTCCTTTAAATATTCAGCTGCTGATAAACTGTTGCAGAAAAATGTTGCTGATGTCAGCTATTGATTCTCGACCTGTCCGTCACCGGCCCGTCACATGTCTCACCTGTTCTCCACTTGCACTTGACCTGTCCTTCACCTGCCACACCTGGAGAGACAGGTGAGGGACACCTGTCTCTCCATTTAAGGAGGGAGGATTTAAGGTGAAATAATGGTGTCTGACTTGCTGATCTTTCTGGTGGGGGCTTCTTCTCTCAGTTTCCTCCCTTCCTCCAACCTCTTCCTCCTCTTCTCCTGCTCCCTGTGACCTTCGTTCTCCTGATCGAAGAATAAAAGGAACACACAGTTCAAACTTCAGCAGGCTAACCGGCCCCCCCAGAGAGGGCGGAGCTTAACATTTACAGGGAAACAGGACTAATGTGTGGCAGCTACCACACTTTGTCACGGTTCAAGTCAGAGCCGATTGGCTGGCTGAGACATAGTTTAAATGACACATGCAAACGTGCGGCAGGGTATGAGTCCTGCAGACTGAGCCGCACTGCGATTGGCGCTGACCTTGAGGGTTCGAAGGAAGAGGTCTCTGAATGCCTTGATGGTGCTGAAGAGCTCTTCGAGGGAGAAGCTGCTGCTGTCCTCACAGAGGTAGGCGGACAGGTGCTTCCTCTGCTCCTCCACAGATGACAGCAGGAGTTGCAGCTGCTCAACAGCCTGCAGGCTCTCCTGGTAACACCACATAAGAACAACAGGTAAGTTCACCTGGAACAGCAGGTCTGTCCCACTAAAACGGTGTCAGTGAGTGTACAGACTGGATTTATCTGCCCGTAAAGGTGACAGCCTCATCCTGAGTGACTCACCTGTATGGTGGACAGGTACTGCTCCTTCATGTCGTCAGATGAGGAGGAAACGCTCCTCTCTGAGTTTTTCAGCCGTTTGTTTAGAGTCTTTGTTTCAGACTGAATAGAGTCCAAGCTGAGCCTGCAGGTGGAGTCAGAGGGCAACATTTAACACCGCTGCAGGCGAAACACCTGAGCTACCACGTCACAGACTCCACCCAGCAGTCTGTACGTGACTGAACTCCTATATGTGTTTACCCAGCAGCCTTTGCACAGATCTCCAGGTCATCGGGCAGGTTGAGCAGGTCGGGGTGATTCTCTTCAGCCTCCTAAGGGTCACAAACAGCAGCAACTGAATTATTATGAGAATACTGCAGTATTCCCCAGTATTCGTAGTATTCCCAGCATTACCTGCAGGATGTGGTGCAGCAGCGTGACTCTCGACTTGTTGGCTTTGGTTTCGGTCAGAATTCTGACTTTAATCTCAGAATTCTGACTTTAATCTCAGAATTCTGACTTTTTTTTTTTTCTGAGATTAAAGTCAGAATTCTGACTTTAATCTCAGAATTCTGACTTTAATCTCAGAATTCTGAAAAAAGTCAGAATTCTGACTTTAATCTCAGAATTCTGACTTTTTTCTCAGAATTCTGACTTTTTTCTCAGAATTCTGAAAAAAGTCAGAATTCTGACTTTAATCTCAGAATTCTGACTTCTTTTTTTCAGAATTCTGACTTTAATCTCAGAATTCTGACTTCTTTTTTTCAGAATTCTGACTTTAATCTCAGAATTCTGACTTCTTTTTTTCAGAATTCTGAGATTAAAGTCAGAATTCTTTCCTTTTTTTTTCCAGTGGCCCTAATCCTCTTCCGTAAAACACAGTGGAAATGGTGTGGAATTAAAAAACGCAAAGGCCACGAAATGGTCCCAGGTTCTACAGAGGGTTAAACACTTTGTTCTCCTGCAGGTCCAGTCCTGTCGCCACAGAAACAAGTCCTGACCCATGTACCTGGAACCATAGAAGAAGAATAAAATAATAAATGATATTTAAAAAAAGACCTTAAATCCCACAACATAAAAACATTTCGACCAATGAAATGCTTTAGAGTGAAGGACAGCAGTGAATCGCCGCTGACGTGGATTTATGCACAGCTGCAGGTGAGCTCACCTCACTGAAGGATGCATTTTTTCTTTTTCTTCAAACGCTTTCTTCCTGTGTGGCCTTCTGGAGATCAAAGAGAGGATACGATTGGTCGGTTTCTAGATATAAAGCTTATTTCATCATCAACACTAAAGGATGTTCTATCATCGTCTTGATGAGACCTTACAGCCTGAGCCTCAGCTCACCATGTCACAGGAAACACTAATGTTCAGGAACAGGAAGTGACCTCATAGACTCAGAGCTACATCACAACAGCCAGACTGACCCGGCTACATCACCATGGTATGGCAATCTCGACTCCACTCAACTGTAATCTGCGGCCGAGTCTCCGTCACTCTGCTGCAAACACTGAACACAACTTGATCTGTGTGGGTGGGCTGTGGGACAGGAAGCATTAAAATTTCCATGTTTCAGAAACAAACAGCAGCACTGAGCGTGCTCAAAGCCTGAAGCAGAGAGCACAGCGCCTCACTCTACCTGCTGGGCTGGTGTCTAAGGTGTTTGATGCGTTCCGGGGAGCAGAATCTTCCGGGTTAGGATCTTTGCTCCTGTTGACCTGGGTCACATCCTGCTGACTAGCTGTGTGCTGGACTTCCTGCTGCGCCGGTCTGGTGTCCACTTCAGACTCCGGACCCTGGACCTCAGCTGCGGGGCGTTCACAGAGGGCCTGGAGCTCTGAGGCAGCTCTGTCTGGCTCTGCTGGCTCCGGTTCTGGTCTGGTTCCAGCAGGTGGATGTGTGGGAGTCCGGACCTCCTCCCGAGGCTTCTCGGGAAAATCTGGCTTATCTTGGGCCGGTGACATCTGCGTGACCCCGGGGTGACCTAAAAAGGAGAACTTGATCAAACGAGCAGTAGTGACAAGAAAGTCTGCAGAAGTCCTGCCGGGCTCTCACCTTCGACCCCACCGTCCGGCTCTGCCCGTGGGCTTGTCTTCCTCAGCCTGCAGCCCTTCCTGATCTCGGCCAGCAGGTTGTCGACGGTGCATCCTTCGTCCCAATTGGCCATGTCTGTCCTAACTGCAGCACAGACACACGTTCCCCTGTGAGCTTAGCGCACGTGTCACAAACAACAGGTGAAAGCTGTCACTGCATCACCTGACAGCCTCACAGGTACAGCAGCATTTAATCTTTACAAACTTTCTTCTCGTCCTGATGCTGTCACATCATTTCCTTTAAATATTCAGCTGCTGATAAACTGTTGCAGAAAAATGTTGCTGATGTCAGCTATTGATTCTCGACCTGTCCGTCACCGGCCCTTCACATGTCTCACCTGTTCTCCACTTGCACTTGACCTGTCCTTCACCTGCCACACCTGGAGAGACAGGTGAGGGACACCTGTCTCTCCATTTAAGGAGGGAGGATTTAAGGTGAAATAATGGTGTCTGACTTGCTGATCTTTCTGGTGGGGGCTTCTTCTCTCAGTTTCCTCCCTTCCTCCAACCTCTTCCTCCTCTTCTCCTGCTCCCTGTGACCTTCGTTCTCCTGATCGAAGAATAAAAGGAACACACAGTTCAAACTTCAGCAGGCTAACCGGCCCCCCAGAGAGGGCGGAGCTTAACATTTACAGGGAAACAGGACTAATGTGTGGCAGCTACCACACTTTGTCACGGTTCAAGTCAGAGCCGATTGGCTGGCTGAGACATAGTTTAAATGACACATGCAAACGTGCGGCAGGGTATGAGTCCTGCAGACTGAGCCGCACTGCGATTGGCGCTGACCTTGAGGGTTCGAAGGAAGAGGTCTCTGAATGCCTTGATGGTGCTGAAGAGCTCTTCGAGGGAGAAGCTGTCAATGAGATGTCCTCACTAAGATAATAAAACGAGTGTGTGTGTGCACACGTGTGGTATCCCATGATTCCATGCTGTAAGTTCAGAGCCTGTGAGAACAGGCTGGGCGGGGACGATAAGATCTGCAGCGTCTGAGGTTCAGCTGTTTGTTATGGTGTATCTGCAGTTACGCCCTGATGGTACACAGACCACGTCGTCGTTGCTCTCACCTGGCAGCGAGGAGCTGTGGTGGAGCTTTGTGAGCTCTCTGCTGACTTAGGTAGTCAGCCAGTGGCTTTCAGTTTGAGCTGTTCTGCTTGTCATGTTAGCCTTGAAACTAAGTGAAACTGACTCGCACTTCCTTTTGCTAACGTCCTGCCGATAAAGCTTTTCAAACCGACCCAAATGGCCTGCTCATGTCTCCCCATCCAGCTCATGCGACATCTGTTGGTTCGTCCATCAAGCAGGTAAACATGCCCCTCTAAACAAATGAAATCAGCCAAGAGAGCCTCTGAAAGTGACCTGGACCTACAGCAACATTTAACTGTTTATATGACTGAGCGCCAACTGTCCTGACTGCCATCGTGAGGCAGAGTTCAGATTACTTAAACTGATCTCATGAAATCACAAATCACCTCAGAGGAGACCGAGAAGGAAGGGAAAAAAGGAAAAAAGGAAGGACAGGAAGGAAATAAGGAGAGAGGAGGAAGTGGACGAGGACATGAGCATACCTTGTAGTTGTCGAGTGCATCGAAGACGAGGTGGTGTCCCCGAGGGTCGAAGACGGCAAGAGCAGCCAGCAGCTGGAACAGCTGCATCTTCACCATGACATTGGACGTGTCGAGAGCTGAGGGCATATAGGAGGAGGTGGAGTTACCGCTTTCATAAGTAATGACTCTGAGTCGTCATCTTCACCTCACAGGTACACCGGCTACCTGCTTAGCTTAGGCTGGAACAGCCACCTGAGTCTACCTGTTGCTCAGGGTAGCGTGTAAATATGATTTTAAGGTGGTTTTAAGGCAGATCTGCTTCATTCTAACTTTCTGGTCCTCCACCCACCTTGAGCCAGCATCCTGATGTAGCCCTCGTTGTCCAGGATGAAATGCAGCCCTGCGGACGAGTTCATGATGGTCCGGACACAGCTGACGCAGGTGAGCTGCAGCAGAGCATCGGCGATGTGGGCGCAGCCGCGGCCCGACAGAGCCTCCAGCGCCTCCAGCAGGAGGTCCAAACCCTGTAGTTCAAGGAACTGCACCATCCATGACTGATTACTCACCTCCAGCCGCCGCTGCAGACCCGAGTAGTTCACCACTGTGGGAACCTGGAGGGGCAGAGTGACCATCGGTCAGAGCTGTGAGACGCCCTCTCCTTCCCCTGCAGGACTCCTGAGGTTCTGCTTCTTTCCTACCTGCAGCAGTCGGATGCAGAGCTCGGGGTCAGCGTTCTCCAGATTGGCCTCCACCTTGCCGTCAGTGACTGTGGCGGGGCCTCTGGTCAACTGGTCCTTTACCGCCCCCCATTTGGTACTGGTTGCCATGATGACAGGCTAAAGGTTTTACCGATGTTTGAGCTGACGAGGGTTAAAACAGATACAGGTAATCAATCACAAACAATCAATGACATCATCATCTTTTTAACGTCCATGACAAGCAGACCTGACACAAGCGATGACATCACGCCCGTGTCAGCCTGCCTCGGGCTCACAGTTTCACATTCATTAACACATCTCTGAGTCACAAACTGAGCTCCTCCAGTGGACGCCTTTATCTGCTCAGGAGGTCAGAGTCCTTTACTGTGATTGGACTCCATTTGGCTTTAGTTGTGTCATAAATTATTATTTGAATTATGTTCCTGACTGACAGCTCGAGTACACTTCTGATGTGGACCAGTTTTAACTTGGTTTTATTCAGCTCCGAATCAAAGCTCCAAATCACAACAACAGTCACCTTGAGATGCTGTACTGTCTTTGTACTCTCAACAACCATATGAGTAAGAAGTTTTGTGACAGTGGCAAGGAAAACCTCAATTTTAACAGGAAGAAACCTCCAGCAGAGCCAGGCTCAGACCAGTTTGGGAGAGGGAAGGAAGACAGGACAAAGGCACTCTGTGGAATGCATGAATAACAAGAAACAGAGAAAAAGAAGAAGAATGCAGTGAATCAGGCTGAAGGATCAGCTGATTAACAGACTGATAATAAAGCACATGATTGGCTCCAGTAACAGAAAAATAAACACGAAGCGCTCACAGCTATCGTGGCTGTGATTTGGAAAGTGAATGAATCAGACTGAAGGCTACGTGAATCCTGCACTCAGTGTGTTGCAGAGTCTTCATCAGTGAAGAAGAGTGACTGCACGTCACAGCGTGGTGGGTGAAATATGTCAGCTATGTGGTATTTCTGGTATTCAGTGCGTGTGCATGTCCTGACAGCTGAGCACGCTCGCCACATTAACGCGCCGCTGTGAGAAAACCTGAACTTTAAACTTGAAAGGTGGAGTAGGTCAGTCACATGGTCAAAGGGTGTTTCCAGAGGCCTGGATTCAAATCTCCCCCGGGGCATTTGAATCCCTCCCCCCCATCCAGCCAGCCTTCCTGCGTCAGTAAAGCTTCAGAATATTAAACACAACCATGAAACTTTCAGACTCACTGCAACATGGTCCTAATAAAGTGAGCACTGACTGTGTAAACCAGCAGAAACACAGGCAGGAAATTCACCTGTAAAGGTGTGTGTGGGTGTGTGTGTGAGTGAAGACAGACTGACTGGGGGGAGAAATTCCTTCTCAGCAGATGAGCTCAGGATAAAGACTCTTCCTCTTTTTGGACAGATGCTTCATCGCTTGGTTAAACTGTGGCCTCCTCCTCACGCCCGGCAGCAGAACTTTAACCACGGAAACAAATGCTCCTCATCAGCAGCAGCAGGTTTCAGTCTTCAGAGAAGGACCAGCAAACAAACTCAGCACTAGTTGTTCCAGTATCGGGAAAAACTGAGGGATGATCCTTTAAACCTGAAGCTCAGGTGTTTGTCATCATTTAACAACTTAAACAGACCTTTCACTGTACACATGCGCATATCTGTCAGTGGTACACCCTCACAGAAGAACAAATGCATTGATCTCAGTGCTGATGGATCAATACAGTGATTGGATAAGAGCAGACCCGCATGCTCCGATTAAAAGGTTCAAAAGTTTAAACACAGTTGTGGCTAAAAACCGCTGACAGGTCGAGCTGTGCCTGCCAAACCGGACTCCCTTCAAAATTAATCGAATTTAGTGTCTGAGCTTCAGTTCACTCGGTGCTGTTCCATGCAAGTGGATTTTCTCCAAGGCAGGAGAAACTATTTCTAAGAAAAGAAACAGACTCAGCCAGCGCACAGTAACACTAATCCTCTTTTTAAATGTAAATTACAAAAGGGCTACCTGACATAGATCATGTTTTTACTTTGCAAGTTCTTGATTAGGGGTGGGTTTTGATTATTGCCTTTCTGATTACAATCCATGCTAAATTGGATAAATTTATATTGATTCATTACAATCCTGTGTCGATTTGTAAATTAACGTTATTATGCCTGAAACGCCAGCATCTCAGGTTAAACCTCACAACATGTCGTCAAACACCATACAGCTAAAACAGTACCTGGGAGCAGGTTTACGGATTCTGCATACAAACGTAAACACAGAGCGCGGACCCGACGCGTCAGAGTCAGATTTTGGTGCGTCGTCGGGTCCGCGCTGTGTTTGCCTCTTTTTTTTTTTCGCTGGCTTCTGCAGCTGCAGGTTCATAACTCTCTGTTTACATCTCTAATTAAGTCTCACATGTGTCAGCTTTCTTTTAATAGATACGAAATTATGGATATATACTGATAGATGACCAGAATTGTAATATTTCTGACTGAGGCAAAACTTTCAAGATTCCAATCAAATTGAATCGGATCCTGTATGGAATCAAAATGATTCTACAAATCAGTAACGATGCAGCCGTACTCAGCCCCTAAGCATTTTCCCTTTCCAGTTCACAATCAATCCCACCCCTAGGTCAAAAATATGTATAGGACAATTGGCCTAATCTAATATTTTGTATGAACCTGTCCAGCTGTCCAGTGATTAAATGACAAGTAGATGGGGGCAGGACTCCACAGCAGGGGCATACTCCATAATGTGCTGTGCAGTCTCATATGTATATTGTATATGTTGCTCACTTATTGTATTTACCAACATAAAGGAGTTATGAGCAAAGAAAGGCCACACCATAGTGCATGTTTAAATAGGGAAAGTTTATTGATCAAAATGTATTACGCAAATACGCATTACATTTTTTTCAGCCCCCCAATCGAGAAAACAAAACCAATTACATGTTCAAAGCAACGGAACGGTGGCCCAATATCAGAGAGAACTCCACTCTTGAGTGAGCAGTGATGATTGAGTGTGCGTGTTAGTCCCCATAGGGAAATAGTTCCTCTGCATTTAACCCATTCACCCAGTGAATTTTTTATTGAGCAGTCCGTTTTATTTTGCAGATTCAAGCTGCTCTTCAAAATATTCGCCACCAGATGTCACCGGAGAGGACTGTGTTGAAAAGCTTCGAGTAATGAACCATTTTTCAATACAAGCTTCAGTGCTTCGGAAAGCTTCATTTGGCCATCACTACTATATGACACAGCCTTGTACCCTAATTGTGCCCTGTCACTATCAAGGCCATCTTATTTTGCCTTCCAAAATAAAAGCCTTTTCAAATTGTCCATATACGACCTACTCTTTTAACGATTTCAAAATGCTCTTAAATGAAAAATTCATGTTTCAACAGGATAATTCCACTTTAGATCAACAGTATACAGCCCCACAGTGATACCATATCAATATCAAGTCATTCTGATTTTGACTTCCAAAGTAAAAGCCTTTGACAATGTCAAAGTAAAAGCAGGAGTGACTAAAACAAGCTCTCTTCAATTATTTTGGGATGTTATTTACTTATCAATTGTGAAAAAATTGCTCTGAATAAACAGAGAAGCAAAAACGCTCATGAACTGGCGTGGAGAAAGACGTGTCTGTGTGAACAGGGAAAAAGCTGAACGTGGCGCGGCGCTTCCACGTGCAGTGTCTACCATCACGAGTAAAAAGACTGCAACATTAACATTAGCATTGGAGGCTAAATAGAATTTTCGACACATCTCCTCCTCTATTAAAGCTCGTTTTCAGCAACCGAACACCAAGAAACATCAAGAAAACCTCACTGCGCCGATAGAATACCGTGAATTTTATATAAGTTTGAATAACTTACCGTTTGTGTAAAATACTCCAATGAGTACGGCAGGCATCCACCACGGTGTAACCAGCAGAAGCACATGGAAAATCGGCCCGGCAGAGCAAACTATTAATTGATCCACGGGTTTACCTGGGCAGAAGCCCAGGGGCCTGCCAAGTTAAATAACTCTCTTCAGAGTTCATTTGCTTGGACTTGAATAACACTGTTTAATAACTCCAACACTGAACACTATTTGAATCAGAATGTGTTAAAATGACACTTTGAGAGTGGAAATCAACTCTAACATCTTTAACCCTGAAATTTTAACACTCCAGTTTTTGCTGTGTATATTGTTTGATAGTTGGAGTCAGGCGAGTGTTGTTGTAGACTTTAAGTCGCTGTGCGAGTTAATATTGCTGGAGGAGTTTAAGAACTGTTTTCCTGAGCAGACAGTGATGTACCTGAGCATGCAGAAGGTGGCCACGTTACAAGAGGCAGCTGTCCTGGCTGAGGAGTTTGCCCTAACGCATAAGGCAGTGGAACAAATAGAATAGTGCTATTGTAAATTGTGTGAGAACATGATTGTGACTGTCCTGAGTGAAGTATTGCAAACTGTGGAAAGAGTGATTTTGAATGTTCTGAGTGAAGTATTTTGCAAGTGTCAGAGGCATAAAGTGAGACATGAGTAAGAAAGGGAATAGGAAGTGAAGCAGGGGTAACAGAGAGACAGACTGACAAGGGTGCAGACAGTAAACTGGATAGCAGAGGGTGATACTGCAGGTCACCAGCTGCCCCTAGGGGACACAAAATAAATAAAGTAGAATGAAAAAATATGAAATAATACTAAAAACCCTTTTAGTATTATTACATTTTTTTTGGTGGGCCAGACCCTAAAAGACCCTAAAACAGAAAAAGTCCAGTTTCCTGTTTTTGAAAAAAAAAGAGAAACCAAACACTCTTTATAGATAAACAATAATAAAGGTATGAATAAAGAATAAGAATAAATAAGTAACAATTAATGAAACTGAATGCATTCTGAGAATTATGAAAGATAATTCTTGAAAAATGCCTTAAACGTTAAAGGGAGCAGTTGCACATTAAACAGCATGGTGGATGGAGAATCACAAGCTGGGAAGTTCACCTGCAATATCACTGTGTCTGAGTGGACTCAGAAAGACTGTCTGAGTTTGAAATTTGCCACAGATGGAGTAAAGTTTCAACAAAAGAGACTGAAAAACAAGACAAGGCTGAAGAAAAACTGTAAAAAAAAAAAAGTATCACTGATAATGCACATCCCATACGGAAAAGAAATAGAACAAACTTATAAGTCTTGCATAAGATGTGGCCTACTTCATATAGTGAATCATATAAGTGGCCACTAATGAAAGTGGCCACTTTCTCATTACTTTCATATATTGTTTTAGTAAGCATCCAAAACATACAAGTTTCATTTATATAATTTTTCAAGGGATCTTGTATCTGTTTTCACTCTTGTATGCTTTTCATACATGTTTCACACAAGACAGATACAAACTTTATAAGATTTATATCTATCTTTTCCGTATGGGATGTCACAGCCATGAACTGCTGCGGGATGTGGGAGAGAAAGACAGCAGCAGACAGGAGGAAGAAGATAACAAGGAGGGAGAAGAGAACATAGAGGAACAATGAAGACTGTTTTTAGTGTGGGGACACGTGAAAATCAGGTTAAGGAAAACCAGGAAAAAACTGAGGCCGACTGACTTGGTGTGGAGGTTGAGAAAGGGTCAGAATATTGCAACATGTTTGATCTGGCTAATGTATTTTTCAGTAAAAAACATGTAATCCTGGCAGTTAGCTTTGGGTCACGGAGCCCCGCAGCGGACATGGGAGAAAAAAAAAAATTAGGGAGAAAAAAAAAATAATTAGGGAGAAAAAAAAATTAAGACGGACTTTTGCGAGAGCTCGCAAAAGTTTTAGCCGCATTCTTCCGAGGCCGCCAGCTCGAAGCCGACCGGGAGGTCGAGGCACGATGTGCCGGGAAAGCGGTGTTCCTCCCGGCTGTAGTAGGTCTCGACCTCCCGTTAGCTTCGAGCTAGTGAGTGTCAGATCTCCACTTTTGCAAATATGTGATGTCTTGTAAACCGAGCAGGTATCTGACGTTTACACAACTACATTCACGCCTCAAAAGATCTTAAGAGTGTATTTTGTGACCCAGAAAGAGTAATATTACAACTAAGTAGCGGCCGCCATTGTTGGAGTTTTGCGAGATCTCGCAAAACAAACTCGGGATCTCGCAAAAGTCCGTCTTAATTTTTTTTTTTCTCCCTAATTTTTTTTTTTCTCCCTAATTTTTTTTTTCTCCCATGTCCCCTGCGGGGCTCCGTATTGGGTTGCTTTCTCTTTCCAGGCAAAAAATTATACTCAGCCATGGCCTAAACCAGTCCCTAAGATTTTTTACAGTGCACTTAAAGAAAACTTGTCAGGTTTAATCCCTATGGAGAGATCAACATTTTTGGATACGTAAATTTAATAATCTGTCCTTTTTAGCAGGCCTGCAAGATTAAAACTAAAGTGCTATAAAATATCCTACCTAGAGCAGTTGCAAGGTTAACCCCCTTCATTAGGCTTTGGAGAAAAATGTACCTCTCCGGGACCAAAAGTTCATCTGGACGTAGCGTTTTCAGTGGGAGAAACGTTTTGTCACTTATCCAAGTGACTTCTTCAGTCTCAGCTGACTGCAGGTTTCCCCAATCTTCATTCTCATGACCATTGATAAATGGTCAGGAGAATTTTGATATTACATGGTTATTACTTTGGTAGTTGCATAGTAATAACTTAGAAATTACCGCATTATTACCCTGTTGTTTCCCCCTTGTTATCCTACTATTCACCTTTATTACCAAGCTGTAATAGAAAGTGCTACCATGTATAATTTCAATATCCAATAAGCAATCTGTTGAAGGTCTTTCTATACATATTTCTGTATGTTCATTTTGTAGTACAAGTAAATTATTATATATATCTTAGAGGTTGCTTTAGGTGGCTGATAACCCCAGAGATGAGCAATCCTTAGAATAATTAAATTTATATCCATAATCACATATTGTGTATGCTACCGTTGTATATAGTGTATTATCTTCTTTCTTTTTTATTTGTCTGTATTTTTCTTCTGCTATCTGTACACACAAATTTCCCCAACGTGTGATCAATGAAGTCGTATCTTATCTTATCTTAGAGACTTGATGAGACTGCCGAACACAACCTATCACATGAGACTGCAAACTTATCAGTAAAGTTGTTATTAATATTAGTAATATTATTGCAAGATATATAATACAATAATGATGGTAAGTTTAACAAAAAGTGAAAAATCCAGTTGACTATAAACCCAGATAATTATACAGAAAACCTTTAAAATATTGAAGAAAACAATGCACTGCAGAGCAGCAAAAAGAGCAACAACAATTCTTTGTACCTTTGTTAAATTCTTAAGCATTTAATAATAATGTTTCCCTTGAAATGTATGCAATTCATCTGTACAAAACCTCTATCCATATGACCAGCTGGTGTGTTTGTTCAGTCCAGTTATTTACAATAATATTCGAATATAGTGGTGGTGTAGAAACTTCATTACTAAATTAACTGTAATCAGCCAGCAAGCACAACCTCAGTACTAAAATGGTTATTGTATCGCAATATACAATTTTATACAAAAAATAAAAAATAAAAAAAATAAAAAAATATATATATATATAGTAAATACAACATTAATTGGAAATCTAAAACCAGAGCCACTTCAGCTGAGAGCAGTACTGCTCAGATTCTTGGTATTTATCTGTTGGTTGATGGCAACACTAAATAATATTTGTAAAGGATGCTGTTTGATTATTTTCTCTGTTCTATCTACATTTGACTCACTTTGACTGCATCAGCTGTCCTTTCCGTGTTACCATCAGTTACAGTGATAATCAGCTGCTACATCTGATACAGTGATGTTCATAATACAGCAGCACAGACAGACTAGCAGCTTGTCTATGCATCCTTTTTGCATGAAAAGGAACAAAATCAAGTCCACAAAAGGACAAAGCAGAAACAAGATTGAAACTGGAATGAAAAGACAGAATAAATTTATATCTGCTAAAAAATCTAAAATTGGAAAAATCAGTGTGGGAAGAATCATGACAAAGTAGTTAAAGAACAACAGAACCAAAGTTCCCAGACTTCTTCGTTTGTCTTCAGTGGGCACTGAGGTGGCAGCAGGCAGGGCTGTGAAAGTCCAGGCTAAGCAGAAGATGGACATAGGGGCAGGAAGGAGGGCATAAATAATTAAACGTACAAATTCTTTTAAGATTATGGCAAGAGGAACACTGACAATACAAAAAGCCCAGACCAGGACACAGACCAGCACAGAACTCCTAGTTTGTCTGAGGCAGTCCAACAGTGGGTAGGCAAAGAAGAAACATCTGTAACACAGGATGCGAACATATTATGATTATCACAGTACAGAATGGTATGTTTCTGACAATAATGATGCTTTCCAGTAGAAAACAACATTCATAGACATCCAAGTACACAGATGGAAGTACCTTTCCAAAGCGATGCACATCTTGAAGTAAAGACTGGCCATAGCACATGAGACGTGAATCATAACACAGATGCTTCGTTCCACTCTCGCCACCCAAGCAATCATTATACACATCTGGATTAGATGTGAGATGAGGAGGTTTGTGTAAGAGATGATGGGGACCTTAACTCTTTGCACCTGTAGGAAATACATGTTAAAATTAAATTTCCACTTTATTTCCTCTCCTTCACATACATATGTTATATCTTTCTTTTTACTTTCTTTTTTTAACTTTCTTTTTATTGTTTTTCTTTAAACATTGTACAGTGGGGGTAGAGGATAACAACAAACAGAAGATAAAAAGAAAGAATAAAATGATAAAATAAAAAGTAGGTAAATAAATAAATAAACCAGGTGAAAAAAAGAACGTGTTGGGTTACCATTTTTCTAGAATTTGATTATTTCTCATTATCAGTGTGATGGTCTTTTTCCTGTCGAGTTTGTACTCAGTCCATTTCTCCCACTTTCAATGGTATTGAAAGTGGGAGTAAGTCAATTGTTCCATGATTTGTATTTCATCTATAATTTTGATCTATTCATCCTGCGATGGTGGGTCTATCTTGTACATTTTCTTGTGATTGCCAATTTACAGGCTGCAAGCATAATTTTCAATATGTCTCTATCTTTGTTCAACACATTTCCCGTAATGACACCAAGACATAATAATGTACAAGACTGAGATACAGCATAACCCAGAATTTTAACCTATAACTAAACATCTTCCTCAAATTTCCGGATCTTGGGAGAGAACCAAAATACATGGGAATGATTCACAATTACATCTCCACAGCTTTTCCAACACGGTTGTGGTAATGAAGTGTGTTTGTTCCTAATTCTGGGTGTCATAAAAAATCTAATTACATTTTTCCAGCAATGTAATCTTCAGGCACGTAATGATGATGTTGTTGACTGCTGTGTTTTCCAGATTTGTGACCATTCCTCATCAAATATGTTCAGTCCCAAGTCTCTCTGCCACTTCACTTTTACATATGTTGTTGTTTAATCTCCTGGAAGTTCATAGAATTCCTATCTTTAATTAGTGTACATATCGCTGTTAATCCATTAGGAATCCACTGTTTAAATCTTTGGTCCATAGAACAAGGGAAAAAACCCTTATCATAAGCGATCCATTGAAGCAGTCCGAGCTCTTTTTCCAGTTTGTATTTTTGTACCAGATTAAACCATATTTTTAGCGTAAACCGAGTGACTAAATTCAGCTGTTTAATTACTCTCATTGCTTCTTCTCTGTGAATTTCTCTTCCTTGTACTGATTTTTCTAAATTCTTTCATTTGGGTGTAGCTAATTTTTTGGAAAAATGGTTTGCAGATTTTCTGGAGGAGGACAGACATTTGTTTAGAACTCTTAAAGATGTTGAAGAAGCAAGCTCCTTTAAGCAAATACTTTGGTGTCCCTCCACTTTCAAAGAAATGTCAGGAGTCCGAATCGCAAAACAAGCGCGTATTCTCGGAAAAGTGGTTGCAGGAGGTGAGCTGGCTTCAAACAAATGATGTGGTGCAGAATATGCCGTGAAAATCCCACTCTAGCGGACGAAAACAGTGCTTTTTATATGTACACAAACGCGCGCACATGTACATATATATATACAAATGTGTATGTGTGTGTGTGTGTGTGTGTGTATACATATATATATATATATATATATATGTATGTATATATATATGTATGTATGTATGTATGTATGTATGTATATATATATATATATATATATATATACATACACATATACATATATATATATATATATATATACATATACAAAAAAAAAAAACACCCAGCACGCCCCTGCGGGCGGTTTATCCTTCAAGCTCGGGTCCTCTACCAGAGGCCTGGGAGCTTGAGGGTCCTGCGCAGTATCTTAGCTGTTCCCAGGACTGCGCTCTTCTGGACAGAGATCTCCGATGTTGTTCCCGGGATCTGCTGGAGCCACTCGCCTATCTTGGGAGTCACCGCACCTAGTGCTCCGATTACCACGGGGACCACCGTTACCTTCACCCTCCACATCCTCTCGAGCTCTTCTCTGAGCCCTTGGTATTTCTCCAGCTTCTCGTGTTCCTTCTTCCTGATATTGCTGTCATTCGGAACCGCTACATCGATCACTACGGCCGTCTTCTTCTGTTTGTCTACCACCACTATGTCCGGTTGGTTAGCCACCACCATTTTGTCCGTCTGTATCTGGAAGTCCCACAGGATCTTAGCTCGGTCATTCTCCACCACCCTTGGGGGCATCTCCCATTTTGACCTCGGGACTTCCAGGTTATACTCGGCACAGATGTTCCTGTACACTATGCCGGCCACTTGGTTATGGCGTTCCATGTATGCCTTGCCTGCTAGCATCTTGCACCCTGCTGTTATGTGCTGGATTGTCTCTGGGGCATCTTTACACAGCCTGCACCTGGGGTCTTGCCTGGTGTGATAGACCCCAGCCTCTATGGATCTTGTGCTCAGAGCTTGTTCTTGTGCTGCCATGATTAGTGCCTCTGTGCTGTCTTTCAGTCCAGCTTTGTCCAGCCACTGGTAGGATTTCTGGATATCAGCCACCTCCTCTATCTGCCGGTGGTACATACCGTGCAGGGGCCTGTCCTTCCATGATGGTTCCTCGTCTCCCTCCTCTTTCTTGGGTTTCTGCTGCCTGAGGTATTCACTGAGCACTCGGTCAGTTGGGGCCATCTTCCCAATGTATTCTTGGATGTTCGTTGTCTCATCCTGGACTGTGGTGCTGACACTCACCAGTCCCCGGCCCCCTTCCTTCCGCTTAGCGTACAGCCTCAGGGTGCTGGACTTGGGGTGAAACCCTCCATGCATGGTAAGGAGCTTTCTTGTCTTTATGTCAGTGGCTTCTATCTCCTCCTTTGGCCAGCCTATTACCCCAGCAGGGTACCTGATCACGGGCAGGGCGTACGTGTTGATGGCCCGGATCTTGTTCTTACCATTCAGCTGACTCCTCAGGACTTGCCTGACCCTCTGCAGGTACTTGGTGGTTGCAGCTTTTCTAGCGGCCTCTTCATGGTTCCCATTCGCCTGCGGGATCCCCAGGTACTTGTAACTGTCCTCTATGTCTGCAATGTTGCCTTCTGGTAGTTCAATCCCCTCAGTTCTGACTACCTTCCCTCTCTTTGTTACCATCCGACTACACTTCTCCAGTCCGAACGACATTCCAATGTCATTGCTGTATAGCCTGGTAGTGTGGATCAGTGAATCGATGTCTCGTTCACTCTTGGCATACAGCTTGATGTCATCCATGTACAGGAGGTGGCTGACAACTGCTCCGTTCCGTAATCGGTATCCGTAGCCAGTCTTGTTAATGATCTCACTGAGGGGGTTCAGGCCTATGCAGAACAGCAGTGGGGACAGAGCATCTCCTTGGTAGATCCCGCACTTGATGGTGACTTGTGCTATGGGCTTGGAGTTGGCCTCTAGTGTTGTACGCCACATCCCCATTGAGTTCCTGATGAAGGCTCTTAGGGTCCCATTGATCTTGTACAATTCTAGGCATTCCAGTATCCAGCTGTGGGGCATTGAGTCATAGGCCTTCTTGTAATCAATCCAGGCAGTGCACAGGTTGGTCAGTCTGGTCTTGCAGTCTCGGCTGATTGTTCTATCTACCAGTAGCTGGTGTTTTGCGCCTCTGGTATTCTTGCCAATTCCTTTCTGTGTCCCGCTCATGTATTGACCCATGTGCCTGTTCATCTTAGCCGATATGATGCCTGACAGGAGCTTCCATGTAGTACTGAGGCAGGTTATTGGTCGGTAGTTGGAGGGGACCGGTCCCTTCTTGGGGTCCTTGGGGATCAGGACCGTCCGGCCTTCAGTTAGCCATTCCGGGTGTATCTCGTTAACTAGCAGCTGGTTCATTTGTGCTGCCAGACGCTCGTGGAGTGCAGTTAGCTTCTTCAGCCAGTAGGCGTGAACCATGTCGGGCCCTGGTGCTGTCCAACTCTTCATACTGGAGACCCTTTCTTGGATATCTGCCACTGTGATGGTTACTGGACCCTGTTCAGGGAGGTCGCTGTGGTCTGCCCTCAGATCCTCTAGCCACTGAGCATTGCCGTTATGGGTTGCATCCTTCTCCCATATGCTCTTCCAGTATTGCTCCGTCTCCAGCCTTGGTGGTGCTGTTCTCTTATTGTTCCCTTGCCACTGAGAGTACACCTTTGCTGGTTCTGTGGAGAACAGCTGGTTTATTCTCCTGCCTTCTATCTCTCTGGTGTACCTCCTCAAGCGGCTGGCCAAGGCTGTGAGTCTTTGCTTGGCAGTTTCCAAGGCCTCAGGTATGGACAGCTTGCTGTATTTCTTAGGCACCTTATTCGTCGCACCTTTCTGCAACTCCGTTAGTTGGCTAACCTCTCTCCGTGCTACTTTGATCTTGCCCTCTAGCCTCCTTCTCCATGGAGGGTACTGCCCCTTGTGGCTGTTCAACTTGTAGCCAAGCATCTCACTGATCACTGCTGCCGTATTGTAGATCAGCTTGTTAGTGTCGGTAATCGTGGTTGTAGGTATTGCCCGTAGTGCTGCATTAACATCATCTAGCAGACCTTCTGAGGGTACTTCACGTAATCTTGGTAACCGGCTACGGGGGATCCAGGTTTCAAGTTTGGCCATGATCCTATTTTTCAGGTCAGTTCCTCTCGCACTCAACGATCCTTCTCCTATCACACTTGGGGCTATGTACCCAATCTCGGGTGGGGGTGATGATATCTCCCCCCTGACCTGGCGTCCTGACTCCTCCTTGCCGTAGCATTTGTGTTGTACCTCGTCAATCTCTAGCTGTGAGAGGAGTCCCTTCTTTCGAATGTTGGAACACTGAGCTACTAGTTGTTTCGCCGTCATTGTGGATGTTGGGTATCGAAGAATCCATAGGTCCCTCATCCTATTCATGTAGCCCCTTCCGCCGGGGTTACTTGCGTAGTAGCATTCCAACAACGCCCTGTTTTCGTCCCTTGCCCACCGATGCCTTCTTGTTCCAGTAGCCCACTTTTCGTCAGGGTGCCCTGGTTCCTCAACACCTGACGCGGACCTTGTTGATCCGGGCGACGTCCGAGCCGGCATGCCTTCATATTTATCTGTCTCGCTCATGTCTGCGGTAGGCTTGCTTAGCATAGGGGGTCTAGCCTTAGGACCCTTACTGGATACAGACGCCCCAGGCAGGAATCGAACTTGCGATCCTCTGTTCCAAAGGCGTGTAGTCTAACCACTACGCTATCCATATATATATATATATAAATTGGCCATTCTTGCTAGTATACATACTCATTCTCCTAATACTTAATACTTTTGAAGTAAGAAGAACCCATATGGTGTAACTCAAACACCTTTTAAATCATTCGGTAAGCTTGATTATGTGTGAGGATGGAGCTAATGATTTCATTTTCATGATGATGAATTCAAATAATTACAAATGCTACCAGTGTTTTTCTTTCTTTCTTCTAAATCTTAAAATCATTCAAATACTCACAGACTCATAAAAAAATGTATAAATATTAATTATTATTTACTTACTGCATAAAACACACAGTAGATGATCAGTATGGTCAAAGGAAGGCAGACACACATGTTGATCCACATCATCACTTCAAGGACATAACGCTCTTCTTGATCATTTTCTATGATGGGGTTGTTGTATATGAATCTAAGAGGACCTCTTCCTCTGTAAAACACTTTATGGCATAGCAAGTAAAGGAAAACACAGCAGAGTATTAGTGTAATTATTTAGACATGAAATTATTAATGACATTAGTTAAGAAGAAGCAACTTCTGCTTAGCTGAAAGTAAAAACATGAAAGAGCCTCAACTTGTGCCGACAGGGACACGTCTCTAAAATAAAGCTGAGATGAAGAAAAACCGGCTTAAAACCAGTTTGATAGCACTTGATTGAAACTTAACTGATTTTGGTCAGATTTTGTTAGATGTACAGAACTGTCTATAAAAATTTTATTTGCACAAATTTAAATTTAAACATGTTGTTATGTTATTAAATCTATGATTGTGAATAAAATTTATTCAGAAATTCCTCAAAAAATGTTCCAACACACCAAAAACAGTAAAAACCCCCCAAAAATCCAACTTTGCAGGTTTTTTTAAAAATTTTTTGTAAACTCCTTAAAGGCTTAACTTTGAACATTCATTGGAGTCTAATATGTATGTGTACTGAATGAACTGGATGCATTCTATGGGTAACTCTTTTGTTATTTTGTGTTCACCAGGATCACCTGTTGTATTTACTGCTATTTTATATAAAGATGTGAACACAAATGACTGATCTGTCATCAGGTCTCCATCAAATAATATAAAATAAACTTAAGACATTACCAGCACACACATTTACATTAGCTACACTGAAACAGAAGTGCACGACAAGAACAAAGGAAAAGAAGTTAGTACCACAACTTCAGTAGTTATTCAGCTGTTCTAGTTATGAGTCAGTTTCTTCATAACTATCCTCGTTTTCATGTAGAGAAAATATGAATAAGTGTAAACTTTGGCCTTACTTGTCTCAGGGCTGCTTCCAGCTGAACCAGTGGGTAAAATCTGTAATGTGATGAGTTTGTCTTAAACAAGGAAGCTGTGGTGACCTACTTTACAAACCTCGTACTCACAGCAGCCCACGAACATGAAGCCAGCAGCAGTCAGCCAAACTAATAAACACAAATCATGATTTTGTTGTGAACATTCTCCAGTACTGCTGTTGCTAAAAGTAACACAGCCATTAGGAACCGAAAATAACATAAAGGAAAAATAACCTTTGTTACATAAAAGGTTTTTATCTCTGATGTTGATTATTTGGCATGTTTTCACAGGATTTTGAGTCATCCTTCATTTCTTGATATTTTTATTGGCAAATAGAAAAAGCTGGAGTGATTTATTACAAACATGTAGAAAACATACATTAGCTACATACAAAAACAGCAAGCACAGGAAAGCAGTGAGTTTATTTACAGTGGACGTAGCTGTTTAACTAAAACTGTCTTCAGGTAGTGGGTCTGTTGGTGAATGCAAGTCTCTGGGATTTAATCCACACAGACACAGAAATTTGCTCACTAATCTCTCTCACACATGAACACCACTGCAGGGAAGCATCCAGGCTTTTGCACAGTGAGATTAACAATTTTCTGAGATGCAACAGACTGACCAGACAGAGAGGTGCACTAACACTGGCAGTGCACCACTCAGGCAAAGAATGAAGGTTTGCTTCCAGCTTAAGTAGGCTGCCAGCAGACTGGGTGATGACCACCAGGTGAGCTTGATTATCCCAGGTGTGCCAGGAGGTGGGCGGATATCCAGGAAGACCCCACCACTGAAAGGTGGTTATCCAGAGACACACACCATGAGCGAATGAGAGGAAGAGAAAGAGCCCAAGGATGGAGCGAGACAGAGAGTACTGGCAGAAACGCAGAGGAGTACTGGAGATCCATGAGAGTACATAAGGCAAAAACAGAGTCTGCACAATTCTAATAATTTTGAAAGGCTCTATTTAATGTCATCACCTTTATTCAGAATATTTCTGTACCAAAAATTTTGAATTTGGACTCATCACTCCATCTGACCACTGATTTTCAGTCTAGTTCTTGTGTAATTTGGAATAGCCCAGCCGTTTATCCCTGTTTGCCTTCTTTAAGAAAGGCTTCTTCACAGTCATTCTCCCACTGAGACTTCTCACGCAAAACTCGAAACTGTTACACAAACCTGTCGCGGAAAAGATAGAAACAACTCCTTACAGGCGTTTGCTCTCTCAGGCTCAGCAGGAACAAATAAACAAAGAGTAGAAAAAACAACAGTTTAGCTTTAAGGCTGTTTTTAGTGGAAAAGAACTACGGCAAGTCTGCTGGTACAAAAAACACAGCCAAATTATCATACCTGCCTTAAAGGGGCAGCACAATGCTATGTACAATGCAGTTCATAGGGCAAACAGAGTTTCTAATGAGCTGGAAAGGCAACATTTGGTGTCACCACCTTTATTCTTAGGACTGTTGGAACTCTTTTGGGCAAAATCTTTTGCTGTTTCTTTAAGTAATCTTCAGAAGTTTTACTCCAGAGATCTTGGATTACATATCAAAGCCCTTTCTTGGTTGCTGTGTTTTTTTCCTATTTCTTTGTCACACTGCTTCAATAATATTGAGGTCTGGAGTCTGCAGAGGTCCGTCCATGACTCTGTGTGATTTTCTGTTCATACTTTCATCTCATTGGCAGTGTGTTTGGGATCATTGTCATGCAAAAAAACAAACAAACAAACCCACTGATGACAGTTCAATCCCCCAAATTTTAATTCAGATTCAGAGCTGTTGCCACTGATATTCATAACATTTCTTGTTTAACTGCAGAAGCCTAGCCTGTATCCCTAATAAAGAACGGCTTCTTCACATCCATCCTCCCACTGAGACCATTTCTGATGAGGGATCAGTGAACAGGAGATGGATTGAGACAGATGCATGTGTAAAAGCTCTGTGTCAGGCCTTTGGTGTATTTTTCCTGTTTCTTAAGGACATGACAGATCTTTTTCATGACAAGGAGCTACTCCATCCTTCTTATACAGTTAATTATCATAATCTTCAGTGGTGTGAAGGTCCAGCTGATGGCTTATTCAAGAAGTCACAACCACAGACTTGTGTAGAAAATCAAAACAAGCATATAAGCAGGTATTCTAGTATCATTAGATAAATCTTCTACACAATAAGAATTAGGTTACTCATTAAGTCTGCTGCAATACCGACACATGGAGTCTATTTATTTTGATTTTTAGTGAACACAAACTAAAACTATTTGGTTATATGAAAGCAAATGTGATTTCGTGAAATAGTCAATGATTGTTATTTAATTTTTTATATTTATTGCAGAAACTATCCATCTTTGTACAGTATAGGTGATAATTAGTGACAGCACATTTTCTTACCTTTCACTTGTGCTTACAGCACCAGACCAGACGGCTGATTCAGACAAGTACAGAATCTGCTAACAAAACTTGAAATACTGGTAGTTTCATAGATGTAATTATTAGCACTAAAACATTTTTATCTTCCACATCTCATATTTCCTTGTATACTGAACAGAGTTTGCTGCCAGGGTTGGAGGAAGAAAACATGGGACAGAGTGTCCTTTTTTCTCTCCGTTACATAGAAATACTCACTAGAGCAGCAGTTGTGAATTGAATCGATCCACAAATGGAAATAATCTGAAACAAATGGAGCATATACAGATTTAGCCTAACTTTTTGAAGTCATGTTTTTAACTTCATGAGCTCCTTACAAACCTATTCTTCCTGTTTACACCACATTAAAACCCACAGACACAGCAGTAGCTGAAGTGGCAGCAAATGCCTGATTGATGACATAGTTTTTTTTAAAGATTGTTATCTTCAGTAGGAAAGTGTGGCCTCTGAGATGTGAAACAGAAATAGGATATGAAAGCCTAAAAATTACACCAGTTTTCTCACGTCTAAGCAGACGACTGCTTCTCACCAGCAGTAGAAAAAAGTGATACAAAGCAGAAATCAAATTATGCAAAACATTAAAAAAACAGGTACTCTAGTTCCTATTGTTAAAATATATGAGACGTTTCATACACATTTCATACACAATCATTTTGTATTTTGGCTCAGAAAATTATGAAGAACTGTGATATTTCCTTGAAGTGATGCTGTGACTTTTTGTCAATAGTTAAAGAATTACACATTTTACAAAGAGCAGTATTAATGATTTATAGAACGTAATTTCCAAACACATTACTGACCTTAGTTTTTAGACCTAAATATTTCTTCACATGGGCACTTAACCTCTTAGGACCTGCTGTCCACATATGTGGACATCACATTTTGGGATGTCTAGACCAAAATACAAAATTTTACTCTACAAGGGCCTGATAACCACTTATAAGGACAATATACTGCAAATGTTCCATTGAAGTTTAAAACAAATGTCCTCATATGTTGATCTTATTTTTGTCAGAGATAAAATCAGGTAAAAAAAAAACAAAATCTGTAAATTCTTTGTTTTTATATTCATCAGGTCCCAAACAGCTCAAATAGCAAAGAGAATTTAAAAATGCTGCCATGAAAGAGTTTGGGTCTTAGGAGGTTAAACTGAAGGAAGAAACCCGATGATGAGAGGTGAGTGCTTCAGTTGTCACGGTCCTGGGTCTTATGACCCAGTGTTTTGAGTATGAGTTCATTTTGATGTTTATAGTTTATGTTAAGCCCTTCAGGTTTTCTAAGTTCATTTGTTACCATGTCTAGGTGATTTTAGTTCTTATTAATTCCCCCTCATGTTTCCAACCCATATTAAGTCTCCCCTGCTCTTCATGTGTTTCATGTCTGTGTCTTACGTTGTCAAGTTCTGGTTGTCATGTCTGCGTTTCATTATGCTTCCTGTTTTATTTTGGAAGGAGTCGTGTGTTCTTGGTTCTTTGTATTTAGCTTCACTGCTCCTGTCATTAGGTTCATGTTAGTCAGCTGTTTCCTCATGTGTCTCCACTTCCCCTGATCACCTCATGTGTGTATTTAAGTCCTTTGTTTTCTGCATGCCATTGTCGGGTCGTCTGTTTACCTCACCTCAGTCATAGGTCTAGTTGTCGTCTGTTATTTCCACGTTAGTCATAGTTATAGTTTTTGGTCGCAGTACCGTCTAGTATTTTGTTTCTTAGTGTCTTGTCAGTTTACTTTGGTTTCCTGGTTTACTTCTGCCGTCATCTAATAAAGGATCACTTTTTCTGTTCAAACTTCAACTCCTCGTCCTCATCTGCTTTTGGGTCCTGTTTTCTTTACACACCGGCGCACCCCGCCGTGACATCAGTTTGTCACAAAGTGGAATGAATGTGATTGGTTAGACAGGTGTTCTTGCTCTGTGTTCTGTTTGTTGCGTTTCCATCAGCGTCAGAGACTCAGCAGCAGATTAGAATCAAATATCATAACATTTATACATTTAATAAATACATGCATGTTCTTGCGACAATGCAACTGTCAATGGAAAATTGTATTTAGTAGTCAGTATAATCTTTTAGTGATATAAGTTTGCATATGATAGAATACTGCATGTAGTTATTTGTATTAGGAAATATTCAGCCATGTATACTTAGAGGCATATAATCAATTGTGTGTGATCTCTAACAGGCTGCAGGCTTGGTGTGCACTCCAGGAATGCACCCCCACGTCCTGGGAGCATGAGAGTTCGTACCTTGTTTTATTGTTTTATTGTTTTAACGTAGCTACGTCTGTTCTAGTCTAAGTGTTTTAACTGCTGGACTTCCTCACAGTGTTATCTAGGGTGAACCATCTAGGGTGAGGGGGAGATTACCCTCTTCCTGACCAAGGATGTACCTTTTGTGCTTTCATGTTATATGACCCTTTGATCAGCAACACACACACACACGTACACCTCCACATTCCAATGTAAAGAACAAACGCTCACTGAAGTATAAATAAAGACCGGGGCAGTTTCTTAGCGCGAGTCTCAGTCTGGAGGCTGCCCTTGCTAGCAAGAAGTTCTGTGTGTTTCTCCTCTCTGAGTCTTTACTGAAGAAGTGTTTTAGAACATTTTCCTTAACAGCGACGCACTGTTTGTTCTTCATTCAGTGATTTTAGTACAGCAGGCTTCACATGGTGCACATATAAAACATATTTCTCCTGAACAGAGCCGCTTGCTGTGAAAACGTGGAGCTTCCAGCTGATTTTAAACCTGAACGATCAAACCTGCTCCGACAGTTTGAGTTTTTCTTCTCTCAGCTGTCCTGCTGGAAAACTATCAGCACAGCTGATGAACGACCGTTTTTTAGTTTCAGAGATATGAGGGATATTTCCCAAAATCTGACCTGCATCGATCCTCCACTCAGTGTCCGTTGTTACCATGGTTACTGCACACGCTGTGTGAATTAAACAGCTGACACTGCGGTAACTCCCGGCGAGTGTTTACGTTTTCATTACAAAAGAATTATCTGACTTGACTTAAGTTAACTTGGATAACTTAAGTTAGGGAGTATCAGAACTAACGTCAACGTGAGCTGTTTCCTCGGAAATCTCGACTCGTGTTGACGTTCGAACGACAAACTGGTAAGAACTGCACATCACTACACTGAAATATACAGGCTATTACTGAAATACACACGCTATGTTATAAACTCTAGTGGTACTATTAACATGTTTAGTTATAAAGGACACCTTCTTGCCTTTAGTCTTATTCATGAGCATTATTAATTGTCTTCTAACACCCAGAAGTCAGCACAATGTGTTTCATAGTTTCTAACAAGCATTTTACATCTCAACGTAACATGATCGAAACACCGACATCTGCTTATTGAACAAAAACAAAAAACAAAAGAACACAAATCAGATGTGAATTTGATTTTTTTTTTCTAATTTTAATTAACTCCAAAAATTCTAATAGACAGCTGAGCTCAGAATAGAATAATCATCTCTGGACAGGCTGGAGGCTTTCAATATCCACCTACTGTACAACTATGTGCTGAAACTTTAATCTGAGCCAAACTGATTTTCTTAGGAGCAAATAAAATAGTGCTATTTAACGAAGCCACTGATGTCTCAGCGGACGCAGTATTTTAACCCAGCCACGCGTGACGGACACTCGCGCTCATACCAGGTCAGAGCACCGACGGAGCTGCGTTGCATAAGCCGCTGATCATATGAGTCTGATTACTGCTTTGGCAGGTCTCCTTTTAAAGTGGACATGAAAATCATTTATACCCTGCTTTCAAAATCTGACATATTACTGTGTTGTTTAATAAATAAGTGTTTACTACTTTAAGAACTTTTCTGCCATCGTGTGCCAGTCCAGAGTGTAACGTCACAGGGTGTTCCCTGGCTGTGCTGCCTTCCTGCTGTAATATTCAGGATTGTAAAGCACACGAGAAATGAGGACTGTGTGGAAGAGAGAAAGTGTTAAATCCATGTGAGAGCAGTGCTCCATAGCAAGGGTGTAGATTTGGTTTCGGCGTTGGTGGGGACCGAAGCCTGCCCTGTTTCTTTTTTTTTTCCTTTTTGTTTTTGCTTCTTGATAAAAAGAGGAGAAACATACTTGCCTACATATGCTATTCTACGTGCTTTTAAACCATTTAAAATCACAATTCATAGTTCTATATGTGAATTATATAATGTTAAATTACTATTAAACAAATGACTGCCTAAGTATTTTAGGCTTTAGTTTACTTCAGCCATATTCCATATAAATCAGGTATCATACAAAAATAAAAATAGCTTCAAATACAGTCATGACAATAAAAGAATATGACTTTAAGGACTTAACAACATTACTTCAGTTATAGTACACCAACATCTCTGACACATTAGCACTAAGGGAACACTGAATGACCTGCTGGTTTTTGTCCATAAAACTACTGATGTAAGATGACCACAAAGTAAAAGATCTCTCAGCAAAATTATGCAACATTTTAGGCACTATTGCCCCGATCAACTCAGTGAGCTGGGATTTTTTATTCTAAACATGGACTACTGTTACAGCAACAGACATGGACTACATGCCCCACACAACAAATCTACACCCTTGCTCCATAGCGTAAATTAGCCTTTAAACATGTAGTATTTCATGTCCAATTTAAGCTCTTGGTCCAACACCTCCTCTGAAATGTGTTCATTCACAATCATTTTAAACTTAACACTTGCAACTGTAGGATGTTGTGGTGTGAGGGGGTTTTGTTTTTTTTACAAAATCTTTTCTTTCACTGATATAACAGTAAAGGTTGTGAGAAAACTGAATTCACAGACACTTCAGTTTTTTTCCTACAAACTTTATTAACCAAAACACACACAAAAGAATTCAAAACTTGGCTGGGATCCACGAGGGCAGAAGATCTACTCTTGTGTTTGACTCACGTGTGCTCACTCAGTTATTTGACAATAATGGCTGATTGTAAGCAGTGTTGGTCAAGTTACTTGAAAAAAGTAATCAGTAACTAATTACTGATTACTTCCCCAAAAAAGTAATCCCGTTACTTTACTGATTACTTATTTTCAAAAGTAATTAATTACTTAGTTACTTTTTAAAAACACGATTTACAACCTGAAGAGGTGATAAAATGATAGATCTTTCAGCCCAATTCTACTTTTTCTACATAATCCATCATACAAAATGTAATCAAATGGAAAAGTCCCTTTTTAAAACTTGTTTTATTAGTTTTAATCTTTTAACTTTATGCATCAAGCAAAAATGTAATTATATGCAACATTCTCTGACTGGAAGAAATTTGTTTAATATTTAAACCTTTTTTCTGCACATTCCAGCACATAAATTTATTTTTTTTGTGTGTTTACACTCAGTCTTTAAATAGATGCAAGTAAAACACAGCAGAAAATAAATAAAGTCAAAGACTGAGCGGTCCTTTTGCTCTATTTTCACCTGTAAAGCAGGAGCAGGGTAGGCGGAGGTTTACCCTGGTGCAGGTGTGCCGCAGCGGTCAGTGGAAGGATATGGCAGTTTCTCTGTGAATTTCCCATTACGTGGTTGCGCACTCGGTGCTTGCTTGGAAGTTTAGGGTTTTTTTCGCTGTAAAAAGAAGTTTTCTTCCCACGCACAACGGACACTAATGTTTTTGTCACTTTTTATGGAATCAAACTCAAAGTAAGGTCAGTACTTCCATGCTTTAAACGCTGCACGCTCATACTCTCTCCAGTACTCGATATATGATCCATTGTTGATCTGCACACAGCTGTTGTCACAAATGCAGGTTTTTTATTTCTTGTATAATAATTCTTCATAATGAAACATGAAAGATATCATTTGAAATACACTACTGCTTAGTTTAAATTTCCAAAACACATCCAGTTTTTGTACAAACAATCTGTGTCGGGTCAGCATCGTCCATATCAGCTTGAGTTTTATTTGGTATCAGATCAGAAAGGAATTTAGTATTGCGCCAACAATAAAGCTTTAATTCCCAAACTTTTGGGATAAAGTATTTCTTATTCTTTATTGTATTTTCCTATTTAAGCTTGTGAATGGTTTCTTATTCCTTGTCCTTAACGTGTTATTAACATGCAGAACGTTATAAATACTTTTATCCTGTAGAGAGAGACAAATATCACTGTTACAGTGTGTTCATCTCCCTTCTTGACAGAGTAGCTGTCACAAAGTAAAGTTCCTTAGAAGGAAACGGGAGACTGAAAAGTTTTAAGTAGGCAGAGTATGGCTAACTGGCATTTTATGATGATATATTAATAAAGAATTTCAAACATGCAGCAAATCTGCCAAGAAGAAGAAGTGTCCACACACTTTAATAATAGCAGTCCATTTCTTTAAACCACTTTCTTATTCTGAGAGTATTGCAAACAAATACTCACTTAGTGCTCTGCATTAGGATGTCTCTCCTTACTTTGTACCTGTGACTGTTTTGGAATTATTCCTCTTATTGTTTCAGGTCAGTCATCCTGTGTTTTGCCTTGAGCTTTTAAATACCACAAATAGCAATAGGTAAATATTTGAAAAGTCATCAATCTGACCTGGGTCCTGGAGAAAATTGCGACCCAGATAAGGGCTCTAGCATGAGTAGTGGTCAAAAGAAAGCAAAAAAGGTATACTGGGGACAAACTGAGCCAATTCTGCTAAGCCTGGTGCATAGAGCAAAACTATCAATATGCTATTTGTAACATTTTTGTGTGGTGGTGTGCCGTGTGATCTTTTGAATGTGAAATATGTGCCCTGGCTCCAAAAGCCAGGAAACATTGGTTTATGTCATGTGATCATGAGTGTGATGTCACAGTGTATTTTCTCGTTTAAAGCAACTTTGAATATTTTAGTGATTTGTTCAAAAAAAGAAAAAGAAGAATGGCTACCGAAAAACAAACCCAATACAAGAACATGTATCACAGGATCAAAGCCATTAAAGAACAGTAATATGCTGCGCAACTCCAAATTTACGAGGTCAGCACTGAGCTCCACAGCCCTGATTATATGGAGGACAAATATTTCGTAATGAGGGCAGAGGAAGTGAATGCAAGAGCAAAATGTGTTTCTCTTCAAAAGGAATTAAACAAACTCTTGGACGTAGCCCAAAATCATAAATCTAACGCTGAAATAAGAAGGAAGAAAAGAAAAGCTGTTGAAGCGTCTCAGAAAACGGTCAAAGACAACAGCGGGCCAGAAGTTAATGTGACCATTAAAGAAGAGAATGAAAGTGTCACACAAGAGCATGTGGCCCTCAAGAAGGAACTTCAAGATCTGCAGGCATCAGTTATAAATAAAGCAGCCTTAGAGAAGAACTGTGAGGCGCTAAAAAATGTACAGAAGAGATGAAGGCGCAAAACAGTGCACTGCAACAGCAAATCCGGAGATTGAAAAAGGAACGCGAGCACATAAGCAATTTGGTTCAGGTCTACGAGTCTGAAAAACAACAACATGTCGCTGTTAAAAGGGAAAATCAGAAGTTGATGAAAGACATCGAGAAGATACTTACAGACGTTCTACAGGCCAGATCATCCCTCAAAGAAACTTACAAAAATAACCATGATCTCAGGAAACTGTTCTCTGAAAATGGAGAAAAACTGGCACAAATGAGCAAAATGAAAAAAGAAAACAAGGAATTAAAAGCTCAAATAAGTGGGCTAAATGATCGTGTAGAAATGAGAAAAGCTTTAAAAAAAACTAGAAAAGGAAGAAAAAGCCCTCCAGGGGCACAAAAAAAGTATTTTTAAAAGGCGTGCTGATGTCTCCAAACAGGTGTTTACTGAAGAAGACTGGAGTAAAAAAATATAGCATACTAAAGGAACAGGTAGAAGTCTTGAAGAAAGAAAATAACGAGATAACTACAGAAATTGAAAGACTGAATGGAGAAATAGACAGTCGAAAGGCTATTAAGGCAAATTATAAGGCTCTGGAAGCAGAGAAAAAGTCTCTTACCAGCCAAGGTACCACTCTGCAGAAAGAGCTTGAGGGGCTGCGGCCAAAGCTGGTTAAGGAACAGGCTTTGCGTCAGCAGAATAGTGAACTTAGAGCAGAAAATGAGAAAGGAAAAGGCTCTGCAAGAGAAAGTCGCAGCAATGAGAGCGAAAAAAGAGAATGTATGCAGACAACAAGACGCTCTAAAAACAGAACTCAGTGATTTCACAGATTCAACAAGGTCAGACTTTGAAAGCTCAGTCACAGAAAGCACCAGATTGTCAGTTAGGAGAAGATAGTTTAAATTTTAAACTTCATACAAGAAGGTTAGAATGTGAGTCCACCACTGTGTGAAGTCTGACTTTATGGTGTTGAACTGGCTTTACTCCAGGGGCCTTATTTCAGCTCTAATCTCAAAAATAATATTAAACTGGCACTTTATCCAAATTACAGTTAAACAAAACCCAACCAGTCCTGGCGGATGGCTGCCCCAAGAGGAGCCTGGTTCTGCCGGAGGTTTCTTCCTGCTAAAAGGGAGTTTTTCCTCCCCAAGTGCTTGCTCACAGGGGATCATTTGATTGTTGGGTTTTGTTTTTTCTTTTTTGTTTTGTCTTTGTTTCTCTTTTTTGTTTCAATTTTTTTCTGTTTTTAGTTTTATTTGTCTTTGTTTCTGTTTTTTTGTTTCGTTTGTCTTTGTTTCAGTTTTGTTTTGTTTGTCTTTGTTTCAGTTTTTTGTTTTATTTGTCTTTGTTTCTTTTTTTTCTTTTATGTTTTGTTTTTTGCCTTTTATTAATATTGCCGGTTTGATCCAATTAATCCAAATACATAGGGTTAACTAATAAAAACCAAAATCAATAATCAATGAACAAACTGTCTCTTGTAAATGTGTTTTTAGTTTTCCATTTCAAAATGCTTCCTGTTAGACATGCTGTCTTTGGTACCTATTGTATTAGGGGAAAAAGTAGGCATATTTCCATAAATTAGGTATTGAAAAAATAACAATGTTAATGCAGTGGGCCCCAGTCCCAATAACTCTTAAAGTTTCTTTGTTGACTCTGTTATGTGGTTAAAATCAAGAGAGAGTTGAGGATTAGAATTCCCAAAGACACAAGTAACATTAGAAATAAAGATCAGACGTCCCCTGTAGTTAGATTGTGTTTCATACAAAATTAAGTGGGTTTTTTTCTTGCACAGACACCATCACAGATATCATTGCTGTGAGCTTGCGGGATAAGGTCCATGTGGTATTTTACAAAGGCTTATGCCCACATGTGCTTAGTAAAGCCAGGTGCTGAAAGACATCCATTGTTTTCTTACTGCTTTATAATACTAAACATTTTATATATGTAATCGTGAGAACTGAAGCTTCTATTGAATTTGAATTTGAAGTTGAACATCGTGGCTTTTTGTCATGGTCCTGTATCTTCAAAACAGTTTTTGAGTTTGTTATGGACGCGTTATTTGTTCTTTTTCTTTGGAAATTTGAGATAACTTGTGTTCTAGTTGTGTATTTTCCACATGAGTTAATCTTGAACTCAGTTTTTGTTAGTGTCTCTCTGTGTTTCGTCCCTTTTTCTACCCTTTCTGTCATGTCTCAATGTCTGTTTATCCCGAGTTGCAGTTGGAAATTTACATGTCTTAGTGTGAGTCTCAGTGAGTATGGAGGGCCAGGCGTGCTAAAATTAAACAAATTACTTAAATGCGCTATTGAATACTTAATTAACATTTTCATGTGGCTACGCTTTCGGTGAGCATTTTCCCAACACAACAACGGACATGTGGAAACTAACTAAACTAAACTATACATTATGAAAAGCCCCGTTTGTGTGTCACCAAATACACTTTGGATATTTGTGGTTTCATGTTAGATATCCGGTCAGTTTGCCAAGATAGAGCCTATTTGCCAAAATCTTTGATGATTTTGGAGATGTCTGCCCAGCCCAGTATCTCAGTAAAGGGTGTGACAGACCCGCTTGCCTTGCAAGAGGTCAAGCTCTTGTTCAGCTAACACACACAACTTGCATAACCCCCGCTGACTGTCCCCTCTCAGAGGCTGAACACCAACTTCATTTACTGAGATAATATCTATCGGGTGTTTATTTCCTGTGTCATGCTTGTTGTGGACTTTACAAGGACAAACTGATAAGAACTGTAAATTGCGATACGGAAATATATGAGCTCTTACTGAAATGCACGTGCTGTATTAAAACTATGATACAAATCTGGAAGTGCTGCTACCTGTAGCAGTATGATTTTCTCACCCAATAAAGGAATATTTAATATATCAGTCTACTCTTCATTCTATCAGAAACAGTTATCACAGCTCGTACATTTTCTTTTTACACATATATGTAAGCATTGAGCCAAATGTAAGAATGGCAACAAATTAAGAGCGGCCTCCCATGGACGAACGTGATAGAGCCTGCCTGAAACTAGGAAAAAAATTGAAACGGGAGTGGCATTCAGGGAGGGAAACGTGGGTGTACGGGGTGCGGGAGCCAACCCTGATGCGCGGCCTGTGAAATGCGACCCAGGAGTACTCTGGGACCCCCGGGGTCTGGAGCTGGCCCGAAGGGGAGCACAAGGGTTAAACCCCTCTGGGCTACCTGGAGCCATTTTTCATCCACAGCGTTTTTTAATTTCAAGCCATTTTCACTGTGTTGAATAGAATATAGCCAAACTTTCCACACATTTTTTTTTAACTTTAGAATTCCAGTCTGAGTTCATTAGATTAGCTTAAAGTGGCTAAGCTACAAACTTCCATCCACTTGAGATGCTAGAGCCAAAAAACGCCCCATTGAAACCCATTATAAACGCTATTTTTCACTGCCCAATCATTACCATCAAATTAAATGTCATCTTTCCACTTTCACTCAGTCTTTGAAGTAGGGGCCTTAGAATTGTAATTTTTTTTATTTGTCCACCAGGTGGCGCTCTTGTTTCATATTTCACCATTGAACGAACTCCAGCCAAAAAAAGTCAGATTTTGAGCGTCTCTTTCTGCTTTAGAAAGTGAAAAAAGAATGGTGTTCTGTGTCACTATCAATGACCTTTATATTTACAAAAAAATAAAGGTCCTTTTGCCTAAAAGAAGAGAAAAAGATCTGTCTGTGTCTGCTTCTAACTTTAGATAAAAGTATGTTTATGTCTAAAATCAGAAGCCTTCCCTCTTTGAAATCCACCCCGCAATGCAAACAAATCTAACATGAAAACAAGAACAAAAAACAAATTAGACTTTATTTTGTCTTCAAGCTTAGCTTGTTTATGCAGGTGCACTGCAGCAGAGGTTATAAGAATAAGCCGTAGCGCGGGAGTAGGCATTTTCACGATGGCACGGTATTACAGGACCGAGGAAGTAGTGGACATTCTGATGCGCTCCGACAGCGAGGATCTTTCCTCTTCACCCGCCCAGAGTGACTCTGATTCCGGGGATGACACGGAGTCGTCGTCTCTCCACACCGATCAGCAGGAGTCATCTTCTGATTTTTCTACTGGAGATGAGAACGAGGGGGAGACGCACGAGGAAGCAGTGGCGTGGACTGCCAAAAATGGAGAGAAATGGTCCCCGACAAACACCGAGACGCTGCGCTACGTCGCAGCACCCACGGGGCTTATTCCGGGACCAACCCACTAAGCCGTCGCCCGAATTTCAGACCCACTCTCCAGCTTCAGGTTGTTCCTAACCGATGAGATTATACAGCATATCGTTTCAATGACAAACCTTCATGGCAGACGGGCAATCTCAGAATGGAGCGATTTGGACAGCGACGAAATGCTGGCTTATGTGGGGCTGCTCATTTTGGCCGATGTATACCGGTCAAAACACAAGTCAATCAAAAGCCTTTGGAGTGAGAAAACGGGATGTTCCGGGACGCGATGTCCCAGAAAAGATTTTCGCACATTTGCAGGGCCCTCAGATTTGACGACAAGCTCTCCCGACCTGGACGCCGTACCGACAAATTGGCTCCCTTTCGGCAGGTATGGGACATGTGGGCACACCGCCTGCCGATGTTGTTTAGTCCAGACCGGGACCTTAAGGTGCGGTTTCCGCCAGTACATCCCCAAAAAGCCTGCTAAATACGGCATAAAGATCTGGGCAGCCTGCGACGTCAAGACATCTTACGCCTGGCGGCTGCAGGTTTACACCGGGAGAGCAGTGGGCGAACCAGCCGAAGTAAATCAGGGGATGAGGGTCGTCCTGCAGATGACGGACGGGCTCCAGGGACACGTCGTGACATGCGACAACTTTTTTACCTCATTTGAACTGGCAGAGGAACTCCTCAAGAATAAAATGGCTCTGGTCGGCACAATTCGCCGGAACAAAACAGAAATTCCACCCGTTTTGCGCCAGACGAGAGGGAGAGCTGTCTATGCCTCCACCTTTGCCTTTTCATTGAAACACACCCTAGTGTCCTACATTCCTCGACGGGGCAGAAATGTGCTTTTGTTGAGCACCAAACATCGCAGGCCGGAGGTCAGCAATGGACAAAGAAAAAAGCCGGTGATCATTGACGACTACAATCGATGCAAAGGAGGTATCGACAACCTTGATAAGGTGGGTGTCATTACGCATCAGTTACGCACACCTTTATTCATTTTTGCTCATATATTCTTGTGTAAAATATACAGAGGTTTTATGTTGTTGTTGTTTTGTTAGGTTGTCGGCACCTACTCCTGCAGGAGACGGACCAATCGATGGCCAATGGCCCTCTTTCATAACGTCATAGACGTCTCCCTCTACAACGCCTTCGTGCTGTGGACCTCCGTAGATCAGGCCTGGCATCAGCAGAAGTCACACAGGAGGAGGCTGTTCATAGAAGAGGTGGGAGAAAGCCTGATCAAGCCTCATTTGTCAAAAAGAGAGCGCCTTCCCCGCTCATTAGCCGCTGCTGAATTAGTCAGAGATGCGCAGGATGGTGCTGCTGCAGGCCCCTCTGGAGTGACAGATCCCAAGGGCAGGAAGTCCTGTGAGGTCTGTTTTGAGAAAAGGAGGCGAGTCGGAAACACCTGCAGCAAATGTGGAAAGTTCACCTGCCGAGCCCACAGCAAATTTGTCTGCAGCAACTGCTCTACCTGAGCAAGACATTTACCCCCCCGGCCACACACAGCCCCCCCCACCCTCTCACTAGCTCTCTCTTTCTCTCTCATACATTTCCCCATTCCCAACAACAATATACATGTTCTTGTTCATCGTTGAAAAAATAAATGTTTATTTGGTTCAAACTGATCTTGAATTTTTATTTACATAATGCTTTTTATTTTATTAGAAGGCAACAAGGTAATATGCATTTAACAGGGCAAGAGTGAAAAACCGTTCTCCTGCAGAAAAACTAACGGCCGATCAAAATGAATGTCAGTGGTAATCTTTGGACCATCCAAAGGCCTAATTATAATTACAATAAAATATTACTTCAAATGTATTTTATGGAAAATATTCAAGTTTTTTGTTTTTTTCGCCAAAAAAAGCCATGCGCTCATGTGACAAAACCGGGATATAAAGGATTAAAATCCGCGAAATGTAATTAAAACTTTACATGAATATTTCAAGGAGAAGTAGGTCTAAAAGATTGGCTAATTTAAAGTGGAATTTTTTTTTAATATATAATCTTTTTATAGCACTTTTTATGGCGTGGTCGATTTTTGGCTGTAGGGCGTCGAAAGGGAGTCTTTTTTTACATGAGCTCCTGCAGAAAAACCAACGGCCGATCAAAATGAATGTCAGTGGTAATTTTTAGACCATCTAAAGGCCTAATTATAATTACAATAAAATATAACTTTCAAATGTATTTTATGGAAAATATTAAATTTTTTCGTTTTTTTCGCCAAAAAAAGCCGTGCGCTCATGTGACAAAACCGGGATATAAAGGGTTAAAATCCGCGAAATGTAATTAAAACTTTATATGAATATTTCAAGGAGAAGTAGGTCTAAAAGATTGGCTAATTTAAAGTGGAAAAAAATATTAATATATGATATTTTTATAGCACTTTTTATGGCGTGGTCGATATTTGGCTCTAGGGCGTCGAAAGGGAGTCGTTTTCTAAGGCGCTCCAAGTTAAGTCATACAGAATAGATATCAGAGCCTTAAACAGGCTGACTTCTACTATTTGGGTCAAATTGGGCACAAAGTATACAAACACATAACCAGTGTTGGGTAAGTTGCTTTAAAAAAGTAATTAATTACTAATTACTTAGTCAATATTGTATTTAAAATACTAATTACTGTGTCAAAAAAGTAACTTAATTACTACATAAGTATTTACTTATGTAGTCGTTTGGTACCGGGCCGTGAGAGTTGAGGCTCAGGTATGAAATGTATAGTTTTCAGGGTTTTTATCGGTTCTGAGCGTGATTTTGTTATCGTTTTTATCGTTAACTCGGTTTTCCTGGGTCTTTTCATGTGTGTTATGAATAAATCTTCTTTTTTACGGTACCGGTACTAGTTTTATTTTGTTGTATTTATCCGCAACACCTTAAAGGCCGGTCTGTGAAAATATTGTTGGGCATGAACCGGTCCGTGGCGCGAAAAAGGTTGGGGACCGCTGCTTTAAATAATAGATACATTTTTTAAAAGACAGACACTCTACAGTACGCAGCGGTAGCATCTGTTCCACAATGTAGCCTAAGCCTGCAGTCATTTTTTAAGCTCACCTTCAGACGCTTTCTGTGCTGCTGAAGTAAAATCACGTTTTGATAAATCACGTGATATTCAGGACTGCAAACAGAGCAGCATTCACTGAGCTTGTTGCGTTTGTGGATATGTGACTGACTTTAATTATCCATTAAATCATCACATTCTCTGTAAGATTAAGGTCAACTATTGAACGTCTTATATTTTAAAGTAAAGTCTTTAAAACCAAGTTAACGCTGAAAGTGCAAACACCGCTAATGTCACATGACTTTACGGACATGTGGCCAACAGTAATGTTTTAATGTTCTTCATTATTAAACATTTGCACATAAATAAGTGACATAATATTCAGTACTTACTTTTAAAAGTTTACTCTTTGGCCGCTCCGCTTTCACCGTTTTTTTCGGCAAAATTATCCACACCCACCGCCGCGCTATGAAGTCTGAGATATGTTGGGCCATGAAGTCTACACCACCACATCTTTAAAATTCAGGGAAATGAAGGACGCATTTGAGGGCCGCATTTCGAGCAGCCTTTGAATTGGGACAGCCTTCGTCGCATCGCTGTGATGTAATCGGCCTTAAAATGCGGCCTTTAAGGCTGCAGACCCAGAGCCGTTTCGTTCACGATCAACACATCACTAGTATGGAGAAGGCGAGTGCGTGGCAACTGAGATCAGACAGAGTCACCACTGAAATCTCAATTATTAAAGAATCCAGAGTGGAGAGCGGATGAGAGGGTTTTTAAAGGGGCAAGTATGATTTAAGAAATGTAAACTTACTCTGTGTTTGGTAAGGGTGTCAGCCATTCAGAGAAAAGTTCTGTAAACTGACGAGACCCTGATCAACCTTCAAGGGTGCGCCTTGAGAGGTTCAGAAGTTTTATTCTTTTCATTGTCGGTTGTTCAGTGTGTTGTTTATACAGTTAAGATGTCCTTTTGTAATAATTACAGTTGGACCAAAATCACCTCACAAAATGCTATAAGAAAGAAATGTTTTGATAAAATTATAAAGTGTGGTAAGTGATAGTAAAATAATGAAATATATAAGAAAGTCAAATGTGTAAAATAGTCAAATAATATTGCAAAACCTAGTATGAACCATAACTAAGGTTAAATTACTATGACGTCCGCCCCAAATTTGTCAACAGATGCTGGGATCACCAAAAATGGTGCCAGGAGTTTCATACAGATATGGTGAGAAGTTTAGAGGCTCTTATAATGAATATGAATATTATATTGTAATTTGGGGCTTTTAATGATTTCTCTAACTTTACAGTATACATTTTAATGCCTTTAAAAGGGAAGAATTGGGTGCAGAAGTTTGAATTTAGTTTTAGATAGTGATGTGCGATACCACTGATTTTCTTTCCGATCCGATACCAATTAATATTCAGGGTGGTATCGACGATACTGATCCGATACTTATACTTATGTTATTTATTGTATCTCAAATTATAGCGTCATAATGATTACAGGACATCAGATTACTTGTTCTTATCACTTAATAATGCAGAGTTCATCACATAGAAATAAAAGCGCTATGTGAACACGTTGCCTGCCTGCAGCACTAAAGGACTCCGTGTCTCGCCTTAGCAGCACCTGTCCCTGTCCTCCTCTTCAGTTCACCTCAACATACACTCGTCATATTCTGTGATATGATTTGCTCTGAGGTGTTTGACAAGGTTAGTGATGTTGCCACAACCATACATGCCAACCCTCTAGATTTTTCCGGGAGAATCCCAAATTTCAGTGCCCCTCCAGAAAATCTCCCGGAGCCACCATTCTCCCAAATTTCTCCCGATTTTCCACCCGGACAACAAAATTGAAAAACCATATCCCAGACTGGTCCAGCCAATTCCAGTTTCCAACAATGTCGGCAGCAACTTAGTTTTAATATTACTCTTATTTCTCTTTTTGGGTCGCAAAAAAACTTTTAACATATTTTCAGGTGAGAATGTAGCTGTGTAAACTTCAAATATCTGAGCCGACCGACGCATCGTCTTCAAATCCCCGCGGTCTTTCGCTACTTGGGTTAAACATGATATATAAGTCACTTTGATAACTTCAAAATGTTATTGTTTGGCGTTTTCAGTTTTATTTGTAAATCAGTTTGGCTGAAATTAAAGTTATTATATTAGATCAAATTAAATTTAACTTTATTAATCCCTCGGGAGGGTTCCTCTGGGTTTTCACAGCTGAATAAACGTCAAACAGAAAACTGATTAAACAGAAGTGTGAGACGGTCGAGAGTTTACGCCAGTGCACTGTTATATTTTAGATAGCAAGGAGCAGATGGCAGCGTTTCACTCCACCGAGGGAGCTCGTGACGTACTACCCAGCTTTCTTTAGACCGCGAAGGCCAGGTCCTCAGGTGGAAGCAGCCTCTGAATTTGGACAACCCCGCTGTTTCCGGACATTTAACGTATTTTATCCGATAAATAAACACTGTAAAATGTATTTATCCCCCCAGCAGCCCTTTTGAATATCTCCCGAGTGTGGCCACAACACCTCACGTTTTTGCCACATGTATCGCAAACCACGTTTCAGCTTTTATGGAGGTAAAATACGTTCGCACATTACTCCAATTACGCTCAGCCATTGTTGTGAGTGCGCACGCCAAGGGGCTGCGAGACAGACAGCCGTATTTCGCACATGACTATGAAAGGCGGAAGAGGAAGTAGTTCCTTTGAATGTAGACAATCCGAATGTTATAGTTTCTTTCCACTGTGTTCCTGTTAATTATAAACTACAAATTTACCCTAAATTACTAAAATATCGATATTTTAATGTGAGAATCGATTCTAGAACATAAATGACTGGTATCGGAGGAATCGATATTTCAGGATCGATCCGCACATCACTAGTTTTAGATTTTCTCTTATCCACACAGGGTAAAAAGTATACATACAAGCTCAAGTATACCCATATAGAAAAGAAATAGAAAAAAACTTGCCTAAGATGTGGCCTACTTCATTAAAGTGAATCATATAAGGCTTATATGATTCACTCATGAAGGTGGCCACTTTCTCATTACTTTCATATAGTGTTTTAGTAAGTATCCAAAATATACAAGTTTCATGTATATCATTTTTCAAGGGATCTTATATCTGCTTTCACTCTTGTATGCTTTTCATACAAGTTTCACACAAGACAGATACAAACTTTATAAGATTTATATATATATATCGTTTCCATATGGGTATGCATGCACCCCACCTTGAGCTATATTAAGATAACAATGAATTAATATCAGTAGATAGGAATACAAACTTCAGTCTAAGTTAAAAAGAAAAAAACAACAACAACTTTTAATCATACTCAGCTTGAATCTGAATAAAAAGAAGAAAAATAAAAGATATCTATTTCCTGATGCCTACATTAAAATGTAGGGAACACCTAAAATGTCCAACTGTAACTTGATATTGTCAGGTGCAGGTTGTGTGCAGGCAGGAGTGGTGGTAAGGAGGACCCAAAGTGCAGACGCTCAGAGGCAAAAGTGTACTTCAAAACTCAGTTTTATTGCTGGATTGCAAAACGTAGCAAAAATCCAAATAAACTTACATAAGCAGGTAGCCAGACCACACAGCATAAATGAGGGTAGCTCACAACACAGACACAGAGAAACACAGGGCTTAAATACACAGAGGGAGCAATCAGGGAATGGGTAACAGGAGGGAAACACAGCTGGGGCAAATCAGGCCTAACGAGACAAGGGGAAGCGAAACCAGATACATTAACATCAGACATGGACCTTCAAAATAAAACAGGAAACATAACACATACTGAACTAAAGACACAGACTCACACGCAGGCACTGCAACAGAGAGAACAGAGACGTGGGACCAGGACAGACACAGACACTGACTGGACTGGACTGGATATCGCAGACAGGGGAGACAGCAACTAAGGATGCACAGAGACATAAACCATAAAACAGAACTCTAACAAAGAAACCAAAGAATAGAAATGATAAATAATATATAAACTCAAAACCCTGGGTCAACAACCCAGGCATTCTAACAGATATACAATGAAAAATCACCTAACTTGTCTTTGAATTATGTATTTATTTAAGAAAACAAAAAATAATTTGACAATATTATGTGGTGAAATTATTATTAACTAGTCTGGTTTAAGAACAAAATTTACAGTGCGTAATTTAAATTAATAGTTTATGCCATTTAAATGTCATGCAGCTGTGTCAGAGATTATCTTAAACCTCGCCCCCAAGCCATTGAAGGTTCAACTTCAGAGAAAAGTGGATGACATCACAGTGGCTGCAGCCAAACGTGGGCGGGGCTTAAACCCTTATACAGGGACCGTCCAGAATCCCAAGCATTTAGTTTACAAAGAGCACACATGCCAACCACAACTCCAACCACCCAACAATTTATTTCCACTTCTACATTTCAGACTCAAAGAAATATTAATACAAACTTAAACATGACAACTGCACACAGTTACACCTCAGTGGAAACATGGAAGTCCTTAAGTGACCACTTTTTTGGTACAATTGTACCACAGTGGAAATCTCTGCAGTTCAACCCAGAGTACTGCAACACTGAGATGCCTTCCACTTTGATGAAAGACATGTTGAAACTTTGTTCCATGTTAGTGGACGCAATGGACACAACTGTGGAGAAGGGAGATCCAGTGTCCACGCAGACTGATGAGGCCTGTCTTCACTCAGTGGACACAGAGTCCCCTGAGAAAACAGAAGAAACCCGAGCAAAGGACAGCATCCTGAAAGAAAGTTCTGTAGATGACCACGGTGATAAAGAAGAAACAGAAACTCCAGGACTGGAGGATTCTTCCGACTCAAAAAACCTCAAGCTGCATTTGACTGCAGAGGAGAGCAGTCTTGATAAAACATGCACAGGTGACAGTGAAAATAGCGAAATTGTAACACTGCATCGTGCACCTACACCACCCAACATATATCTAAATGTTTTTATTGGTTTTAGTGATTCATCTGAGGAAGAAGCGTCTGTGTCATCCCAGATGTTTCCTCCTCAAACCCAAACCACAGCCACAGTAGAACCGAAGAAAAACTACTCAGCTGATACAAAAGACTTGGACAACATAGAAGCTTGCCCCCTGGAAAAGCCTGTGAAGAAAAAACTACATAGGTCAGTCCGTAAGTCTGATTCAGATTTTGGTTCTTATGACATCACTCTGGCATCTGATTATCTGTCTGAAGAAAAGATGTGTGTTTACAAAGTTATTCAGTTGGTAGTTTCAGAGGCCAAAGCCTCGTCTAAATACAAGGACTTCACACAGCGGCACAATCCCGACTCTATCAGCGATCGCCTGCGTGAAAAACTCTGGCCTCAAATTGACGAGAAAAATTTGGATCTATCTCCAAAAAGGCTGACCAATATCAACAGGGACATTTTCACCAATCTTTGTAAAGCACATAACTGCAAGGAGAAATATTTGATTTTATATCTGAGCGAACGGCTTGATGATATTACTGTCCCAACGTTTACAGAACCCCTGTTGGCTTTACCAAAAAGAGTACTCACTATATCTGAAAACCGAGAAGAGTACATAAAAGTTGTTGAAAGCTTCACTAAAGATTTGGTTCTGCACGCTATAAGCAATGCAAATGAGACAAGGGAATTGCCTCCAAGGGTTGATAAAGCCATTATGAACAGGTTTACCAACAGGATTTGGGCTAAAATTTTGTCCCAAAACCTTAAAATGTCCTTCGAGAACACTGAAGAAGTCAGTGTGAAAGTATTCAATGAACTCCGGGAAAAGTGGAAAAATCCAAACACTGTGCTGGAGTTAATGTTTAATGGCCAAGACAATATTGACAATGTGATTGTCAAAAGTTTCAAAAGAAATGCCCCACTGAAGAGACCTAATTTCTTCTCTAGGGTTTTCTTACGAGCACGTTAAAGTTTACCTGACACCTGCATCAAAAAAGCGGCGTTTTCAAAAACACCTGGGTATACATGTGGACGTAGCCTAAATGCATTACATTTTTTATTACAATTCTTCATTGTAAATGTTAAAACCAAACTACTTTAAAGTAATTGTCTCATGAACCACCTGGTTGATAATAATTTCACCACATTACATTATAACGTTTTTCTGTCCTTTATCCCGTCTTCCTTCTCCCACCCCAACCAGTCGCAGCAGATGGCCGCCCCTCCCTGAGCCTGGTTCTGCCGGAGGTTTCTTCCTGTTAAAAGGGAGTTTTTCCTTCCCACTGTCGCCAAAGTGCTTGCTCATAGGGGGTCATATGATTGTTGGGTTCTGTATTATTGTAGGGTCTACCTTACAATAGAACGCGCCTTGAGGCAACTGTTGTTGTGATTAGGCACTATATAAATAAAATGGAATTGAATTCAAATAAAAATTAATTTAAAAAAAGTTTTAAAAGTGTACTTAGTTTTATTTGCTGTCAATTTGCCTAGAATGGAATATCAGATTAGAACGGCCTCTAAAATATAATATTTAATGTATTAAATAAATCAAATGATTTACAGAAAATAAAATTCAAAAACACTTTCATTTTCACTGTATCTGTATGGCTATAGAGGAGCTGTTATTATTTTGCCTGTTTGTCAGTGCTGGTATGAACCCCGTCCGTGCTGTGTTGATCCCTTTGCAAAGGTTTGAAGCTTCTTTCGATAAACCTGAGAAAGTCAGTTTGGGTCGATGCTCAGTGTATTTTTCCACAATAATCTTGGTGACAAGGATGAGATTTCTTGAGTGATTTTTGTTCTCTTTTTGTTCTCGCAGGTAGACTCAATGAGTCTGAAAGAGCGCTTATGTCCGAGCAAAGTATGGAGTACTGATGGGATTTCCGACTCATTTTAGAGAACTGGCTCTTTCGGCTCGGATCACTAAAAAGAGCCGGCTCTTTCGGCTCCCAACCGGCTCTTCAGGTTGTTTTGTTGCTTTAATTAATTTATTATTAACAATAATATAAAATTATGCACAAAAGGAATTACTAATGTACAAAAAAAGTGTTTTTATTTCTATATGTTTATATATAAATATATGCGGTGGCCCTTAGAGACAAAACGAGTACAAACTCCAAAACACATTTCTAGCATGAACTGAACTTCCAAAACAGAGCTACCTAAGATCACTTAAATTACACAATTGAAAGCATATGTGTATTGTTTGTGTATTTACACACAAGCGCTCATATATATTCAAATAATTAAAAAAAAAAGTTCATTTACTTGTTACTACCAGACACCAAATCCGGTCGTTGGTACTTGCTGGCTTGTGTAGCCACTAGGTAACAAAAGCTCAACACTGCGCGTAGCATTCTGGAGCACTTCTGTTGTCTTTTGTACGTGTTTTGATTTTTTATGTGCTTCTGAGTTTTTAGTGTTTTGGAGTTTGTACGTGCTTCGGAGTTTGTACGTCCTATGGAGTTTTTACGTGTTTTGGAGTTTATACGTGCTTCAGGGTTTGTACATGCTTCAGAGTTAATACATGTTTTGAAGTTTGGAAGTGCTTTGTCTCTAGGGGCCACCGTAAATATACTTTTATTTATTCACTCCACCTAAAATGTAATAAATAAATCATATAATACAAAAACCAACTATTCACATTTCAACTTTTAACTACTTAAATTTTCAGCTTTTTCCTTTTACAAATTTAAAGTGAAACAACACAAAACACTGCAAACCACAACCCAATTAAATATAAATTAAAATAAGAAAACAAAAAAAAAGATGTGTGGTGGGGCGTGGCCTGCGGTGCCGTGCAGAGGAGGCGGACGCACCTGCACGGCATCCGCAATCACGCCCCACCGAATTAAATATTGTACTGGGTCCTGTGGTTGGGTTGTTGGTGTTATGTTGAGCTGGAAGCGAGAGAGCTGCAGCTCTGAGTGCGAATGTACAGCAACCGTGTAGGGATTAATAAAAGCATCAAAATGCCACTGGGTCTGCCGTGGTCGTTTACAGGATGCATATTCTCTGTCATATGGGCCTGCATGAATAAACAATAAACTTTCTGAATCTTTTATCATCTGCAACTGAAAATAGTTGTGGATGATTACTATACCTTTCTATTGTGATGTTGTTGTCCCTGCCTCTTTCTCTGTCTCTCCCTCCTGCTCTGTTCCTGTGCTACTGCGAGTGTAACTACCACCCCTCCCCCCTCTTCCCAGCACAAAGCACAAGGCTCGCGTGCTGAGTGAAGCGGGAAAAAAGTGCGAGAGAGAGAGGGTGAGAGAAAAACCACGGCTCCTTGGCTCATGTCGTTCACGTCAAAGATCCGGCTCTAGGAGCAATTTCGTTTGTGACCAACACATCACTAGAATTCTCTCACTACTGCTCTATTCCGGTGTGGTTGGAGTATATGGATGTATTGTGGATGGATTATCTCCGTAATTCTTCTGAACAAAAGTTAGCATTCATCCTCCAGCATCACTGTGTTTATATTATGCTAACATAGCTGTGCTGCTAGTGATCACGTAGCAAATCATTATATACCAGCTAGTCCAACTTCTGTAACCCTACAAATGTCACTGCTGATTAGTTTTCTGTCTTCAATCATTTTGGAAGTGATAAAAGAGATGTATTATTTTATTTTTCTTATTAGAAATCTCTCATTCAGAACATGCTGTATCATGTTTAGGTGGAAACTAGCGAGCTAACTTCCTGCCAACTTCTAACTCAATTAAATTGAATAAATTCTGTTTTCAAATTTTATTTGTCACGTACACAGTCATACACAGTACGATATGCAGTGAAATGCTTAGACAACTGCTTGTGACCTAAAGAAAAAAAAAGTACAAGGCTATGAATAAGATAGGAAATAAATATGAAAAAATGAAAAAGGGTAAATTTAACTAGGAAGGAATAAAATATAAAATAATTAAGGTTAAAAATGAAATAACTGTACAACACAAATTAGAATAAAGGGTAAATTTAACTGGGAAAGAATAAGATAAAATATATAAATTAAAGTTGAAAATAAAATAACTGTACAACAAAATACACAATACACAGTATAGAACTATATAACTATATAAGAATGTATGAATGTTTTTATGGATGCCTGGATGTTAAACTTAATTGTTACACCGTAAAGCAGCAATGCTGATCATTACAGATGAAATAAATTAGACAGTTTTTAACTCTCAGTGATGCCGCAGCGTTTGTATGACTTTGGGACCTTAAAGGACGGCGTTTTGGACCCAGATTACTCTGGGAAGCTCGTGACTACGGTAGCGGTAATGCTCAGCTTTGTAGCTTACCAAAGTCGTACTAAAACAGTTTTGGGCAGTTTTTTTTGAAACATAAAATCACATAAAATAGGTTTGTAGTCAGTGAGAATTCAACCAGAATTCATGCATTTTTGTTTGAGAAAATTAAAGGATTTTAAGTGCTCTTTGTAGTGCGGAAAATACAGTAATCTGATTTTTTTTCTTAATTTAGTAAACCCCAAAACTTCTAACAGATAATTGTGCTTAGTTGAATAAATATTAAAAAACAGATAATGTAAGTATTTCTAGACAGGCTGGAGTCTTTCAGTATTCACAAACAGCATGCTGGTTCAGACGCTTCTCCTGGTGGATAGCGCTTTCTCTCTTCTCCTTGAATAAAAACGATTTTTCATGTTAGTTTTATTTCAAAATTCATGGTTAAAAAAAATCCTGTACATACGAACAGCAGATAATAAAGAAAAGCGAATGGTTCAGTCTAACACGTATTCTGCAGTATGACATTGAGCTTAAGTAAAACTGTACAGTTATAAAACTTGACTTATATCTGAGCCAAAATGATTTTCCAAGAAACAAATAAAACAGTGATGTAAACGTCACCTGACAGTCTGGTGTTTGCTAAAGCTGGTGACTGGATATCAGCCACTGATAAAGTGCTGTGTAATTTTCTGTGTCCATCTCGCCTCCTTTTAAAGTCTGTCATTTTTAACCCAGAACAGTCACTCTGAGGGAAACAGCAGGTCTGCACTCAGGAAACAAACTGCATTTACTTATTTTGTGCACAATTTTGTGTCGACATTACATTATATTGAACAGCAGCTGCAATAAACAGGAGACTAACACCAGGACACGTGGACGTGCTTCCTGACTCATCAGCAGGTGTTAAACAGCTGACAGGTGAGATGGATGTGTACAGGTAAACTGAGGGTCCATAGAGCTGATCAGTGGTGTCGTGAGGAAAATGTTGGCTTGTTATTTATGTTACAGAAACAAAGAGACACAAGACCAGGCAGAATTTTTAAGTAATTTAAGTCATATAATTTTTGTCTGAAGATGAAAGTTTATAGTTTATATACAAAAGATATACAATATATATGATATACACACACACACACACACATATATATATAGAGAGAGAGCAAGAAAGAGAACATATAAACATTCTTTCTCTCATCCGCTCTCTCTCGCACTTTTTTCCCGCTTCACTCAGCATGCAAGCCTTGTGCTTTACACTGGGAAGAGGGGGGAGGGGCGGTAGTTACACTCGCAGTAGCACAGGAACAGAGCAGGAGGGAGAGACAGAGAAAGAGCCAGGGACAACAACGTCACATTAGAAAGGTATATAATCATCCACAACTATTTTCAGTTGCAGATGATAAAGGATTCAGAAAGTTTATTCATGCAGGTCCATATGACAGAGAATATGCATGTTCTTTTTGTTTTCATATTATAATTTATATTTAATTGTGTTGTGGTTTGCAGTGTTTTGTGTTGTTTCACTTTAAATTTGTAAAAGGAAAAAGCTGAAAATTTAAATAGTTAAAAGTTGAAATGTGAATAGTTGATTTTTGTATTATATGATTTATTTATTACATTTTATGTGGAGTGAATAAATAAAAGTATATTTACGGTGGCCCCTAGAGACAAAGCATGTACAAGCTTCAAATCACGTACGAACTCTGAAGCACGTACAAACTCCAAAACACGTAAAAACTCCGAAGCACATAAAAACTCAAAACACGTACAAAAGACAACAGAAGTGCTCCAGGATGCTAGTGGCAGTGTTGAGCTTTTGTTACCTAGTGGCTACACAAGCTAGCAAGTACCAACGGCCGGATTTGGTGTGGTAATAACAGGTAAATGAACTTTCTTTTCTTTTTTTTTTTTTAATTTTTAATTATTTGACTATATATGAATATAGTGCTTGTGTATAAATACTTAAACAATACACATATGCTTTCATGCTTTCAATTGTGTAATTTACGTGATCTAGGTAGCTCTGTTTTGGAAGTTCAGTTCATGCTAGAAATGTGTTTTGGAGTTTGTATGTGCTTCTTGGAGTTTGTACGCGTTTTGTCTCTAGGGGCCACCGCATATATTTATATATAAACATATATAAATAAAACCACTTTTTTTGTACATTAGTAATTCCTTTTGTGCATAATTTTATATTATTGTTAATAATAAATCAATTAAAGCAACAAAACAACCGTTAAAGCTGGTTCGGAGCCGAAAGAGCCGGCTCTTTTTAGTGAGCCGAACCGAAAGAGCCGGTTTTCTAAAAAGAGCCGGAAATCCCATCACACAATGAAAAGACAACATATGAAAATAAAAAAGAAAGAAAACAGGCAAAAAGTTAGAAGAAACAGTCTACTACATGTCTACTTTTTAATGCACAGGTACGATACAAAGTCTGCATTTTGCTAATTATTCTAAATATTCCTAACTATTTAAACATTTTTCAGTATCCTGCACTGTTTTTTGCCCTTCCACAATCATTTGAATTAAAAATTAAAAGAGCAGGAGTGTTAAAATTAATAATAAAAGGAATTTGTTGGCTTTTTCAAAAGGTACAAATAAAATATTGTTGATAGACCTGCCCCCTTTATTAGCTACAAAATAAAACATTAAGCCTTGATCTGTTCTGTTATTCTTCTTTTCAAAAGAAAAACATTTCTAGCCTTCCAGTGTTCTAAAAAAATTAAAAACAAACGCAAATATAAGATTATTAGAATTTTTAAAATATAAATGCTTAACATTGGAAAATACTATAACTGTTAACTATGGTACAGAACTTAACAAAATGTCATTAAAAATTATAAATACTGATAACAAAAAAAGTCATTCTTTTTAATTTATTGTCATGATTCTGGGTCCTTTTAACCCAGCGTTTTGTGTTTTCTCTTATTGCGATTTTGGTTCTGTTCTTCCTCTGTTTGGTGTTTACTCTGTTCTGCCCGTGTGCCCTGTATCTAGTCTGCGTTTCTTAGTTTGTGTCCTTTCATGTGTAAGTTCCTGTTTTATTGTGAAGGTCTGCGTCTTATGTGAGTGTTTTCAGTTTGACTCCCTAGTCTCGTCACGTTAATCACTCCCAGCTGTGTTCCTCACCTGTGTGTAATCTCCCTGTGTTCTCTGAGTGTATTTAAGTTGCGTCTTCTGTCATAGTAGTTGCTGGTAGTGATGGGCAGATGAAGCCCCATGAAGCACTGAAGCTTTTCATCCAATTGGTTCACCCCAACGCGAAGCTTCATGAAGCTTCATTTGCTCTAGCAGGACACCTACTGGACGTAAAAATAATAGCTGGCATAAATTTGAAGAGTGTGGCATTTTGCACACAGCCTGTAAATGTCAACAACAAAAGGAGTGTGTAAAACACCTATAGTGTAGTGATGGCAGTATACTGTGTATATTTATGCTGGCAGTATGGAAAATGATTATTTGCGGCAAAGTTCGAACCGCTTCATGAACCAGTCACGTGGTACAGCCGGGCAGCGAGGCTTCGGACGTCATCATTTTCAGCTCCTCCCATAAATGAAGCAAGCCTCGATACGCGCTTCGCGGAAACGCCCCCTCCATTACTCGACACACGCTCCGAAGCCTCGATACAGAACGTCCCATCACTAGTTGCTGGTTCGTCTGTGTTGTTTCCCCTCGGTCTCCCTGCATCTCTTCATGTGTATTTCCCCGGACCTCCCTGCATCTTCGTTTCTGGTTTGTTTTGTTAGTTTTACCCAGTTTAGGTTCCAGTTTCATGTTCCCAGTGCCTTTGTTGTTTGTATTTCCTTCGTTAATAAATACTCACCTGCACCAGAGCTGCCGCGTCCTTGTCCTAAATAATTCCACACGGCTTGCCCCGGCAAACCGTGACATTTATAAAATACAATCGGTCACATTTTTGAACAAAGGAACTGTACATTTTATTCAAATTATTCACACTGACTTTTTTGAATCTGCACAATTTGCTTCCCCTTTATTTTAACATTAACTTTGACTATTGCCTCCTCTAGTTCCTTATCAAAGGGACTCCACAGCTCACTGTCAATGTACAGGCTTTGTCCATTCTCCAGCAAAACCTCCAGCTGGCTTGGCATTTCTGTTGTGGCCACAACAATGATGATATATTATATTATGTCAAATCTGAAAACCTATTTCTAAACGTTTGTTTAGCTTCTTCATACCTCAATCCTTGTAAATGCTGTGCTGTGCAGCTGTAAGCCATACGAGGACTGGCTCCACTTCATGTGGGAGAGGCTGATGTGGTCTCCCACGTTCAAATTGTAAACGGCTGCCTCCCTCCAGAGGCAGACTGTCATGGTATAACCATCCTGAAATCACAAACATGACAGCATTAAAGATTTATTAATTAAATAATAACAAGTCCAGTAAATAAGAAAAAAAAAGCCCACTGCCTCGTACATTCTGTACCAGCAATGTGAAATTTGTCACATTAGTTTTACTATTTTCAATATAAAACTTACCTCCTTTAGCTGGAGATTTTTAAGGGGAACATGTTGTTTCCCTGACTTACTTTCTTTACAGCAGAAAACTGAAAAGTAAATTTTAAATGTAATGTCAGTAATAGTCAGTGTAGTGATCTGTGATAGGTTTTCATTTTTTCAGCCATCTGTTTATATTATGTTATTGTTAAGTATTCTGCACATGGCATTTATCTTCTCAGAAGCTGTTTTATCTGTATCGGTTATTATGATGCTTTTCATATACTGTGATTATGAAACTGCTTCTGTAAACAGTACATTTTGTCACTGCATCACCTGACAGCCTCACAGGTACAGCAGCATTTAATCTTTACAAACTTTCTTCTCGTCCTGATGCTGTCACATCATTTCCTTTAAATATTCAGCTGCTGATAAACTGTTGCAGAAAAATGTTGCTGATGTCAGCTATTGATTCTCGACCTGTCCGTCACCGGCCCTTCACATGTCTCACCTGTTCTCCACTTGCACTTGACCTGTCCTTCACCTGCCACACCTGTAGAGACAGGTGAGGGACACCTGTCTCTCCATTTAAGGAGGGAGGATTTAAGGTGAAATAATGGTGTCTGACTTACTGATCTTTCTGGTGGGGGCTTCTTCTCTCAGTTTCCTCCCTTCCTCCAACCTCTTCCTCCTCTTCTCCTGCTCCCTGTGACCTTCGTTCTCCTGATCGAAGAATAAAAGGAACACACAGTTCAAACTTCAGCAGGCTAACCGGCCCCCCAGAGAGGGCGGAGCTTAACATTTACAGGGAAACAGGACTAATGTGTGGCAGCTACCACACTTTGTCACGGTTCAAGTCAGAGCCGATTGGCTGGCTGAGACATAGTTTAAATGACACATGCAAACGTGCGGCAGGGTATGAGTCCTGCAGACTGAGCCGCACTGCGATTGGCGCTGACCTTGAGGGTTCGAAGGAAGAGGTCTCTGAATGCCTTGATGGTGCTGAAGAGCTCTTCGAGGGAGAAGCTGTCAATGAGATGTCCTCACTAAGATAATAAAACGAGTGTGTGTGTGCACACGTGTGGTATCCCATGATTCCATGCTGTAAGTTCAGAGCCTGTGAGAACAGGCTGGGCGGGGACGATAAGATCTGCAGCGTCTGAGGTTCAGCTGTTTGTTATGGTGTATCTGCAGTTACGCCCTGATGGTACACAGACCACGTCGTCGTTGCTCTCACCTGGCAGCGAGGAGCTGTGGTGGAGCTTTGTGAGCTCTCTGCTGACTTAGGTAATCAGCCAGTGGCTTTCAGTTTGAGCTGTTCTGCTTGTCATGTTAGCCTTGAAACTAAGTGAAACTGACTCGCACTTCCTTTTGCTAACGTCCTGCCGATAAAGCTTTTCAAACCGACCCAAATGGCCTGCTCATGTCTCCCCATCCAGCTCATGCGACATCTGTTGGTTCGTCCATCAAGCAGGTAAACATGCCCCTCTAAACAAATGAAATCAGCCAAGAGAGCCTCTGAAAGTGACCTGGACCTACAGCAACATTTAACTGTTTATATGACTGAGCGCCAACTGTCCTGACTGCCATCGTGAGGCAGAGTTCAGATTACTTAAACTGATCTCATGAAATCACAAATCACCTCAGAGGAGACCGAGAAGGAAGGGAAAAAAGGAAAAAAGGAAGGACAGGAAGGAAATAAGGAGAGAGGAGGAAGTGGACGAGGACATGAGCATACCTTGTAGTTGTCGAGTGCATCGAAGACGAGGTGGTGTCCCCGAGGGTCGAAGACGGCAAGAGCAGCCAGCAGCTGGAACAGCTGCATCTTCACCATGACATTGGACGTGTCGAGAGCTGAGGGCATATAGGAGGAGGTGGAGTTACCGCTTTCATAAGTAATGACTCTGAGTCGTCATCTTCACCTCACAGGTACACCGGCTACCTGCTTAGCTTAGGCTGGAACAGCCACCTGAGTCTACCTGTTGCTCAGGGTAGCGTGTAAATATGATTTTAAGGTGGTTTTAAGGCAGATCTGCTTCATTCTAACTTTCTGGTCCTCCACCCACCTTGAGCCAGCATCCTGATGTAGCCCTCGTTGTCCAGGATGAAATGCAGCCCTGCGGACGAGTTCATGATGGTCCGAACACAGCTGACGCAGGTGAGCTGCAGCAGAGCATCGGCGATGTGGGCGCAGCCGCGGCCCGACAGAGCCTCCAGCGCCTCCAGCAGGAGGTCCAAACCCTGTAGTTCAAGGAACTGCACCATCCATGACTGATTACTCACCTCCAGCCGCCGCTGCAGACCCGAGTAGTTCACCACTGTGGGAACCTGGAGGGGCAGAGTGACCATCGGTCAGAGCTGTGAGACGCCCTCTCCTTCCCCTGCAGGACTCCTGAGGTTCTGCTTCTTTCCTACCTGCAGCAGTCGGATGCAGAGCTCGGGGTCAGCGTTCTCCAGATTGGCCTCCACCTTGCCGTCAGTGACTGTGGCGGGGCCTCTGGTCAACTGGTCCTTTACCGCCCCCCATTTGGTACTGGTTGCCATGATGACAGGCTAAAGGTTTTACCGATGTTTGAGCTGACGAGGGTTAAAACAGATACAGGTAATCAATCACAAACAATCAATGACATCATCATCTTTTTAACGTCCATGACAAGCAGACCTGACACAAGCGATGACATCACGCCCGTGTCAGCCTGCCTCGGGCTCACAGTTTCACATTCATTAACACATCTCTGAGTCACAAACTGAGCTCCTCCAGTGGATGCCTTTATCTGCTCAGGAGGTCAGAGTCCTTTACTGTGATTGGACTCCATTGGGCTTTAGTTGTGTCATAAATTATTATTTGAATTATGTTCCTGACTGACAGCTCGAGTACACTTCTGATGTGGACCAGTTTTAACTTGGTTTTATTCAGCTCCGAATCAAAGCTCCAAATCACAACAACAGTCACCTTGAGATGCTGTACTGTCTTTGTACTCTCAACAACCATATGAGTAAGAAGTTTTGTGACAGTGGCAAGGAAAACCTCAATTTTAACAGGAAGAAACCTCCAGCAGAGCCAGGCTCAGACCAGTTTGGGAGAGGGAAGGAAGACAGGACAAAGGCACTCTGTGGAATGCATGAATAACAAGAAACAGAGAAAAAGAAGAAGAATGCAGTGAATCAGGCTGAAGGATCAGCTGATTAACAGACTGATAATAAAGCACATGATTGGCTCCAGTAACAGAAAAATAAACACGAAGCGCTCACAGCTATCGTGGCTGTGATTTGGAAAGTGAATGAATCAGACTGAAGGCTACGTGAATCCTGCACTCAGTGTGTTGCAGAGTCTTCATCAGTGAAGAAGAGTGACTGCACGTCACAGCGTGGTGGGTGAAATATGTCAGCTATGTGGTATTTCTGGTATTCAGTGCGTGTGCATGTCCTGACAGCTGAGCACGCTCGCCACATTAACGCGCCGCTGTGAGAAAACCTGAACTTTAAACTTGAAAGGTGGAGTAGGTCAGTCACATGGTCAAAGGGTGTTTCCAGAGGCCTGGATTCAAATCTCCCCCGGGGCATTTGAATCCCCCCCCCCCCATCCAGCCAGCCTTCCTGCGTCAGTAAAGCTTCAGAATATTAAACACAACCATGAAACTTTCAGACTCACTGCAACATGGTCCTAATAAAGTGAGCACTGACTGTGTAAACCAGCAGAAACACAGGCAGGAAATTCACCTGTAAAGGTGTGTGTGGGTGTGTGTGTGAGTGAAGACAGACTGACTGGGGGGAGAAATTCCTTCTCAGCAGATGAGCTCAGGATAAAGACTCTTCCTCTTTTTGGACAGATGCTTCATCGCTTGGTTAAACTGTGGCCTCCTCCTCACGCCCGGCAGCAGAACTTTAACCACGGAAACAAATGCTCCTCATCAGCAGCAGCAGGTTTCAGTCTTCAGAGAAGGACCAGCAAACAAACTCAGCACTAGTTGTTCCAGTATCGGGAAAAACTGAGGGATGATCCTTTAAACCTGAAGCTCAGGTGTTTGTCATCATTTAACAACTTAAACAGACCTTTCACTGTACACATGCGCATATCTGTCAGTGGTACACCCTCACAGAAGAACAAATGCATTGATCTCAGTGCTGATGGATCAATACAGTGATTGGATAAGAGCAGACCCGCATGCTCCGATTCAAAGGTTCAAAAGTTTAAACACAGTTGTGGCTAAAAACTGCTGACAGGTCGAGCTGTGCCTGCCAAACCGGACTCCCTTCAAAATTAATCGAATTTAGTGTCTGAGCTTCAGTTCACTCGGTGCTGTGGTGGGTTCGGCTCAGCAACACCGGCCGGAGGACGGAGCAGCTTCAGCCGCTCCGCTGCTCCCACAGGTACAGGTGTATTTCACCGGGAACAGAAGAAGCTCATCACACAAACTTACCTGGAATCTGTCACTTGTGTCAAGCCGGCCTCCAATTCGAGACTTGCAGTCAAGCCAGCCTCCAGTTTGTTTTACGTTCCCTGTGTATTCAAAGTATTACGGAATGGATGTGGAAACCGGATTTCAAAATAAAAGCCAACTTCGAGTGAATTAACAGGTATGTTAAGAACATAATAACATATAATTTAGGCTTTTTTTTTCCTTTTTCTTTTTTTTCAAACTCTAATGTTAGATCTATATGATAGTGATGGCCCGCTTGAAGCTGACGCTCCGGAGCGTGTGTCGAAAAAAACAACACACTGGTTCAGAAGCACTGTGTCGAGGCTTGCTTCGTTTGGCAAAAGTCACGTGACCAGTGACGTCCGAAGCTTCATTACGCACGTAACTGCTTCGGTACCTGATTCAAACGGATATAAGGAAGTGAATCATCCACGGGATTCGTGGAGTGTGTTGATGGTGACATAGAGCGAAGAGGTGATCATTCCACTGACAGATATGGAGCCAGCGAGGAAGAGAGGACGTTCTGGCGTGTGGGAATATTTTGAGTTGATTTTGCTCAATTCATTTTATCTGCCGAAGTGAAAAACCTGAAATGTCCAAAATCATGTTTTCATAATGTAAATCTCATTACAGCATATGACTTTAGGAACACTTCCATGTGAATTAAAGCTGATGAAGACTACAACAATGTATTTGACACTATACGTACATTACATTGCTACACAGTTTAGAAAATCATTTTGTTTATTGTTTTTAGGTGATAGTCTGCAGGACCCAGGAATACCTGCATATCTACCAGCTTGCAGTGCAGTTCCTGCACTCCACAGCCTCTTCTGTTCCATGCAAGTGGATTTTCTCCAAGGCAGGAGAAACTATTTCTAAGAAAAGAAACAGACTCAGCCAGCGCACAGTAACACTAATCCTCTTTTTAAATGTAAATTACAAAAGGGCTACCTGACATAGATCATGTTTTTACTTTGCAAGTTCTTGATTAGGGGTGGGTTTTGATTATTGCCTTTCTGATTACAATCCATGCTAAATTGGATAAATTTATATTGATTCATTACAATCCTGTGTCGATTTGTAAATTAACGTTATTATGCCTGAAACGCCAGCATCTCAGGTTAAACCTCACAACATGTCGTCAAACACCATACAGCTAAAACAGTACCTGGGAGCAGGTTTACGGATTCTGCATACAAACGTAAACACAGAGCGCGGACCCGACGCGTCAGAGTCAGATTTTGGTGTGTCGTCGGGTCCGCGCTGTGTTTGCCTCTTTTTTTTTTCGCTGGCTTCTGCAGCTGCAGGTTCATAACTCTCTGTTTACATCTCTAATTAAGTCTCACATGTGTCAGCTTTCTTTTAATAGATACGAAATTATGGATATATACTGATAGATGACCAGAATTGTAATATTTCTGACTGAGGCAAAACTTTCAAGATTCCAATCAAATTGAATCGGATCCTGTATCGAATCAAAATGATTCTACAAATCAGTAACGATGCAGCCGTACTCAGCCCCTAAGCATTTTCCCTTTCCAGTTCACAATCAATCCCACCCCTAGGTCAAAAATATGTATAGGACAATTGGCCTCATCTAATATTTTGTATGAACCTGTCCAGCTGTCCAGTGATTAAATGACAAGTAGATGGGGGCAGGACTCCACAGCAGGGGCATACTCCATAATGTGCTGTGCAGTCTCATATGTATATTGTATATGTTGCTCACTTATTGTATTTACCAACATAAAGGAGTTATGAGCAAAGAAAGGCCACACCATAGTGCATGTTTAAATAGGGAAAGTTTATTGATCAAAATGTATTACGCAAATACGCATTACATTTTTTTCAGCCCCCCAATCGAGAAAACAAAACCAATTACATGTTCAAAGCAACGGAACGGTGGCCCAATATCAGAGAGAACTCCACTCTTGAGTGAGCAGTGATGATTGAGTGTGCGTGTTAGTCCCCATAGGGAAATAGTTCCTCTGCATTTAACCCATTCACCCAGTGAATTTTTTATTGAGCAGTCCGTTTTATTTTGCAGATTCAAGCTGCTCTTCAAAATATTCGCCACCAGATGTCACCGGAGAGGACTGTGTTGAAAAGCTTCGAGTAATGAACCATTTTTCAATACAAGCTTCAGTGCTTCGGAAAGCTTCATTTGGCCATCACTACTATATGACACAGCCTTGTACCCTAATTGTGCCCTGTCACTATCAAGGCCATCTTATTTTGCCTTCCAAAATAAAAGCCTTTTCAAATTGTCCATATACGACCTACTCTTTTAACGATTTCAAAATGCTCTTAAATGAAAAATTCATGTTTCAACAGGATAATTCCACTTTAGATCAACAGTATACAGCCCCACAGTGATACCATATCAATATCAAGTCATTCTGATTTTGACTTCCAAAGTAAAAGCCTTTGACAATGTCAAAGTAAAAGCAGGAGTGACTAAAACAAGCTCTCTTCAATTATTTTGGGATGTTATTTACTTATCAATTGTGAAAAAATTGCTCTGAATAAACAGAGAAGCAAAAACGCTCATGAACTGGCGTGGAGAAAGACGTGTCTGTGTGAACAGGGAAAAAGCTGAACGTGGCGCGGCGCTTCCACGTGCAGTGTCTACCGTCACGAGTAAAAAGACTGCAACATTAACATTAGCATTGGAGGCTAAATAGAATTTTCGACACATCTCCTCCTCTATTAAAGCTCGTTTTCAGCAACCGAACACCAAGAAACATCAAGAAAACCTCACTGCGCCGATAGAATACCGTGAATTTTATATAAGTTTGAATAACTTACCGTTTGTGTAAAATACTCCAATGAGTACGGCAGGCATCCACCACGGTGTAACCAGCAGAAGCACATGGAAAATCGGCCCGGCAGAGCAAACTATTAATTGATCCACGGGTTTACCTGGGCAGAAGCCCAGGGGCCTGCCAAGTTAAATAACTCTCTTCAGAGTTCATTTGCTTGGACTTGAATAACACTGTTTAATAACTCCAACACTGAACACTATTTGAATCAGAATGTGTTAAAATGACACTTTGAGAGTGGAAATCAACTCTAACATCTTTAACCCTGAAATTTTAACACTCCAGTTTTTGCTGTGTATATTGTTTGATAGTTGGAGTCAGGCGAGTGTTGTTGTAGACTTTAAGTCGCTGTGCGAGTTAATATTGCTGGAGGAGTTTAAGAACTGTTTTCCTGAGCAGACAGTGATGTACCTGAGCATGCAGAAGGTGGCCACGTTACAAGAGGCAGCTGTCCTGGCTGAGGAGTTTGCCCTAACGCATAAGGCAGTGGAACAAATAGAATAGTGCTATTGTAAATTGTGTGAGAACATGATTGTGACTGTCCTGAGTGAAGTATTGCAAACTGTGGAAAGAGTGATTTTGAATGTTCTGAGTGAAGTATTTTGCAAGTGTCAGAGGCATAAAGTGAGACATGAGTAAGAAAGGGAATAGGAAGTGAAGCTGGGGTAACAGAGAGACAGACTGACAAGGGTGCAGACAGTAAACTGGATAGCAGAGGGTGATACTGCAGGTCACCAGCTGCCCCTAGGGGACACAAAATAAATAAAGTAGAATGAAAAAATATGAAATAATACTAAAAACCCTTTTAGTATTATTACATTTTTTTTGGTGGGCCAGACCCTAAAAGACCCTAAAACAGAAAAAGTCCAGTTTCCTGTTTTTGAAAAAAAAAGAGAAACCAAACACTCTTTATAGATAAACAATAATAAAGGTATGAATAAAGAATAAGAATAAATAAGTAACAATTAATGAAACTGAATGCATTCTGAGAATTATGAAAGATAATTCTTGAAAAATGCCTTAAACGTTAAAGGGAGCAGTTGCACATTAAACAGCATGGTGGATGGAGAATCACAAGCTGGGAAGTTCACCTGCAATATCACTGTGTCTGAGTGGACTCAGAAAGACTGTCTGAGTTTGAAATTTGCCACAGATGGAGTAAAGTTTCAACAGAAGAGACTGAAAAACAAGACAAGGCTGAAGAAAAACTGTAAAAAAAAAAAGTATCACTGATAATGCACATCCCATACGGAAAAGAAATAGAACAAACTTATAAGTCTTGCATAAGATGTGGCCTACTTCATATAGTGAATCATATAAGTGGCCACTAATGAAAGTGGCCACTTTCTCATTACTTTCATATATTGTTTTAGTAAGCATCCAAAACATACAAGTTTCATTTATATAATTTTTCAAGGGATCTTGTATCTGTTTTCACTCTTGTATGCTTTTCATACATGTTTCACACAAGACAGATACAAACTTTATAAGATTTATATCTATCTTTTCCGTATGGGATGTCACAGCCATGAACTGCTGCGGGATGTGGGAGAGAAAGACAACAGCAGACAGGAGGAAGAAGATAACAAGGAGGGAGAAGAGAACATAGAGGAACAATGAAGACTGTTTTTAGTGTGGGGACACGTGAAAATCAGGTTAAGGAAAACCAGGAAAAAACTGAGGCCGACTGACTTGGTGTGGAGGTTGAGAAAGGGTCAGAATATTGCAACATGTTTGATCTGGCTAATGTATTTTTCAGTAAAAAACATGTAATCCTGGCAGTTAGCTTTGGGTCACGGAGCCCCGCAGCGGACATGGGAGAAAAAAAAAAATTAGGGAGAAAAAAAAAATAATTAGGGAGAAAAAAAAATTAAGACGGACTTTTGCGAGAGCTCGCAAAAGTTTTAGCCGCATTCTTCCGAGGCCGCCAGCTCGAAGCCGACCGGGAGGTCGAGGCACGATGTGCCGGGAAAGCGGTGTTCCTCCCGGCTGTAGTAGGTCTCGACCTCCCGTTAGCTTCGAGCTAGTGAGTGTCAGATCTCCACTTTTGCAAATATGTGATGTCTTGTAAACCGAGCAGGTATCTGACGTTTACACAACTACATTCACGCCTCAAAAGATCTTAAGAGTGTATTTTGTGACCCAGAAAGAGTAATATTACAACTAAGTAGCGGCCGCCATTGTTGGAGTTTTGCGAGATCTCGCAAAACAAACTCGGGATCTCGCAAAAGTCCGTCTTAATTTTTTTTTTTTCTCCCTAATTTTTTTTTTCTCCCTAATTTTTTTTTTCTCCCATGTCCCCTGCGGGGCTCCGTATTGGGTTGCTTTCTCTTTCCAGGCAAAAAATTATACTCAGCCATGGCCTAAACCAGTCCCTAAGATTTTTTACAGTGCACTTAAAGAAAACTTGTCAGGTTTAATCCCTATGGAGAGATCAACATTTTTGGATACGCAAATTTAATAATCTGTCCTTTTTAGCAGGCCTGCAAGATTAAAACTAAAGTGCTATAAAATATCCTACCTAGAGCAGTTGCAAGGTTAACCCCCTTCATTAGGCTTTGGAGAAAAATGTACCTCTCTGGGACCAAAAGTTCATCTGGACGTAGCGTTTTCAGTGGGAGAAACGTTTTGTCACTTATCCAAGTGACTTCTTCAGTCTCAGCTGACTGCAGGTTTCCCCAATCTTCATTCTCATGACCATTGATAAATGGTCAGGAGAATTTTGATATTACATGGTTATTACTTTGGTAGTTGCATAGTAATAACTTAGAAATTACCGCATTATTACCCTGTTGTTTCCCCCTTGTTATCCTACTATTCACCTTTATTACCAAGCTGTAATAGAAAGTGCTACCATGTATAATTTCAATATCCAATAAGCAATCTGTTTAAGGTCTTTCTATACATATTTCTGTATGTTCATTTTGTAGTACAAGTAAATTATTATATATATCTTAGAGGTTGCTTTAGGTGGCTGATAACCCCAGAGATGAGCAATCCTTAGAATAATTAAATTTATATCCATAATCACATATTGTGTATGCTACCGTTGTATATAGTGTATTATCTTCTTTCTTTTTTATTTGTCTGTATTTTTCTTCTGCTATCTGTACACACAAATTTCCCCAACGTGTGATCAATGAAGTCGTATCTTATCTTATCTTAGAGACTTGATGAGACTGCCGAACACAACCTATCACATGAGACTGCAAACTTATCAGTAAAGTTGTTATTAATATTAGTAATATTATTGCAAGATATATAATACAATAATGATGGTAAGTTTAACAAAAAGTGAAAAATCCAGTTGACTATAAACCCAGATAATTATACAGAAAACCTTTAAAATATTGAAGAAAACAATGCTCTGCAGAGCAGCAAAAAGAGCAACAACAATTCTTTGTACCTTTGTTAAATTCTTAAGCATTTAATAATAATGTTTCCCTTGAAATGTATGCAATTCATCTGTACAAAACCTCTATCCATATGACCAGCTGGTGTGTTTGTTCAGTCCAGTTATTTACAATAATATTCGAATATAGTGGTGGTGTAGAAACTTCATTACTAAATTAACTGTAATCAGCCAGCAAGCACAACCTCAGTACTAAAATGGTTATTGTATCGCAATATACAATTTTATACAAAAAAAAAAAAAAAAAAAAAAAAAATATATATATATATATAGTAAATACAACATTAATTGGAAATCTAAAACCAGAGCCACTTCAGCTGAGAGCAGTACTGCTCAGATTCTTGGTATTTATCTGTTGGTTGATGGCAACACTAAATAATATTTGTAAAGGATGCTGTTTGATTATTTTCTCTGTTCTATCTACATTTGACTCACTTTGACTGCATCAGCTGTCCTTTCCGTGTTACCATCAGTTACAGTGATAATCAGCTGCTACATCTGATACAGTGATGTTCATAATACAGCAGCACAGACAGACTAGCAGCTTGTCTATGCATCCTTTTTGCATGAAAAGGAACAAAATCAAGTCCACAAAAGGACAAAGCAGAAACAAGATTGAAACTGGAATGAAAAGACAGAATAAATTTATATCTGCTAAAAAATCTAAAATTGGAAAAATCAGTGTGGGAAGAATCATGACAAAGTAGTTAAAGAACAACAGAACCAAAGTTCCCAGACTTCTTCGTTTGTCTTCAGTGGGCACTGAGGTGGCAGCAGGCAGGGCTGTGAAAGTCCAGGCTAAGCAGAAGATGGACATAGGGGCAGGAAGGAGGGCATAAATAATTAAACGTACAAATTCTTTTAAGATTATGGCAAGAGGAACACTGACAATACAAAAAGCCCAGACCAGGACACAGACCATCACAGAACTCCTAGTTTGTCTGAGGCAGTCCAACAGTGGGTAGGCAAAGAAGAAACATCTGTAACACAGGATGCGAACATATTATGATTATCACAGTACAGAATGGTATGTTTCTGACAATAATGATGCTTTCCAGTAGAAAACAACATTCATAGACATCCAAGTACACAGATGGGTACCTTTCCAAAGCGATGCACATCTTGAAGTAAAGACTGGCCATAGCACATGAGACGTGAATCATAACACAGATGCTTCGTTCCACTCTCGCCACCCAAGCAATCATTATACACATCTGGATTAGATTGGAGATGAGGAGGTTTGTGTAAGAGATGATGGGGACCTTAACTCTTTGCACCTGTAGGAAATACATGTTAAAATTAAATTTCCACTTTATTTCCTCTCCTTCACACACATATGTTATATCTTTCTTTTTACTTTCTTTTTTTAACTTTCTTTTTATTGTTTTTCTTTAAACATTGTACAGTGGGGGTAGAGGATAACAACAAACAGAAGATAAAAAGAAAGAATAAAATGATAAAATAAAAAGTAGGTAAATAAATAAATAAACCAGGTGAAAAAAAGAACGTGTTGGGTTACCATTTTTCTAGAATTTGATTATTTCTCATTATCAGTGTGATGGTCTTTTTCCTGTCGAGTTTGTACTCAGTCCATTTCTCCCACTTTCAATGGTATTGAAAGTGGGAGTAAGTCAATTGTTCCATGATTTGTATTTCATCTATAATTTTGATCTATTCATCCTGCGATGGTGGGTCTATCTTGTACATTTTCTTGTGATTGCCAATTTACAGGCTGCAAGCATAATTTTCAATATGTCTCTATCTTTGTTCAACACATTTCCCGTAATGACACCAAGACATAATAATGTACAAGACTGAGATACAGCATAACCCAGAATTTTAACCTATAACTAAATGAACATCTTCCTCAAATTTCCGGATCTTGGGAGAGAACCAAAATACATGGGAATGATTCACAATTACATCTCCACAGCTTTTCCAACACGGTTGTGGTAATGAAGTGTGTTTGTTCCTAATTCTGGGTGTCATAAAAAATCTAATTACATTTTTCCAGCAATGTAATCTTCAGGCACGTAATGATGATGTTGTTGACTGCTGTGTTTTCCAGATTTGTGACCATTCCTCATCAAATATGTTCAGTCCCAAGTCTCTCTGCCACTTCAGTTTTACATATGTTGTTGTTTAATCTCCTGGAAGTTCATAGAATTCCTATCTTTAATTAGTGTACATATCGCTGTTAATCCATTAGGAATCCACTGTTTAAATCTTTGGTCCATAGAACAAGGGAAAAAACCCTTATCATAAGCGATCCATTGAAGCAGTCCGAGCTCTTTTTCCAGTTTGTATTTTTGTACCAGATTAAACCATATTTTTAGCGTAAACCGAGTGACTAAATTCAGCTGTTTAATTACTCTCATTGCTTCTTCTCTGTGAATTTCTCTTCCTTGTACTGATTTTTCTAAATTCTTTCATTTGGGTGTAGCTAATTTTTTGGAAAAATGGTTTGCAGATTTTCTGGAGGAGGACAGACATTTGTTTAGAACTCTTAAAGATGTTGAAGAAGCAAGCTCCTTTAAGCAAATACTTTGGTGTCCCTCCACTTTCAAAGAAATGTCAGGAGTCCGAATCGCAAAACAAGCGCGTATTCTCGGAACAGTGGTTGCAGGAGGTGAGCTGGCTTCAAACAAATGATGTGGTGCAGAATATGCCGTGAAAATCCCACTCTAGCGGACGAAAACAGTGCTTTTTATATGTACACAAACGCGCGCACATGTACATATATATATACAAATGTGTATGTGTGTGTGTGTGTGTATACATATATATATATATATATATATATATACATATATATATATATATATACATATATATATATATATATATATATATATACATATACATATATATATATATATATATATATATATATATGTATATGTATATGTATATATATATATATATATATATATATACATATATATATATATATATATATATATATATATATATATGTATATATATATATATATATATATATATATGTATATGTATATATATATATATATATATATATATGTATATATATATATATGTATATATATATATACACGTATATGTATATATATATATACACGTATATGTATATATATATATATATGTATATATATATATATATATATATATATATATATATATATATATACACGTGTATATATATATATATATATACATACACGTGTATATATATATATATATATATATATATATATATATATATATATATATATATCTGTTTATATATATATATATATCTGTTTACCTCACCTCAGTCATAGGTCTAGTTGTCGGCTGTTATTTCCACGTTAGTCATAGTTATAGTTTTTGGTCGCAGTACCGTTTAGTATTTTGTTTCTTAGTGTCTTGTCAGTTTACTTTGGTTTCCTGGTTTACTTCTGCCGTCATCTAATAAAGGATCACTTTTTCTGTTCAAACTTCAACTCCTCGTCCTCATCTGCTTTTGGGTCCTGTTTTCTTTACACACCGGCGCACCCCGCCGTGACATCAGTTTGTCACAAAGTGGAATGAATGTGATTGGTTAGACAGGTGTTCTTGCTCTGTGTTCTGTTTGTTGCGTTTCCATCAGCGTCAGAGACTCAGCAGCAGATTAGAATCAAATATCATAACATTTATACATTTAATAAATACATGCATGTTCTTGCGACAATGCAACTGTCAATGGAAAATTGTATTTAGTAGTCAGTATAATCTTTTAGTGATATAAGTTTGCATATGATAGAATACTGCATGTAGTTATTTGTATTAGGAAATATTCAGCCATGTATACTTAGAGGCATATAATCAATTGTGTGTGATCTCTAACAGGCTGCAGGCTTGGTGTGCACTCCAGGAATGCACCCCCACGTCCTGGGAGCATGAGAGTTCGTACCTTGTTTTATTGTTTTATTGTTTTAACGTAGCTACGTCTGTTCTAGTCTAAGTGTTTTAACTGCTGGACTTCCTCACAGTGTTATCTAGGGTGAGGGGGAGATTACCCTCTTCCTGACCAAGGATGTACCTTTTGTGCTTTCATGTTATATGACCCTTTGATCAGCAACACACACACACACGTACACCTCCACATTCCAATGTAAAGAACAAACGCTCACTGAAGTATAAATAAAGACCGGGGCAGTTTCTTAGCGCGAGTCTCAGTCTGGAGGCTGCCCTTGCTAGCAAGAAGTTCTGTGTGTTTCTCCTCTCTGAGTCTTTACTGAAGAAGTGTTTTAGAACATTTTCCTTAACAGCGACGCACTGTTTGTTCTTCATTCAGTGATTTTAGTACAGCAGGCTTCACATGGTGCACATATAAAACATATTTCTCCTGAACAGAGCCGCTTGCTGTGAAAACGTGGAGCTTCCAGCTGATTTTAAACCTGAACGATCAAACCTGCTCCGACAGTTTGAGTTTTTCTTCTCTCAGCTGTCCTGCTGGAAAACTATCAGCACAGCTGATGAACGACCGTTTTTTAGTTTCAGAGATATGAGGGATATTTCCTAAAATCTGACCTGCATCGATCCTCCACTCAGTGTCCGTTGTTACCATGGTTACTGCACACGCTGTGTGAATTAAACAGCTGACACTGCGGTAACTCCCGGCGAGTGTTTACGTTTTCATTACAAAAGAATTATCTGACTTTACTTAAGTTAACTTGGATAACTTAAGTTAACTTGGATAACTTAAGTTAACTTGGATAACTTAAGTTAGGGAGTATCAGAACTAACGTCAACGTGAGCTGTTTCCTCGGAAATCTCGACTCGTGTTGACGTTCGAACGACAAACTGGTAAGAACTGCACATCACTACACTGAAATATACAGGCTATTACTGAAATACACATGCTATGTTATAAACTCTAGTGGTACTATTAACATGTTTAGTTATAAAGGACACCTTCTTGCCTTTAGTCTTATTCATGAGCATTATTAATTGTCTTCTAACACCCAGAAGTCAGCACAATGTGTTTCATAGTTTCTAACAAGCATTTTACATCTCAACGTAACATGATCGAAACACCGACATCTGCTTATTGAACAAAAACAAAAAACAAAAGAACACAAATCAGATGTGAATTTGATTTTTTTTTCTAATTTTAATTAACTCCAAAAATTCTAATAGACAGCTGAGCTCAGAATAGAATAATCATCTCTGGACAGGCTGGAGGCTTTCAATATCCACCTACTGTACAACTATGTGCTGAAACTTTAATCTGAGCCAAACTGATTTTCTTAGGAGCAAATAAAATAGTGCTATTTAACGAAGCCACTGATGTCTCAGCGGACGCAGTATTTTAACCCAGCCACGCGTGACGGACACTCGCGCTCATACCAGGTCAGAGCACCGACGGAGCTGCGTTGCATAAGCCGCTGATCATATGAGTCTGATTACTGCTTTGGCAGGTCTCCTTTTAAAGTGGACATGAAAATCATTTATACCCTGCTTTCAAAATCTGACATATTACTGTGTTGTTTAATAAATAAGTGTTTACTACTTTAAGAACTTTTCTGCCATCGTGTGCCAGTCCAGAGTGTGACGTCACAGGGTGTTCCCTGGCTGTACTGCCTTCCTGCTGTAATATTCAGGGTTGTAAAGCACACGAGAAATGAGGACTGTGTGGAAGAGAGAAAGTGTTAAATCCATGTGAGAGCAGTGCTCCATAGCAAGGGTGTAGATTTGGTTTCGGCGTTGGTGGGGACCGAAGCCTGCCCTGTTTCTTTTTTTTTTCCTTTTTGTTTTTGCTTCTTGATAAAAAGAGGAGAAACATACTTGCCTACATATGCTATTCTACCTGCTTTTAAACCATTTAAAATCACAATTCATAGTTCTATATGTGAATTATATAATGTTAAATTACTATTAAACAAATGACTGCCTAAGTATTTTAGGCTTTAGTTTACTTCAGCCATATTCCATATAAATCAGGTATCATACAAAAATAAAAATAGCTTCAAATACAGTCATGACAATAAAAGAATATGACTTTAAGGACTTAACAACATTACTTCAGTTATAGTACACCAACATCTCTGACACATTAGCACTAAGGGAACACTGAATGACCTGCTGGTTTTTGTCCATAAAACTACTGATGTAAGATGACCACAAAGTAAAAGATCTCTCAGCAAAATTATGCAACATTTTAGGCACTATTGCCCCGATCAACTCAGTGAGCTGGGATTTTTTATTCTAAACATGGACTACTGTTACAGCAACAGACATGGACTACATGCCCCACACAACAAATCTACACCCTTGCTCCATAGCGTAAATTAGCCTTTAAACATGTAGTATTTCATGTCCAATTTAAGCTCTTGGTCCAACACCTCCTCTGAAATGTGTTCATTCACAATCATTTTAAACTTAACACTTGCAACTGTAGGATGTTGTGGTGTGAGGGGGTTTTGTTTTTTTTACAAAATCTTTTCTTTCACTGATATAACAGTAAAGGTTGTGAGAAAACTGAATTCACAGACACTTCAGTTTTTTTCCTACAAACTTTATTAACCAAAACACACACAAAAGAATTCAAAACTTGGCTGGGATCCACGAGGGCAGAAGATCTACTCTTGTGTTTGACTCACGTGTGCTCACTCAGTTATTTGACAATAATGGCTGATTGTAAGCAGTGTTGGTCAAGTTACTTGAAAAAAGTAATCAGTAACTAATTACTGATTACTTCCCCAAAAAAGTAATCCCGTTACTTTACTGATTACTTATTTTCAAAAGTAATTAATTACTTAGTTACTTTTTAAAAACACGATTTACAACCTGAAGAGGTGATAAAATGATAGATCTTTCAGCCCAATTCTACTTTTTCTACATAATCCATCATACAAAATGTAATCAAATGGAAAAGTCCCTTTTTAAAACTTGTTTTATTAGTTTTAATCTTTTAACTTTATGCATCAAGCAAAAATGTAATTATATGCAACATTCTCTGACTGGAAGAAATTTGTTTAATATTTAAACCTTTTTTCTGCACATTCCAGCACATAAATTTATTTTTTTTGTGTGTTTACACTCAGTCTTTAAATAGATGCAAGTAAAACACAGCAGAAAATAAATAAAGTCAAAGACTGAGCGGTCCTTTTGCTCTATTTTCACCTGTAAAAGCAGGAGCAGGGTAGGCGGAGGTTTACCCTGGTGCAGGTGTGCCGCAGCGGTCAGTGGAAGGATATGGCAGTTTCTCTGTGAATTTCCCATTACGTGGTTGCGCACTCGGTGCTTGCTTGGAAGTTTAGGGTTTTTTTCGCTGTAAAAAGAAGTTTTCTTCCCACGCACAACGGACACTAATGTTTTTGTCACTTTTTATGGAATCAAACTCAAAGTAAGGTCAGTACTTCCATGCTTTAAACGCTGCACGCTCATACTCTCTCCAGTACTCGATATATGATCCACTGTTGATCTGCACACAGCTGTTGTCACAAATGCAGGTTTTTTATTTCTTGTATAATAATTCTTCATAATGAAACATGAAAGATATCATTTGAAATACACTACTGCTTAGTTTAAATTTCCAAAACACATCCAGTTTTTGTACAAACAATCTGTGTCGGGTCAGCATCGTCCATATCAGCTTGAGTTTTATTTGGTATCAGATCAGAAAGGAATTTAGTATTGCGCCAACAATAAAGCTTTAATTCCCAAACTTTTGAGATAAAGTATTTCTTATTCTTTATTGTATTTTCCTATTTAAGCTTGTGAATGGTTTCTTATTCCTTGTCCTTAACGTGTTATTAACATGCAGAACGTTATAAATACTTTTATCCTGTAGAGAGAGACAAATATCACTGTTACAGTGTGTTCATCTCCCTTCTTGACAGAGTAGCTGTCACAAAGTAAAGTTCCTTAGAAGGAAACGGGAGACTGAAAAGTTTTAAGTAGGCAGAGTATGGCTAACTGGCATTTTATGATGATATATTAATAAAGAATTTCAAACATGCAGCAAATCTGCCAAGAAGAAGAAGTGTCCACACACTTTAATAATAGCAGTCCATTTCTTTAAACCACTTTCTTATTCTGAGAGTATTGCAAACAAATACTCACTTAGTGCTCTGCATTAGGATGTCTCTCCTTACTTTGTACCTGTGACTGTTTTGGAATTATTCCTCTTATTGTTTCAGGTCAGTCATCCTGTGTTTTGCCTTGAGCTTTTAAATACCACAAATAGCAATAGGTAAATATTTGAAAAGTCATCAATCTGACCTGGGTCCTGGAGAAAATTGCGACCCAGATAAGGGCTCTAGCATGAGTAGTGGTCAAAAGAAAGCAAAAAAGGTATACTGGGGACAAACTGAGCCAATTCTGCTAAGCCTGGTGCATAGAGCAAAACTATCAATATGCTATTTGTAACATTTTTGTGTGGTGGTGTGCCGTGTGATCTTTTGAATGTGAAATATGTGCCCTGGCTCCAAAAGCCAGGAAACATTGGTTTATGTCATGTGATCATGAGTGTGATGTCACAGTGTATTTTCTCGTTTAAAACAACTTTGAATATTTTAGTGATTTGTTCAAAAAAAGAAAAAGAAGAATGGCTACCGAAAAACAAACCCAATACAAGAACATGTATCACAGGATCAAAGCCATTAAAGAACAGTAATATGCTGCGCAACTCCAAATTTACGAGGTCAGCACTGAGCTCCACAGCCCTGTTTATATATGGAGGACAAATATTTCGTAATGAGGGCAGAGGAAGTGAATGCAAGAGCAAAATGTGTTTCTCTTCAAAAGGAATTAAACAAACTCTTGGACGTAGCCCAAAATCATAAATCTAACGCTGAAATAAGAAGGAAGAAAAGAAAAGCTGTTGAAGCGTCTCAGAAAACGGTCAAAGACAACAGCGGGCCAGAAGTTAATGTGACCATTAAAGAAGAGAATGAAAGTGTCACACAAGAGCATGTGGCCCTCAAGAAGGAACTTCAAGATCTGCAGGCATCAGTTATAAATAAAGCAGCCTTAGAGAAGAACTGTGAGGCGCTAAAAAATGTACAGAAGAGATGAAGGCGCAAAACAGTGCACTGCAACAGCAAATCCGGAGATTGAAAAAGGAACGCGAGCACATAAGCAATTTGGTTCAGGTCTACGAGTCTGAAAAACAACAACATGTCGCTGTTAAAAGGGAAAATCAGAAGTTGATGAAAGACATCGAGAAGATACTTACAGACGTTCTACAGGCCAGATCATCCCTCAAAGAAACTTACAAAAATAACCATGATCTCAGGAAACTGTTCTCTGAAAATGGAGAAAAACTGGCACAAATGAGCAAACTGAAAAAAGAAAACAAGAAATTAAAAGCTCAAATAAGTGAGCTAAATGATCGTGTAGAAATGAGAAAAGCTTTAAAAAAAACTAGAAAAGGAAGAAAAAGCCCTCCAGGGGCACAAAAAAAGTATTTTTAAAAGGCGTGCTGATGTCTCCAAACAGGTGTTTACTGAAGAAGACTGGAGTAAAAAATATAGCATACTAAAGGAACAGGTAGAAGTCTTGAAGAAAGAAAATAACGAGATAACTACAGAAATTGAAAGACTGAATGGAGAAATAGACAGTCGAAAGGCTATTAAGGCAAATTATAAGGCTCTGGAAGCAGAGAAAAAGTCTCTTACCAGCCAAGGTACCACTCTGCAGAAAGAGCTTGAGGGGCTGCGGCCAAAGCTGGTTAAGGAACAGGCTTTGCGTCAGCAGAATAGTGAACTTAGAGCAGAAAATGAGAAAGGAAAAGGCTCTGCAAGAGAAAGTCGCAGCAATGAGAGCGAAAAAAGAGAATGTATGCAGACAACGAGACGCTCTAAAAACAGAACTCAGTGATTTCACAGATTCAACAAGGTCAGACTTTGAAAGCTCAGTCACAGAAAGCACCAGATTGTCAGTTAGGAGAAGATAGTTTAAATTTTAAACTTCATACAAGAAGGTTAGAATGTGAGTCCACCACTGTGTGAAGTCTGACTTTATGGTGTTGAACTGGCTTTACTCCAGGGGCCTTATTTCAGCTCTAATCTCAAAAATAATATTAAACTGGCACTTTATCCAAACTAGAAAGTGCATTTTCTGAAGAAACTGCAGTGTGAATGCTTGAATCTGAATGTATGCACTGAAATGAATTAATTGCTGAATTTTGAGTTAAAAATATTGAATGAAATTAAAAAAAAAATCAAAAAATCAAATTTAACCTGAAAACAAAGGTGCTGAACTGCTAAAAGCTGAAGGTTACACAGAAGAAGAAGTTGGAAAAAAGCTGAAAATGCTTTAAATGTAAATTAGAAAACCCTAAGAAATGAGAAAAGAACATTTAGAGTCAGAAAACATCTGAATGAATATTAAAAGGTCATATTCTTTGAATCACTGAATGAAGAAAATGTGATCCCTCCACTTTGATCCACACGGTTTAAAAAGTTTAAATGCCTGAGCTTTGAAAGACACGGTGTTGGAAAGAGAACAATAATGGCGACAATTTGAGGGTAAAATGATGGCTGTAACACTGTGGACACAGCAGCAGTTGAAAGAGAAGTGCTTAAGATGAATCTTGGTACAGTGGCAGGCAGAGCTCGTTAAGCAGGCAGGTGTGAGCCTGGTTGCTATAGTGACCGCACCCAATGGCTCCATACACACGTACACAGACATGCGCCTCACTTTTGCTGCTTAAAATGAACAGAAAAGTCAGGCCGAAACAAATCGTTCCCAAATGAAAAGTAAAAGTCGTATTGACAAAATTATTTCACCGTGAGCGACAGCAGCTTCTAGTCTACTGAATTCTCAGTTTTCATGCCTGTGGAGTTTATTATATGGACATGGTGACAGTGGAAAGACACCATGCTCTTCTGATTTTCAAACCAACCTTCTGAGCGATTTTAACATTAGAGTCTATGGAAGAGTTGGAGGGAGGAGGCTGTGCATTGGTGACATTTATGAAAGAACCATAACACCTAGTACAATAGTAAACACATTGGATGAAAGAGGACAGCGATGGCTACATTTTGAGGGTAAAATCATACCTGTAGAGCAAACG